>NC_064931.1:738394330-738994330 GCF_023897955.1 Schistocerca gregaria | reverse complement strand
TTGTTCTTTTCCCAGATGTGTCCCAATTTGGTCTGGAGAGTGATTCTCGACGGAATCGCATCTGGGGGGAGCGTGGAACACGATTTCGGGACTCAAACATTGTGGAAAGAGACCAATATCGAATAGGATCCCTAACAGTTTGGGCAGGGACTATGTTGGCCACCCGAACACCTCTTTCTGAAATTGTACCGACGAATCAGCAAGATTTAACTGCTGTCAGGTACCATGAGGAGATCTTTGGATGTCATGCACTGTTCTTGCGTGATGCTGTTGGCCCAAACTATGTATTGATGGACAACAACGCTCGACCTCATAGATCTTTTCTTGGAAATGAAAGATACTGCACGCATGGCCTGGCCTGCTCGTTCTCCCGATTTGAATCCCACAGAGCATGTCTGGGATGCACTAAGGAGACTGGCTGCATCACATCAGCATCCATCAAACCACTCTACAAGACTTGCGAGCAGCTCTGCAGGAAGAAAGGGTATCATTGCATCAACATGAGATTCATGACATCATTCATAGCATGTCCCGTCGTTGTCACGCTAGTATTGCTGGCAGAGATGGTAGCACCCCATACTGAGCACATTAACCAGTTGTCAGAATGTGTGAGCAAATACGTTAACTTGGAAAAAACGAAGAACATTCTTGTCAACCATTATGCATGTTGCTTTCTGTATTCTTTACAGTGTTTCTACTTTACTATCACCTGTTTATACTGTTTTGTGGTCAAATAAACGCAACATTGCAAAATTTCCGTTTTTTGCTTTTAAAAAAATGGCTCTGAGCACTATGGGACTTAACATCTGAGGTCATCAGTCCCCTAGAACTTAGAACTACTTAAACCTAACTAACCAAAGGATATCACACACATCCATGCCCGAGGCAGGATTCGAACCTGCGACCGTAGCGGTCGCGCGGCTCCAGACTGTAACGCCTAGAACCGCTCGGCCACTCTGGCCGGCATGGTGTCCCTGGTTCGATTCCCGGCTGGGTTGGGGATTTTCTCTGCCCGATGACTGGGTGTTTGTGTTGTCCTCATCATTTCATCATCATCATCATCATCATCATCATCATCATCATCATCATCATCATCATCATTCGTGGCAGTGGCTAGACTGGACAGTGCAAAAAAAAAAAAAAAAAGAAACTGGACTGTGTAAAAATTGGGACTTTGTACGGGCATGATACCGCCCAGTTGATCGCCCCACAGACCGAACATCTACTATGACCGCCGAGGACTGTGACTTGGTAATCAACGAATGCGCCAAATCGTAATTCCATACTAAAACTGAGATCTTATTTGTTCGTAGCTACTTACCTGAACAAAAGTTCAGAACACACCACTGGTTACAACCAATTATGTTTAAAAGAATTTTCTGCAGATATCAAATGCTACTATTACGTAATTAAAAGCCTGCACTATACAGGTTGAATCAAGAAACTTTTTCATTCGTGACCTGGCTGTTCAGAAATTATAAAGTAAAATTGAGTGTCTGAATTGCAATGTTTTCTATATCGTTGAATGATATTTCGAATATGATCGTAAAACAAACCTCAGGAGATTGATTCTTTTCGATGAGATTTAATGACCCGTCATTACGAAACCATGATAAAGATTTTAAAAATTAGAAAATGGAAAGAAATTACGTCCTTTTTGTTAAAACATATCTTGCTGCACACGCTGTACACCGTGAGATGCATGTAAAAATACGTAATCTCCAGGCCCATATTCGAGCACAGAGGTTCAAATGGCTCTGAGCACTATGGGACTCAACTGCTGTGGTCATTAGTCCCCTAGAACTTAGAACTACTTAAACCTGACTAACCTAAGGACACCACACACATCCATGCCCGAGGCAGGATTCGAACCTGCGACCGTAGCAGTCGCACGGTTCCGGACTGCGCGCCTAGAACCGCGAGACCACCGCGGCCGGCTCGAGCACAGAGCCCATTGTTAGTGGAATACACACTGAGGTGACAAAAGCTCATGGGATAGCGATACCCACATTTACACATGGCGGTAGTATCGCCTATAGAAGATATATTAGGATTGTGCATTGGTGGAGCTATCATGTGTATTCAGGTGGTTCATGTGAAACGGTTTCCGACGTTGTTATCGCCGCAAGGTGGGAATTAACAGACTTTGAACGCGGAATGGTAGTTGCAGCTAGACGCATGGGACATTCCATTTCGGAAATCGTTAGGGCATTCAATATTCCGAGTTCCACACTGTCAAGAGTGTGCCAAAAATACTAAATTTCAGTCATTACCTCTCACCACGGACAACGCAGTGGCGAACGGCCTTCACTTAACGATCGAGAGCATCGGCGCCTGCGTGGAGTTGTCAGTGCTAACAGAAAAGCAACACTGCATGAAATAAGTGCAGAAAGCAATGTGGGACGTACGACGAACGTATCCACTAGGGCAGTGCGAGGATATTTGACGTTCACGGGCTTTGGCAGCAGACGACCGGCGCGAGTGCCATTACTAACAGCACGACATGGCCTGCAGCGCCTCTCCTGGATTCGTGACCATATCGGTTGGGCCCTAGATGACTGGAAGATCGTGGTCTGGTCAGATGAGCCCCGATTTCAGTTGGTAAGAGCTGATGGTAGGGTTCGAGTGTTGGCGCAGACCCCATTAAATCATGGATCCAAGTTGTCAAAAAGGCATTGTGCAAGCTGGTGGTAGCTCCACCATGGTGTGGGCTGTATTTACATGGGCTGGATTACGTTCTGTGGTTCATCTGAACCGATCATTGATTGGAAATGGTTATGTTCGGATACTTGTAAACTATTTTGAGCTGTTCATGGACTTCATGTTCCCAAACAACGATGGATTTTTTTTTTATGGATGACAATGAATTATGTCACTGACCCACATTTGTACGTGATTGGTTTGAAGAACTGGACAATTCGAGCGAATGGTTTGGCCACTAGGATTTCCCGACATGAATCCCATCGAACATTTATGGGACATAATCGAGAGGTCAGTTGGTGCACAAAATCTTGCACTGTCAACACTTTCGCAATTATGGACGGGTATAGAGGCAGCATGGCTCAGTATATCTGCAGGGGATCTCCAACGACTTCAGTCCATGCCACGTCGAGATGCTACCCTACGCCTGCTAAAGGAGGTCACGCACGATATTAAGAGATATCCCACGACTTTTGCCACCTGATTTTATTATGTGCGTTTGTTTCAAATCACGTCTCTGTCAAGTATGGAGTGTTTATGACTTTAAAATTGATGTGGATCTCTGTTGTACCTGGGACTTCGTGTGTACATGTTCTAGTTGTCAAACGCTAAACAACCACCCCTCTTGGTCGTACTGGACACTACTGTCACGGACATTTCATGACAGTAGTGTACATTGCGACCAAGAAGGGTGGCCGTTCGGCATTTCAAAGCTAGAATATGCACACACCACAGCCTGTGTACAACAGGGATGCACATCAATTTTACGATTATAAGTATTTCGTACTTGACATACACGTCGCTTAATGTAGGTGTCCACATTATATGTTAAATGCAGCTCGTGGTGTACAACAGGATGTAGTTTAAAAAACACTTGAAAGCTGCAGGGCACCAACCATACAAGATTTTTCCGTTCTTTTCCTATTTATGTGAGGAACACAGACCCTAATTTTTCCTAGACTGTAGTGGTTTCACAATTTGGGGATTACTGCACTTTCTCAAAAACAAAAGAAGTAAGTATACAAAATTTGGAAATTTAAAATGAAAGGTGTGTATTTTTTTTTAACACGATATCCATCATCCCATGCGGCAAAACGTGATTCCGATGAATTTCTTGAGTATTTCCCTCATGCAGCACCGAGTATCGAACCTCCAATGCGTAGAGACTTTGTGGACCATTCCAACACAAATACTTCTGAGCGTCTATTCAACCAATTCATGGTTGATTTCGAGGTGTTCACGCTGCTATAATCGTTCACAAAGTGGATGATAGTTCTGTTTTCTACTGGATAAAAAGTCCGAACGTTTGTCAGTATGCTCCCTTCTAAAACGTGAGTATTTGTTCCGAGTGTATACTGGATGGAACTTCAACCAGCTCTCCCACTCCAAACAGTCAAGCGTATCTTTCTACTGTATTCTGTACCAACAATGTGTTATAAGGAGCTGTGAATGGTTCAAATGGCTCTGAGCACTATGGGACTTAACATCTGAGGTCATCAGTCCCTTAGAACTTAGAACTACTTAAACCTAACTAACCTAAGGACATCACACACATCCATCCCCGAGGCAGGATTCGAACCTGCGACCGTAGTGGTCGCGTGGTTCCAGACTGCAGCGCCTAGAACCACTCGGCCACTACGTCCGGCTTCAGACGCAACAGTTCAGCACGCAGGTACGATTCAGGGAGAAATTCTCCACCACCTGACAGACAAGAAAGACGACAGACGATATAATCCTATCGACAGAGCTGAATTTCTTCAGAACTGGTGAGATTCAAACAGGGCAGGGCCATGACGACAAGGTGAATTTGTAGAAGTTAGGTCTTCTAATGCTAATAACGACACGCGCCAACAAAGAGACAGACAATGACTCGCACCGCAGGCAGCCACGTGAGCCGGCTGGCTCAGCGAAAAAGAACATAGACGCTAACGTTGAGAAAAATTTTAGTGTTCCTTACCGACGTATACAACATGATAATTGCTTTGAAGTTGAAACTCTGCATACTAGGAAGGGTAAAGGATTGCACCACATTTCACATGTAAAACCGTTTATTGAGAGATAATCTGCATTTTAACTTAGTCTTTGATATTAAATTTTTTGACTTCACGTTACTACTACGCTTTGTCACACTTAGAAACTGTTAACATGCAACAATGTTTTGAAGTTAACTATACAGTCTAGAACCTAGGGAACATATTTAGACAGTAATTACGAATGCATTGTTATAGTGAACAGACGACACATTGTTATTGTGTGTGTACATTCTTGCTTGTTAGTTGCACGATTACGTAACGACTATAAGGCTTACATAGTTAGAACATATATCGGTACTGCTAATGAGATTTTAATGCAACATTTTGGTTTACTTGAAAATACATTCTGGATTTAAGGTATTTTCTGAGAGATACCAGATGACACAGTGGTTAGTTTATTTGACAGCTACACGATTATATCACGACACTACTAATGAATGACACAATTTATATTATTGCTTTTGCGATGTATCTGTTTTATATCTGCACAGTTTTTCTGAATTCTTCTGGAAGGTAAAACATGTTTTAGTAGTAACTTTTGTGGTATAGCTACAATGAGACAGCCTTTTTCGTAGCACAACAATACTTTATAGTACAGCACTTTCTTGATCATGGTAATGGTTGTAATAACTACGATATCTATATGCATAGCATTTCACTTTTGTTTATTACGAGGTAAGTACATTGACTTCTGCAGAACTTAGCTTACGGAGGACGATAACTAGAACACTTCGACAGAATTATCTTCCAACAAGACGCACAGTTTAGCACTACAGTACATGTATTTGAGTTATTAATTTTGTACTTAAAACATGTATTTTTAAAGATTTCTGGATTACAAAGATACAAAGGTTTGTCGATTTCATTCCATTGCTGTAATCTGTAACACCTGAGGGTATAATTACATTAATCCTCAGGGGGTACACGCCTACTTTATGTACTAAGTGTGTGGCAAGCGCTAGGAGCCCTAGCTTATATGGTATTTGCGTATACAACTATTTAGATATACTGCTGCATGCTTTGCCAATTTGCATTTTTTTGTCATTGCTGTTTGTGTTAATTTGTTATGTGTTGCTGCATTGCCTTGTCTTTTAGTATATATATCTGAGCTAAGTAGATTTAAGTTAACTTAAGAGGGGGTAGGCTATATAAGAGAATGAGTTATGAAGAATAGGAAAAGAATGCATTGAGAAGTTATATGAAAAAGATTTGGGCAAAAGTGAGTATTTTACAATGATAAATAATTATTTTGAAAGAGGATATCAACAAAACAGTAGGCTTTAGGGACAACAGGCCTAGACAGGATTTTTTTTTTTTAGGAACTAATGTTGAAATCAGAGGAAAGAACTATGGAATGAAGATTTGGGTTGGACTGCAGCAGCAAGTGTTACGCTGAAAACGAACCCTGTCCTTTCCTTTTGCGTTATTCCGCTATTTGTTTGTGTACCCTTGCGTATTTGTGCTTTTTCTGTCTTTGTGTGTTTAGCTAATACCATTTATGTTGTAGAATTTTTCTAATACTAAGCTACATTCACTATGATGAATACCGTTATCCTCAAATATAATTTGCATTAATAATATGTTATTTACTTTGTAAAGATGTTTAGACATTATTTTCGAAAGCTTTTCTGATCTTTTATGTATTTACTTACGTTATAATTCCTGTAACACTGATGTATATGTTTATTTCTATTCTTTTGTAAAGTCTGTATTACTACAAATGTTTTCTTTATTATTATGTTTTTTAATGATGTTTTCTGTACCTTTGTAATTGCATTCTCATGTTATAAAATGGTAATTGACACCAGTTCATCAAATGAAGTAACTTGTAAGCATTCATTTCAGTGCACACTTTTCTGTTGGTCATAGTATATGCACCATATGTGAGAAGTTGGGACTGTTAGTGTTTGCACGTGTGTTGATAATTCAGCAAGGGTCTGGTTAACAGCATTGCTGGTTCTAAAGACATTTAAAAAAAAATTTGTGAGTGCACAAGTGGTGGTTCATGGACTTGCTATATTATCCGCAAGACTCTTTGATATAGTGGGTCTGCACCTTTGATGGCCCGCCAATACAATTATCTCTACAAGCACTACAGTGGGTCCGCACCTTTGATGGCCTACCGATACCATACTCTCTACCAGGACTACAGTGGGTCTACTCTGTGATGACCTACCTACCAATATTCTTCAAACCTTCCACTGACTCTACTGTGGGTTTGCTCTGTTGTGGTCCATTACCTGTCTGCATGTAAAGAGTTAGCACTGTCTTTCCGTTGGAAGAACAATACTACTTCTTCAAGACTGCATGGAAATCCATTACTTCCGTGTGCATTTTATTTTACTGATCAGACTTTCTGCAATGTAATGACTACTGTGACGAATGATCAGGACTGCCTTTATGGACTACGAGAAAATTTTTGCTTTTGACTAACATTGATATATTTGTTAGCGTTAATATAATTTTTTTAACAAATATATATTGGCCAATGCCCAAAACAATTTGTAAAATTTTTGTGGGGAGCATGGGAGCTATGTAAGTAGGCTGTTTAGGTTTTTATGTTGCTAACGCCACGTAGCGCTCTGTATGGAAATCACTGACTGTGCTGTGTGCAATCTGTGGCTGGTTGGCATTGTTGGAATATTCGCTATTGTAGTGTTGGGCAGTTGGATGTGAACAGCGCGTAGCGTTGCGCAGTTGGAGGTGAGCTGCCAGCTGTGGTGGATGTGGGGGGAGAGATGGAAGAATTTTGAGAGTGGACGATCTGGACGTGTGTCCATCAGAAAGTTGAACATTATTAAGGTAAGTACATTGTTTGTTCTCTATAAAAATCTTTCATTTGTTAACTATGCCTATCAGTAGTTAGTCCGTTCAGTAGTTAGAATCTTTTATTTAGCTGGCAGTATTGGCGCTCGTTGTATTGCAGTAGTTTGAGTAACGAAGATTTTTGTTAGGTAAGTGATTCATGAAAGGTATGGGTTATTGTTTGTCATGGACATGCTTTTGTAGGGATTATTGAAAGTCAGACTGCGTTGCGCTAAAAAAATATTGTGTATCAGTTTAGTGATGATCAGAATAAGTAAAGAGATAAATGTCTGAGTAAGTTCAGTTTTGTTAAGCTGTTTAAAAACCAAATAACGTAAGAGGTTTATGAGCACAGTAATTCATGATTTTTTTCGGGGAGGTTTAAAACTCTTTCCCACAAACCGGCATCAGGCACCTGTACAGCACAATGCATGAACATTTGCATTCTTACATTCAACATTCTGGCGGTTACACCGGTAGTAATGTACCAGCCTTTCACATTTGCAATGGTTTATCTCGCGCCTACATTAACCTCTGATCTTGGAATGTTAATTCCTTATATATGTTACCTAGACAAATATAGTCCATAAACTGCATTACTATACATTAATTTTTTTTGGTAGTGTGATTTTTTTTCCACGTCAATGTATATTTGACGTACGTCAAATATATTGGTTCACATATTTCACTTGTATCTCTAGCAAATTTCGCCCAGCAGTTTCGTTTTCACGCAGTTGATTCTTTATGACGCCAACGCCATATCTCCTGAACTATGTATCGTAAAATGATAAAATTTTCCGGGTACATCCTGTGGTATACGCAGCTACTGAGTGCGAAATGTGTTGCGGATAGAGTTAAGAGTAAAGAAATAGTAAATTAAAAGACCATTCCTGATGTGGCAGTTCTATTGCATGAACAGCGCAAATGTAGTGAGCGATAAGACTTTTTCCGTATCAACATTCTGTGTGTGTGGGTGGGGGTGGAGTTGGGGGGATAGGGGTGGGGGAGGAGGTGGTGCCAGCGAGACAAATTCTCGTAAAGGTCTGAAATTATGTTTAAGTTTGTTGCAACTCATTGAGTGCTATCACTCTTAAATACTGGATGAGTATAGCCTGGCTATCTGCAAGCCATTAGCTATGTTTCTTTTTCACCCTCACTCCCCCCCCACCCCCCCATGGGTGTTTCTTTTTAGACATTAGGGGATAGGTGTATCAAGTTTAGTTTAAATCGATACTGTAGTTTAGGAGGAGATATGGAACATACATATATACATCCACTTTTGTAATATGTGTCGATTAATTTCACAATGTTTGTGTCAAGCATACGTCACACACAATTGAGCACTGAATGAAACGCAATATTTTGCTCTGAGGGCGCGTACTGAAGACGTCGTCAAGGCTTTCAAATCACAGTAAACGTAATGATGCAATTTATGAGGACATCGCAATCACTAGATGTTCCTTGCATCGTTAGCGAGCCTTGAAAAACAGTTTTAAGGACTGAATATTGTATAGTAGACGAACACAACAAACATGGTTTTTGTTACTGCGTCTGACCAGTAAACATGCTTGTGTAGTTACGCAACCAGATAATGTTTTTATGTGTCTCGTATGTGACTACGTCAGGACTCCAGTGTTACTCATACACTTTTGTTTGTTCCATCTAACCTACTGTAACATGGCAGAGAGAGAAATAGAGAGAAAGAGAAAGGCTTATCGCTCATATAATGCAATACAGTAGAAGAACTGTCTATATCTACATACAATGGATAGCCATAAAATTTTAATTGTCACTCAGAAAAATTAAGCTGTTACCATGAAACTTGATGAGGGCGTTAATCTTTTTCTTTGCAGTCGACATTCAACGGGAAACGTTTTTCGCAACGCTGAACTGATTATAGAAGTCTTCATTATTGTTGCTCAGGAAACGTTTCTCCTAGAAAATCACCTCGTCATAATTCTGGAAATACTTGACAGTAGATTTCCTCATCTGAGGAAAGAGGAAGGAGTACCTGGGTGCCATGAGGTGAGCACCCGGCGGCTGAGTCAAAATTTGAAAACTCAAATAAGCAACATATGTGGCTGCGTTTTGTGCAGAATTAGCAGGAGCGTTTCCGTGGAGCAAAAACACCCCTTTGGGGAGCGCCCCGTGAGGCTTTGTGTCGACAGCCTGCCGTAACCTTGCCAGAAGATTTTCCCAGTATGCGCCTGTGTCGGTTTGAAAGTACGAGTATGAATACAATCCTTAAGTCTATGCCTGTTTGTTTAATGTGTCCCTCTTATCTATCATGGTGTTAGCCTTTTTAGTACTACATTATAATAGTTGTGGAAAAAAAATTAAAATTTTTGAACAGAATGCTTTAGAAGACGCCAGTGCTTTTCATGCAAGTACTGGAAGGACGTCTCTACATTCGATTCGTCATAGTTGGTAAAATGCTGCATTATTATGTTCAATAATAACTAATAACAAATATGGGTAAGTTAAGTATCTCACAGATAGAAATGTAAATGGTGAGAAAAATAAGGGCCCCAGCAATACGCGAATGCTGGTGAAATTAAAGTCTTAATTCATGTGCAATATGTGTAGTAACAGTAAGTTTAATGTGAGTTAGCGATTTTCGCAATGACAGATCGCTTGTGTTTAAGGACAGCAGCCATACTGTCAGAGGAGAGATCGCCGAGGGGAAAATTTACGTTGACGAGCGGCATACCGGTCGTGACTGAAGTAATAAATTATTTTAGGGCAGAATGTGAACCCGATCATTAGACATTACAAACTCACCGCTTTACTTTCTCCACTATCCTCCCACTTGTAGTAAGCACTATTACGGATTTCTGTGGTGTAATAGAACATAAAATTTGTTTATCGCTTCGGTAACGGGGTGACAGTCCTGACATGGAAATTATCTCGTTGGCAGAAAAATGCGATCACAGAACATGTTGCAGGATTTAACTGACATATAATGGGACTGTGTTATGGTTAGTGTGAAGGTTTAGTAGTATTGATGCTGTTTACCCACTGTTGAGTTCTTTCACAGGTAGAAATTAAGTATGGTCTATCATCTCTCGTAGTGGTAGTTTGATATTACGCTTCAACACCATATGGATAGATTAGATTAGATTAGATTAGATTAGATTAATACTTGTTCCATAGATCATGATAGATCAAGATAGTCTCTGCAAATTCTAGAACCGTCTATCTATCTGTGCCGCCGCAATAGAACTCGATAATTCTCATATGACTACCTTGGTAGACTAGAGAAATGGTTAATATTAAAGCGTTAGGGGCTTAATTAATAACACACTGCGCAAACGACGCATTGAGTCTCACCAACACGCTCAGCTTGGTGAGCCTATTGTTATTTCTGGCCATCTCTGTCTTAAGTATACTGTACGTTGGAAAGCTCCTCAACACAGGCGCTTTTCGCTTTTCTTGACAAAGCATCAGCAGCCGATATATTTTAATCATAACGAATATGTGATACGTATTTATCTTTAAGTATCTATGGACTGAATGACAGTTTTATTCAATGATAACGTATTCTAGACATTACTGTGAACGTTGTGTGTTCCTTGTTCCGCTTTCCGATAAGAACTGCTTCTCCTTCGGTATTAAGAGAAGCTGGAATCGAAGTTGCTCTGCGTATATTCGCTAGTTTGATTTTCAACGCAACTCTGAGCTTGCATTTTCTGTCATTTCTTATTGTTTTATGCATAGTAGACTTTCTTGATTCGGAACTTCATGTTATTCCTAACTTACGAAGTCTTTCTGTGGATGTTACGTTTTGCAATCGATGCTGTGTTGTCTCTTCATTTTTGTGCCTGTCTTTCATGAATGTTGCCATTGACATCGATCTCAAGATAAATATTTTCCGAGTCTGTTATCATAAAAGTATGTGTTGCCTACTCATAACATTTACAATACACTTACTGGAGATGTTCTAAAAATGTGAAAAATTTCAGAGTATGAGGTTTTTAGTTTCAGTACCCTTATGATAGAAAAACAGAAACAATTTTTACAGTTAATATTTTTGTGTTGTTTAGTTTGCAGTCGACGCATCTGAGTGTTATTAGTAACAACGCTCTAGCCCTAAACCAGTTACAGAAACGCAGATAAGACTCATTGACATAAACTTTGGGTATTCCAGTGCTCAGCCGCAACGTCTTTGAGACACGAATTGTTGTCACTTCTTGGACCTCTCAAGGCTGGTATACTTTCTTCTAGAAGTATAACCGAAGCTTGATAACGACACAGGATATATTTGGCAACCTCGTGACCAAAGAGGTACCTCCTGGATGACACAGAAGTAGCCTACAAAAATCACTTGATATATTCTTATCATTTCTATTAAATAATCTGAGTGGTTTTCATGTAAAGTGTGAAATAAAGTTATCAATCTATGGTTTTGAGTCCAGGAAAGTCATTTGATGTGGAAATTGCCAGTTTATCTGTCATAGCCAGCACTGGAGCAACAAGGAAGAGCACCACACTGCAGTGTTCCGCGATAAGGAGCTTGATAGGCGAACATTTGAGGGCATAATATCAGAAGAATAAGTGCGTGAGGGATGTCTTTTCAAAGTCCTGGATAGTTTTGTTAGTGAGATTGCTAGAGTACGTCATCGTGTCGTATCAACACGCGATGAAGTTTTATGGGCCGTTTTTCTTATACAGTGACTGATACATGTCTTAGTTGTTGGCAAAAAATACTAGCTGCGGTATGCTCTCCCCTGGGAAGCTCTCTGTAATGCACAACACCTTTTTTGAGCCACCAGAGAGAAAATATTACGTTCACACTGCCTTTTGTTAGGACCTAAAATCCTTCTTAAGAAGTTAATATAAATACATCATAAGTAGTCACCAGTAGAAATATTGCTTTGGAGTTCTCAATGAGGCTACTGATGGCAATCAAGCAACAATGCATTAATAGTAACCCCTTTCATTTTTCTTGTTTTAAATTAGGGCATGTAGTACTACTGCTCTCGGCTTCTGAACCTTGCCTATCGAACGCAAATGTTGCACGGCACGTAAATGGTCGCACTTCATCACATAATGTCTGTCATGGAGGCTCCCTGAACGTGCAAAATCATTTATGCTTAGAGCAAAAAGTCTTTTTATGATGTATTTTGTCCAAAAGCACTCGCCTGACATACAGTGCATGAATGTAACGAAAAAACATACACCACAGCAGTGTCATGTTGGCCTAGCAGTAGCGTGCTCAATTTCCAGTCCGTTAGTTCATAATGGAAATCGGTTCGGATATAGTTGGAGAAACGATGCGTTTTGAGTCTTTACGTCGTTTTTTTTATTCGATCTGCAAACGGCCAGAACGAAATTCGGTTACTAAATCATAAGACAAGATCCGCATCATAAGTCTTCTCGGAACCTACATTCAATACATTGTAGGAGTGAGAGGAAGTGTCTGTTTAGGAAATACTAACTTACTTCATAAGAAAGACTCAGAAACGGTTCAAAGGTACTATTAATGGCAGTAATTTGTGTATTGTTTGTCATTTGGGGAACCATCACCCGACACAAACGATATGGAAGCAATGAACGTACTGAGGTGATCGAGAGGTAAAAAATATATTAATGGCAGAATTGCAAACTTCCGCATATTTTTTTTGTATCGGCATCAGAAGAGATAAATTTTCCTTGTAAATATGCATTTTGATAACTGTGTGACATACTTGAATCATTTCACAACTGTGACTGAAACGCATAGTTTTCTTTCATTACATTAAACTTTGTAGGCCGGGGTGACCGAGCGGTTCTAGGCGCTACAGTCTGGAACCGCGCGACCGCTACGGTCGCACGTTCGAATCCTGTCTCGGGCATGGATGTGTGTGATGTCCTTAGGTTAGTTAGTTTTAAGTAGTTCTAAGTTCTAGGGGACTGATGACCTCAGAAGTTAAGTCCCATAGTGCTCAGAGCCATTTGAACCATTTGAACATTAAACTTTCGTCTTAAGATAGATATGTAAAGTATATCATTTAACTAAAGTTTCTTATACATTTCAACCATGATGATAGAATATATGCTTCTGCACGAAAAGTTGCAACTTGAGTAACTTTGTCATCACTGTTTCGAAATTTTATGACACTTGCGTGATCATATTTTAAGTCCTCACACTCTCCCACACACGGCACCTCCAAAACAAGATGTGATAAAGCCTAGCAGAGCATCAAATGTGTCACTTATGTTCTTCGTAACTCCGTTCATGGAACTCAAAGTCAGACGGACTGCCTGCATTTCCGTCGAAGGCGCACTGCACCGCTTTCATTCGGCATATCATTTCTTTTCCTGGAAAAGGTGTGACATCACATACCATATTACACCATTTTATAAGTATAGGTCCACAATTGGTCGACTGGTGTAATCGTTGAGGCGATCAGTTTCTAGTGCAGAGGTAGGGGGTTCGAATCTTTTCACTTACATGAATTTTAATTCGTGGTAAGAGTTATTAGACAGTATGCTTTCGGCATGTTAGCGGCGAGGACGTCTCGTTCGCGTCCCGTCTGCAGAGCCGCGAGCGCGAGTAGTTTGTTTACTTCCTCGCCGCAGCTAGTACTCGTGTCCGTTGACTTTGAGTCGCTATGGCTCATTCCTACAGAAAAGCTGCCATCAAGATCAGCTTCCAGCCCGACCACGCAACACCACGAGCCTTTGAAATCGAAAGATTCATCCTTGACGAATTTCAAATACCACCACAGCATATCGTCGGTATCCACCTATCCGTCACAAGTGAGCGTCTTCTCCGTCAGGATGGTCGATGAGACGTTATGTCATGCTGTTGTGAGCAGATGTGCGAACACTCTCAGGTTGTGTGTGTGTGTCTTGTGTGTGTGTCACTTGTGATATTTAAGAGAATAGCATCAGCAATCTAAGAGTTAATTCCAGTTGAAGAAGCGGGATTCCGCCCCGGTCGTGATTGCAGTGATCAAGTCCTTTCCTTTCACTGACCACTTTGTGGAAGGTGGTTTTGAGAAGAAGTTGAAGAGCGTCTCTGTCTTCCTTGATCTCACGGCAGCTTACGACACCATTTGGAAGGAAGGTCTTTTATTAAAACAAATCACGGTAGTCCCCTGTGTGAAGATTTCAACTTTAATCGAAAATATGCTAAGTAACAGACTAATTCAAGTTTACTCAGAAAACAGCAGAAGCCGGTTCCGCAAACTGAGTAATGGTCTACCACTAGGTTCGGTCCTCTCTCCATCACTTTTCAATTTATACACTCATGATCTGCCTAACACACACTCCCGCAAATTCATATACGCGGATGATATCAACCTCACTGTTCAACGCACTAATTTTGCAGAAGCAGAGAATGTCCTCAAACAAGATCTTGTACTGCTGTATGAATACTTTAAGAAATGACGTTTGAAACCAAGCCCTCACAAAAGTGAGGTATCTACTTTTCACCTGAACAATAGGCTCTCAAATTACCAACCAAGAATCAATTTTAGAGGGGAAGCATTACGGTTCAATGGCACGCCTACATATCTGGGTATGACTTTGGAAAGGACGCTGACATATAAAGCCCAATTACGTAAATCTGCTGCAAAACTGAAGAGCCGTAATAACCCCCTTCGTCGTCTAGCTGATACATCATGGGGAGCTGACGCCAACACATTGAGAACATCTGCTCTAGCACTCGTCTGTTCCTCAGCAGAGTACTGCTCTGCAGTACGGCTTAATATCTGCCATTCTCACCTTATGGACACTCAACTTCGTCACACTATGAGCATAATATCTGGAATATTAGTTGCTACTCCAGTCCAATGGCTGCAGGTGTTGTGTAACATACCAACTTCTCACATCAGAAGACAGAACCATCTTGGTAATCTGTGGTCAAGAATACTGAATAACTCGTCACTCCTAATTCACGAAGATGTGAGTCAGCTAGAATCATTCAGGTTGAAGTCCCGTAAATAGGTATGTAAAACGGTCATGGAATTGTTAAGCAACCATTTCGACCCCAAAGACAGCTGGCGGAAAGAATGGACATCATCTACTCCACAGGGCATCCAACAGTAAGGCTCAATGGTTTCAGCTTGTGAAGATACACTTGGAGCAGGCTTAACTGTTTCAGATGTGGTGTGGGAAGAAGTGCTTCGATTCTTCATAAATGGGGTTTGGTGGGCACCCCATACTGTGACTGTTGTTCCACAAAGAATGAAGCATATAGCAGTGGATTGCCCCCTCCGTGCCTTCCCTGGAAATCTAATGGATTCGAACCTGGTTAGATATAACGATCTAAACTGCATTTTAATGTGTCTGTGGTACTTTATTTTATGTGTTATTGTGATTGTTATGTATCATACGCTAAATAAATAAAATCTCTCAAGTTCAAACACTCCGATGGTCGTCACATCAGGGCGGTTGCCGCCGTACGTAGTCATCACGGCTTTCCGACCGTATGGAACGGTAAGTAGGCATGTGGCCGAAAAATGGAACACCCTCGAGACGTATCCGGTCTTCAACGGCTTCCGACAAGTCAAAATTGAATTAACAGAACACGTGGCGTCATACCTACTCATAGGTGGATGTCGAGCAATCGTGAATTATGAAAACCAGCCTCGTACTTGCTCTGGCTTCGGCCAGGAGGGTCATGTACGCTCGGCGTGTATTCAACGTCGGGTTACACAAATTTCGCTATGTGACACGGCGCCACCCCCTACGGTAGCGGCCCTCCTCCTCAGCTGCACAGGGGTGACAGGGTCGACCGTCATGGCAGACGAAGGACCACTTGTATGACAGGAAACGTTAGACTGCACACCCGTAGCACGTACCGGCTCGAGTGACACCATTACAGAGACGACAGAGACTGCAGAAAGCCCACTATCGACTCCACAGGAAGATTCGGACGAAAGAATGGAACTCGATTCTAGGATTGTACCGACCTCTGCTTTTCTCCTTGAGGGGAGGCGGTGCGAGAACCACACGCTCTTTTGGACACAGAAACCCACGTCCGCAAACAGTGGTCACAAAGGAAACACAAATAGCGGCATCGTGCACCCTCAGATGATTGCCTCCTGCGGACGTCTTCTCCTTCGTCGAACGGCCGACGAGGCGGGAAAAATGGATGACACAGGGTCGCTATCACCTGTTGCTTTCCCTGACTTCGTCACACCTGTTTCGCTCTCTCGGGCAAACATATCACAAGAATATCACCCGCCACCGGTACACAACTGCGGATTCAGCCTTGGTCACTGAGCTCGAAAGTGTCCTACCACGACACTGTTAACTTAAGGACCTCGATCAGACGACACTGAAGACGATTCTACCCCCGCTGTGGTGGATGAGGAGAGGGGTCTCTCCTAACACACCTCGGCCCCTCCCGAATAGCAGCAGATGACGGCGCCGACGCGGCCTGCAGATGACAGGCCACAACATACACTCCTGGAAATTGAAATACGAACACCGTGAATTCATTGTCCCAGGAAGGGGAAACTTTATTGACACATTCCTGGGGTCAGATACGTCACATGATCACACTGACAGAACCACAGGCACATAGACACAGGCAACAGAGCATGCACAACGTCGGCACTAGTACAGTGTATATCCACCTTTCGCAGCAATGCAGGCTGCTATTCTCCCATGGAGACGATCGTAGAGATGCTCGATGTAGTCCTGTGGAACGGCTTGCCATACCATTTCCACCTGGCGCCTCAGTTGGACCAGCGTTCGTGCTGGACGTGCAGACCGCGTGAGACGACGCTTCATCCAGGCCCAAACATGCTCAATGGGGGACAGATTCGGAGATCTTGCTGGCCAGGGTAGTTGACTTACACCTTCTAGAGCACGTTGGGTGCCATGGGATACATGCGGACGTGCATTGTCCTGTTGGAACAGCAAGTTCCCTTGCCGGTCTAGGAATGGTAGAACGATGGGTTCGATGACGGTTTGGATGTACCGTGCACTATTCAGTGTCCCCTCGACGATCACCAGAGGTGTACGGCCAGTGTAGGAGATCGCTCCCCACACCATGATGCCGGGTGTTGGCCCTGTGTGCCTCGGTCGTATGCAGTCCTGATTGTGGCGCTCACCTGCACGGCGCCAAACACGCATACGACCATCATTGGCACCAAGGCAGAAGCGACTCTCATCGCTGAAGACGACACGTCTCCATTCGTCCCTCCATTCACGCCTGTCGCGACACCACTGGAGGCGGGCTGCACGATGTTGGGGCGTGAGCGGAAGACGGCCTAACGGTGTGCGGGACCGTAGCCCAGCTTCATGGAGACGGTTGCGAATGGTCCTCGCCGGTACCCCAGGAGCAACAGTGTCCCTAATTTGCTGGGAAGTGGCGGTGCGGTCCCCTACGGCACTGCGTAGGATCCTACGGTCTTGGCGTGCATCCGTGCGTCGCTGCGGTCCGGTCCCAGGTCGACGGGCACGTGCACCTTCCGCCGACCACTGGCGACAACATCGATGTACTGTGGAGACCTCACGCCCCACGTGTTGAGCAATTTGGCGGTACGTCCACCGGGCCTCCCGCATGCCCACTATACGCCCTCGCTCAAAGTCCGTCAACTGCACATACGGTTCACGTCCACGCTGTCGCGGCATGCTACCAGTGTTAAAGACTGCGATGGAGCTCCGTATGCCACGGCAAACTGGCTGACACTGACGGCGGCGGTGCACAAATGCTGCGCAGCTAGCGCCATTCGACGGCCAACACCGCGGTTCCTGGTGTGTCCGCTGTGCCGTGCGTGTGATCATTGCTTGTACAGCCCTCTCGCAGTGTTCGGAGCAAGTATGGTGGGTCTGACACACCGGTGTCAATGTGTTCTTTTTTCCATTTCCAGGAGTGTATATGGCGACGCTGACGACGGCCCCAATTGCAGGAGACGGTCTACAGATCTAACACTTAGCGACCATCAACGTCAAGTCATTGGGACATGTACGAAGTTGTCGCTGCTCCAAGACATGCGCAACACAGCAGAGATTGACATTGTCTTTCTCCAAGAGGTCTTCGTCGACGATTTCCCGAGTATGTATGGTTATACGGCTCATGTGTCCCACATCTCATGGGCGCTCTCCAGTTAGTAGATACATGGGAACATGTGGAGAGAAATCGGCCGGAATTCACTCGTTTCACGAGTCACTCGTCTAGTCGCATTGATAGGATTTACGTATCCCGTTCTCTTGCGGCAACAGTGAGCGACGCGAAGGTGTGGCCAGTAGTCTTTTCTGATCACGAGGCCTATGTATGTGCCGTCACCCTTCATTGCCAACGGGTGTGACGCAGCCGACATCCCTGGAAGTTAAACCTCGATCATCTCGCTTCTCTGGATTGTCGGCGCGCCATCGAGGGCACGTGGAGTTGGTGCATTCGTCGCCTCCCAACGCATCCTACATCCATCAGTTGGTGGCTGAACTGCGCCAAGCCGCCCCTACAGAGAACCTTGATTACGTATGGTCGTGAGGCCTTGGAGGTGGACCACTCTCAATTTTTATTTCATCTACCTACGACAGATGACGGTATAGTGTGTGAAGGCACAGATCGTGGCCTATATGCAACGACACATCGAAGGAACGATCGTCCAAGCGCGAACACATGACAAGCTTACAACGGAACGACCCATTACGTACCACGTCATTCGCTAACGTAAACTGTGAAGACGGGCGCTGATACAGGCCATCATCACCGCAGATGGCCGTTGCCATACCACACAACGCGGTACTGGTGCAACCGTCTTCGACCATTACGCACGACTTTATTCCGCTCAATGGTCCTACGCAACGACGGTGATAGGTGACTCACGATTATTTTATGGAACTCTTCCACATGACTTACATGACTGAATTATTGAATCAAATTTCGCAAGACGAAGTTATAGACACATTAGGTAAAGGAGCGTCGAAAAAGTCCGCTGGGCCCGACGAGCTCCCTTTGGATTTTTATAGACCTTTTCAGTACTTATTGGCTCCCAAGTTGACGGAAATTTGTCGGCAGCTTATGTTCCCTGCGGTGCCGCTCCCCGCATCTTAAGTGGAAGGAATAAGTACACCGGTTCACAAACCGACAGGTGGCGCTCGAATACATGATTACCGCACGTTGACACTCGTCAGCTGAGATATGAAGATATTCCCAAGACTATTAGCAAACCGTGTACGAGCGACCATGCCTCACATTATCTCACCAGACCAGGTTTCCTTAGGGGGTATCGATAACATCCACACAACACTGTGTCGATACCGTGGTATAATCGCCCTAGCGAGGGCATGCCACACCCCGGGAGCTCTGATATCACTAGATTTTAGCCAAGTTTTCAGTCGAGTTGATCGTGTGTACCTGACGTCCGTTCTCCAACAAATGCAGTACCCACAGCAATTCATAGACGTAGTGATGCGCCTTCTTCGAGGGGTGACCTACAAGATGCTCGTTAACGTGTGTCTCACGCAGTCCCTCCCGATTTCCATATCGGTGCGTCAAGGCTGTCCCCTGTCGATCTTATTCAACACTCTGGCACTGGAACCGCTCCTCTGTGGCCTCTGTCAACGCCTCACCGGACTCACCTTACGGGGCGTCACATTTCGCTGGACAGCGTATGGCAAACGACCTGGTTCTCGTACTCCGCAACCGCGACGATATAACCGGTACACCAGAATCGATTGTCACATACGGTGTGGCTTCAGGCAACTACCTCAACGTCATCAAATCAGTGGACGTGAACATAGGAGTTCGGGTCTAGGTTTCTAACCTTCGTCGGCGAACCCTTGACATTCGTCATAGGACACACTTCGTCAATGTTCACCTAGCATCGCGCCTTCCACACACATTGCTTGTCCTCCCAATACCGTTACTGATGGCTCGCCATATATTTGCGGGATTCGGATCTTACGTCAGTACAAACATGCTCTTCAAAGTCAGTTATGAGTCGCTGACACTTCCCCCAGATAGATGAGGTCTTGACCTAGTCCAACAGAGAGGTGGCCCTGTTTGTCAGCTCACACATCAAGCTGTGGCGTCACCACCAGGAAAGTTTGACAGGTTTGCTGCTGGAGTCCTTGCTCCGCCCTTCGTTACGGCCCCACTGACGACTCAAGACATAACCGCACATTTCTACTGCTACGGTCACTTTTACATTGAACACAGTTATGTCCATATCGCAGTACCACCGACGAAATAGGCACGGGGTGTGATATATACCGCGTCCTACAATAGAGACGTCCAGCAAACTTTGTGGAGGCCAAAAACCTCGTGTTACTTGGAATGTGGTGTGGCAGACGAAACACGCGGCTACACTGGATACAGACGTCCGATCAACATGGTACATCACAGTCATCGCTAAACAGATCACCCGGTCACTCCTCTACAAGACAAATATGGCGGACTCTCCGCTATGTGCAGACTACGGAGTACCAGACACTGACGAGCACAGATTCAGGTGTGGCGCGGCAGTAGACGTATGGCGCTTGGTGCGACAAGTTTTGTCGTACTTTCTATGGGTAACCCTGGGACGTATTGCCTCGACTTCTACTTTTCCAGATGAACTGTATTTCCCACGCACCAAAACCAACGCGTTCACGTGGGTCCGTGGGCACGAAGTGAGGTATTTATTCCACAATGGACCTAAAGACGTATTGGAGTTTTGGAACTATTTTATTTATTTATTCTTCCGTGGGACCAAATTAAGGAGAAGTCTCCATGGTCATGGAACGAGTGAATACATGAAATTATAACACGATAGTAGAAACAGATAAAATGAAATACAAGAAACGTATTCAGGCGACAATTCGTAAGTTTAAATAAAGAAAATCAACAATGTAACACTGGAATTTGCTTAATTTTTCAGCTCTTCCAGGAGCTCCTCGACAGAACAGAAGGAGTGAGCCATGAGAAAACTCTTCAGTTTAGGCTTAAAAGCGTTTGGGCTACTGATTGTGGTAGCTTATTGAAAATGGATGCAGCAGAATAGAGCACTACTTTCTGCAAAAGAGTCAAGGAAGTGCATTCCACAGGCAGATTTGATTTCTGCCTAGTATTAACTGAGTGAAAGCTGCTAACTCTTGGGAATAAGCTAATATTGCTAACAACAAACGACATTAAAGAAAATATATACTGTGAGGGCAATGTCGGAATTCCCAGGCTATTGAATAGGGGTCGACAAGAGGTTCTCGAACTTACACCACATATAGCTCGAACAGCCCGTTTTTGAGCCAAAAATACCCTTTTTGAATCAGAAGAATTACCCCAAAAAATAATACCATACGACATAAGCGTATGAAAATATGCAAAGTAGACTACTTTTCGTGTTGAACTGTCACTTATTTCAGATACTGTTCTAATGGTAAATAAAGCAGCATTTAGTTTCTGAACAAGATCCTGAACATGGGCTTTCCACAACAGCTTACTATCTATCCGAACGCCTAGGAACTTGAACTGTTCCGTCTCGCTTATAATATGCCCATTCTGTCTGATCAAAATTTCGGCTCTTGTTGAATTGTGAGTTATAAAAAACTGTAAAAACTGAGTCTTACTGTGATTTAGCATCAAATTATTTTCCACAACCCACGAACTTATGTCATGAACTACATTATTTGATAATGTTTCAATACTACACACAAGATCCTTCACTACCAAGCTGGTGTCATCAGCAAACATATATTTTTGAATCACCTGTAATACTAGAATGCATATCATTTATATAAATAAGGAACAGCAGTGGCCCAGCACCGACCCTTGGGAAACGCCCCACTTAACAGTGCCCCATTGGGACTGAACATCACTACCACTCTCATTGTTGCGGAGAATTACCTTCTGCTTTCTGTTCTTAAAGTAAGAGGCGAACAAATTGTATGCTACTCCCCTTACTCCATAATGGTCCAACTTCTGCATTAATATTTTGTGGTAAACACAGTCAAAAGCCTTCGTTAAATCAAAGAAAACACCTAGCGTTCGCAACCTTTTATTTAATCCGTCCAAAACCTCACAGAGAAAAGAGAATATAGCATTTTCATTTGTTAAAACTGTACATTTGACAGCAAATTATGTGAATTTAAATGCTCCAGTAACCTAGTATATACAACCTTCTCGATAACTTTAGCAAACACCGATGGCATAGAAATAGGTCTCTAATTGTCAGCATTATCCCTGTCTCCCTTTTTATAAAGTGGCTTCACTACCGAGTACTTTAATCGGCCACGAAACCTATCACTCATAAAGGAAAAGTTACAGATATGGCTAAGTACTGGGCTAGCATGCATAGAACAATACTTCAGTATTCTGCTAGATACCCCGTCATATCCATGAGAGCTCTTGGTCTTTAGTAATTTAATTATTAACTCAATCTCCCTCTTGTCGGTATCATGGAGGAGCATTTCAGGTAACAGTCTCGGAACACTTTTTTCTACGAGAGCTATATGATTCTCTGTTGGGACTATGTTTCTATTTAGTTCACCTGCTATATTCAGAAAGTGATTATTAAATACTGTACGTATTTGCGACTTATCAGTAACACGGACATTCCCACTACGCACTGATTCTATGTCCTCGACCTGTCTCTGCAGACCAGACACTTCTTTTACGACTGACCATATGGTTTTAATTTTATGCTGAGTCTTAGCTATTCTATCTGCATACCACATACTTTTTGCCCTCCTAACAACTTTTTTAAGCACTTTCCAATACTGTTTGTAATGGGCTGCTGCATTTAGATTTTGACTGTTTCTAACGTTTTGATATAACTGCCACTTTGTTCTACAGGATATTTTTATCCCTCTAGTCAGTCACCCAGGCTGCCTGTTTGTGCTAGTACCCTGTTTTGAACGTTCTAGGTCGGGCGGTAAGGCCGTGCGGTTCTAGGCGCTTCAGTCTGGAACCGCGTGACCGCTACGGTCGCATGTTCGAATCCTGGCTCGGGCATGGATGTGTGTGATGTCCTTAGGTTAGTTAGGTTTAAGTAGTTCTAACTTCTAGGGGACTGATGACCACAGATGTTAAGTTCCATAGTACTCAGAGCCATTTGAACCTTTTTTTTTTTTTTTGAACGTTCTAAGGGAAAGCAACTTTCAAAGAGCACGATAAAAGTCTTGAGGAAAGCATTATATTTAATGTCTACTGTATCAGCACTACAAACATCTTGGCACTCTTGTTCCTTGATAAGGTTTACAAAGGTCTCTACAGCAACTGGATCAGCTTTCCTAAAAAGTTGATAACTATATTTAACGTGAGTTGCAGCACAAAAATCTTTTAGAGTTAAAACTTGTGCATCATGATCTGAATGGCCATTCACCTTTTTGCTAACAGAATGCCCTTCTAGTAATGAGAAACGAACAAAAATGTTATCTATGGTTGTTCTACTGTTCCCTTGCACTCTCGTTGGAAAGAATACTGTTTGCATAAGATTATATGAATTAAGGAGGTCTACCAGCATCCTTTTCCTTCCACAATCACTTATACAATTAATATTGAAGTCACTACATAAACTAACTTTTTGTATTTCCTATAAAGTGAACCAAGAACCTCCTCTAGCTGTAGCAAAAATGTTGTGAAATCCGAATATGGAGATCTATAAATCACCACAGTTAGAAGTTTAGCTCCACTAAATTTAACCACACATGAGCAACATTCAAACACCTTTTCAGTGCAGTACTTTGAAACATCAATTGGCTCAAATGGGATACCGTTTTTCACATACATGGCTACTCCCCCACACCGCAAAGAGCTCCTAGAAAAGCTGCCAGCCAACCTGTATCCTGGTAAAGGAAGCCTCTGAATTATCTCCTTATTTAAGAAGTGTTCCGATACACCAATAATTTCAGAGTCAACATCTATAAGCAGTTCACTAACTTTATCTCTAATACCTTGTATATTTTGATGAAATATACTAATTTCCTCATTACTCTATACCTAAGCTTTGTCGAATGTGGTTTCTTTGTTAGAGAGACTTCCCTTAAGCAGGAATACCTATCAGCTGACTTCAGTCTAAAAAAGGTGCAGCTCTAACACCCACTAGTACAGGGATTTTCCCATGAGTGATCCGACCACCCCCACCTATGCTGTCACCTATAAGCTTTGCCAACCTCCCCTTTCCATACCTGTTGAGGTGCAGGCCATGTCCAGTGAAACCCGTCCTGCTGATAAGACTCCACCGACACCACTGAAATGTGACTCATGCCTTGTGTCATCAGCGCATCCCTAAGTCTCATGTTATTACGCTTGACGGCTGTAATAAGATGAGGCCGATCGTGACGCTGAAACGGTTCCACGAAATGCACAATCGTGTTGCCAGTCTGAATGGCTATCTTTTCCAGGTCACCATCTATGTCATACTCCCCATCCCTATCAATACTATTACCATCCCCACCCACAATCACTACCTGATCCTCTTTAGTAAAATCCCTGCATAATCCTCCTATGTTAACAGTCACGTGAGCCAATCCTGCATTAGGCTTCACAATGCTGGTGACCTGGTACTCACTCCCCAGCACTCCCTGCAACTGCTGGCCTACACCTCTACATGAGAACTACCTAACAGCAGAACCTTCTTCTTCCTCTTCGACTTTCCAACTGTCCTAGCCACCGTAACTACTGAGGTCTGCTGCGTACTTCCTACATGTACAGCTACTAGAGATACGTCTCCACTAGACTCTGACAGTTGGTCGTATCTATTGCAAACACCAATAGTAAAACTATCTGAAAAACGCCTTCTCCTAGCAGATCTCTTGCCAACAGCCCCAGCTCCCATTCCCCAATCCCCTTCTGCTTCCTCATCCTATCTAGCTCCTCCTGTGCGTTTTTCAACTGCACCTGAAGGGCACAGTTCTTACGCTCCTGCTCCCCTATCAACTTGCTCTTGTTACATAACCTGCAGTTCCAGGAGAGGATCTCACCAGAATGTCCACTGGCTTCCCCACTGCATTCCCCCCATTGAAAATACTTCGAACAGGTCTCACACCGCAATCCACTACTCGCGAACCTACGGCAAAGCCCACACTTCTCACTCATGGAAAAATTTTACAGTTATTGAAACAAGAAAACTACTTTAAGTTCCGCTAGTACAATAAGATGTTAAAAAACTAACTATTATAATCACAAACTTACTCTACAAGGGAAGTAACCACTATTATTAACAGTATAAACCAACAGCAAATGAGAATATAACAAAATACTAACAGAGAAAGAAAATCAAACGTCTAATGACACAGTAACGAAGCTGAAAACAGTTCCCAAAAAATTCTTCTAAAATTATTTCACCAGAAAACACCAAGAACACCGGTTGAAGACTACTAAAGTTACTAAATAAACCACTATACACAAACAATTAATTAGTACTTAGCTTTCGATGCGCCGCTACAGCTGCAACTGGTCAGCGCGCAATGTAAACACTGGTAAGAGGTTAAGTTGCTCGATACGAAACACTCACAAATATCAGGTCACAACACAAGAAAGGCGGAGGTGAATGAAGAAACCACTAGTAAGTCACTTATATAGTAAATATTATCACAAAAACCGTTAAAATATGTATCTGAAACCTAAAAATATATGAAAATTTAGAGAGCGATCTCACACGCAGTCACGAGCTTATGACGTCACACCAAAGACTATCTACAAGAACGTCATTGCAAGATTGTACGGAACGTAAAATATATACATATTTTTATAACTACTTAGAGAGTGCTCTACGCGACCCTCCAAGCAGCTGGATCATCACCATGGAGGAGAAGGTACCCATTGACTGAGTTGACAAGAACACAACCGATTATCGATGGAATGAGATACGACATGCGTGAAGACATACCTTGACGATGAAGAGCAAGGAGAGTAGCGGCGCATCCTTCTGCATCGTGTACGAAGCGCATTTTCCGGTTCCCCAAATAAATTAACTCGGTGTAGTAAATGCCCGAGACATTTGTTTTGTGATGCGGTGCTAGTTAGATGTATTTTAGGAGATATATAGATTTTCCCACTGTTGATTTCCCATCAGCATTCCTAATACCTTGACGGCGAGGGGTACACTGTGGCCAGGCCTGGGGTTACAACCCTTTCCCACTCTGCCCTCCCCGCCCTCCCCTCCATACCTCCACTGCGTGAAAAAAAAAATTAGGTTAGGAGGACTACGACAATTATTAAGCATTCATAATTTTAAAGAAATCGTAAGTATATGATAGAGCATGTAGTGGGCTCAAACGCTCGGCTACGCCTATCGTGATTTCTGTTTGGCATTAAAAGAAAATTATATCTCCGTTGTCATTTCATCTGTATTTACGGCCTGCCTGCATGTAAATAAAGAGAACACAAATAAATATGTTGCTTTTTCTTGACTTAAGGAAACTAAATGTTATCTCTGTGATGCCTACATTGGCACTGACGTCATGCGTCATGTGACATGGGTCTATTTAACGACTGAAAAGAGTGAACTAGACAGCCTTGTTTTTTTGCTTAATCTTCGCTCCTTTAAAAGAAATAAAGAGGAAAAAAAAGAATTATTCTCCTCTTCGAGGGAAAACATTCATTTCTCATAATCAACAAAAATGGTTCAAATGGCGCTGAGCACTATGGGACTTAACATCTGAGGTCATTAGTCCCTAGAAATTTGAACTACTTACACCTAACTAACCTAAGGACAACACACACATCCATGCCCGAGGCAGGATTCGAACCTGCGACCGTAGTGGTCGCGCGGTTCCAGACTGAAGCGCCTAGAACCGCTCGGCCACCTTGGCCGGCCATAAACAACATTTTCTCCATAACAATACGATAATTCAATAACGTGTCCAGCTTCCATCCTTCTCTACAGTTGCATTTAGCCGCCGGGGAACCGAGGCAACAAGTTTCCCGAGGAATCTGTTATTCTCTGACAGCTCTTCCCATGCCTCAAGAACTGCTTCTGACAGCGCTGGCTTGGTTGTCGGTGTAGGTCTTCTACGCCTAAAATTTTCTTCACCTCTGCCCGTACATGCTCTATGGGACTGATTCGACATTACAGTGCCAGTGTTATTCCGAATTACGATCCAATGTTCCGACACAAATTTTCGTTGTCGTCATTCCATTATACAGCTGTTGGTTGTCCATATTCGCAGTTGCAAGTACATGTCATGTATTTTATAACGTCTGTATTCGCCGCAGTGAGTGAGGAACATTGCATCGTAATTCAAAATAACACAGGCACTGCAAATAGTCTCGCCTGTACGGGAATATACACACATCAAAAAAAGTTTTGCATCACCCCGGTTCCCTGAGCTCCTGAAGATAGACGTTGACCGTGTATATCGTATCACAGACACAGCCCCCAGCCCATTCACGGGGTCCCAGGTTCGATTCCCGGCGTGGTTGGGGATTTTCTCTGCCTGTGGACTGGGTGTTTGTGTTGTCCCCATCATTTCATCCACATCATCATTCGTGGCAGTGGCTAGATTGGACTGTGTAAAAAATTGGACAGTGTAACACTTGGGACTTCGTACGGGAGCTGATGACCGCGCAGTTGAGCGTCCCACAAACCAAACATCATCATCAAACATCTGTAGCTCATCTCCCCTTACCGTTGTGTACGATGCAGTACACAAAACCCAATACCCTATCTTCCGGTTCCTACTCATCTTTATAGATGAAACTGTATGTAGCTTGGTCGATTTATCAGTACCATTAAACACATATTCTTGGTAATCGTCAATACTTTGAGTCCTTCGCTGATGAACATTTCATATCTTTCACTCTGCTCATTACACGTTGCGTTTTAATTTAAAAAACGTACATTTTTGCTCTTGGTCCTATGGTTTTTGTAATAGCGTTCCCTGATAGTTCATTTTTCATTAATGTCCATTTCTTGTATTGAGACATTGTGTGTTATAAATGTTATTATCAGGGTAACCTGAATTGTCACATCACCCATGCATGTCAATTTTAATAGCATAATAATTTTTGTGGCAATTATGTGCTATATTAAGCTGTCAGTGTCTGTGTAACATATTTTAATAAATTTTGCCTCAGATTTCTTCAACAAATATCCGTAATGGAAATAAACGAGGACCATCTGAGAAGTACCTAAAATAGCCATTCTTACAGCTGTTGCTTTATAAAAAAAACAAGGTTAAGGCTATTTAATTGAGTAGCAACGAAATTCTCCTGAACTACAACAACGAACTTGAAATTGGTCTTGCCGTCAGAACAGCAGCTCCGTATTTACCGTCCAAAAGAGTTACTGTCTTCACATCACTCATTCTTCGACATTCTGCATAGTTTTATCAAAAACAATGTTACTCAAAAGTTATTGCATTACTTCTTGCCTCATGATTAATATCGATACTCAGTGACTGCTTCAAATAGCTGTAGTGAATCACATAATCTTTTATTGCAAAATGTTGAAATCAGCTTTGGAACTCCTGGCTTGTTGATGCTTGGTGGTGGTATCATTTTTTCTGGGGGTAGTGATAGATCAGAGTGAAGTTCATGGATATTTTCTGGATGCTGAAGATCTACTTCTAAAACGTAACCTTTGTCTCAGTTCTCTGCTAGTATCATTATTTTAGAACTATCCACAGGCAGCAATATAAAATCAGAGTGTGCTAGGTATTGCATCATCGACCAGCCGTAGAGAATATTAACATCATTATGTATAAGTTTCATCGTTATTTTCATTTTAATCAACCAAAAATCTATTGTTTACAACAGTGTGTCTATGCGAACAGTGAACAATACCACCTACAATGTTACGCTCAACAAATTGTAATTGTCTTATGTCCACAATAAGGTGGAAATTTACATTAGTGTTTTACAGCAAAGTGTGCCATGCTTGAACCAGGTGACGTCACATAATAGGCTAGGTCCTGTTCGTATATTTTGAGACAGAGTGCGCAGACATTTTCAAGGACATCAGCCAACAGCAAGGCAACGTTTTTGCAATATGCCAGAGTAATCGTCTAATGTCTTGCATCCAAATAGAGGTGAACCAGCGCGTTATTGATTTTCTCAATTTCCGAATAAATCATCCAGTTGTTCTGAAAATGTAATCATTTGTTTTTCTGTACATGTACATCACATCTAACGACTTCTATCCCATTCGGATAATTTCTTCGTGTGCCTTTTCTTGTCACAGAGTGTATTTTCGTTTTCTATTTATGAAAACGTGTCCCGACATCAATGTCTCATATACTGTGGGCCCGATTTATTCCTGTAAAAATACCATGCAAGATTATTGATTGTTTTTCCGCTTTAAGCTTAAAAGCCGTGAGATGTGCATTTTTATTATGGTTTAATTAGTCACCTGAAATTACATTAATTGTGAATGTGGATTTGTACAGGTCGGCTTGCTTTGAAGTCTTTTCATGGCTGACGGCATGTCACCTGCATGATAGTTGGAAGTATTTGCTTATAGAGCCATTAATTTTGAGACACTTTTTCCGAGAGTTGTAGTGGTGTATGTTCTCTACTCATGTTTTCCATTCTGGTGGAGATATTTCGAGTGATTTCTAGGGCTGCGTGCCTCAGTCTGTAAAAATAGAGGCCATATAGGATCGCTTCGTTGTCTGCCTGTCTGTCTCTGTGTCCAACTGTTAGGAACTGTTTTTTCAGGAACAGGTAGGCACATACGATTCAAATTTATCTGACGTACAGAGATCTATGGTCCCTTGGGGGTATAAAAATTATATGCTTCTAACAAGGGAACCTCCCCTTCACACACCCCTCGGATTTAGTTATAAGTTTGCTCAGTGGATAGGCCTTGAAAAACAGAACACAGATCAATCGAGAAAACAGGAAGAAGTTGTGTGGAACTATGAAAAAATAATTAAAATATATAAACTGAGTAGTCCATGCGCAAGATAGGCAACATCAAGGATAGTATGACTTACGGAGCGCCGTTGTCCCGTGGTTAGCGTGAGCAGCTGCTGAATAGGCCTTGAAAAACTGAACACAGATCAATCGAGAAAACAGGAAGAAGTTGCGTGGAACTATGAAAAAATAAGCAAAATATACAAACTGAGTAGTCCATGTGCAAGATAAGCAACATCAAGGATAGTATGACTTAAGGAGCGCCGTGGTCTCGTGGTTAGTGTGAGCAGCTGCAGTGCGAGAGGTCCATGGTTCATGTCTTCCCTCAAAAGAAAAGTTTATTTTCGCAAAATTATGATCTGTCCGTCCATTGACGTCTCTGTTCACTGTAATAAGTTTAGTGTCTGTGTTTTGCTGGATTCATCTCACGTATTTAATGCACTCTCGTCCAAAGTAGCGAACAAAAAATTGCCAGCCAGGGAGCCTCGTTAGCAGGAATACAATTTCTTCCGTGTGTTTCGATGTTTGTTTAGGTGTAGCGTCCCCATACTACGGCGCAGTTACCTCGCATCGGACGGACGGACGGACGGACAGATAATAATTGTCTGAAAATAAAAAATTAAACCTTTGCTCTAGAGAGAAGACTTGAACCCAGTGCCTCTCGTTCCACAGCTGCTCACGCTAACCACGGGACCACGGCGCTCCTGAGTCCACATTATCCTTGATGTTGCTTATCTTGCGCATGGACTACTCAGTTTGCATATTTTGCTTATTTTTTTCATAGTTCAACATCTACATCTACATCCATACTCCGCAAGCCACCCGACGGTGTGTGGCGGAGGGTACCCTGAGTACCTCTATCGGTTCTCCCTTCTATTCCAGTCTAGTATTGTACGTGGAAAGAAGGATTGTCGGTATGATTCTGTGTGGGCTCTAATCTCTCTGATTTTATCCTCATGGTCTCTTCGCAAGATATACGTAGGAGGGAGCAATATACTGCTTGACTCTTCGGTGAAGGTATGTTCTTGAAACTTTAACAAAAGCCCGTACCGAGCTACTGAGCATTTCTCCTGCAGAATCTTCCACTGGAGTTTATCTATCATCTGTGTAATGCTTTCGCAATTACTAAATTATCCTGTAACGAAGCGTGCTGTTCTCTGTTGGATCTTCTCTATCTCTTCCATCAACCCTATCTGGTATGATCCCACACTGCTGAGCAGTATTCAAGCAGTGGGCAAACAAGCGTACTGTAACCTACTTCCTTTGTTTTCGGATTGCATTTCCTTAGGATTCTTCCAATGAATCTCAGTCTGGCATCTGCTTTACCGACGATCAACTTTATATGATCATTCCATTTTAAATCACTCCTAATGTCTACTCCCAGATAATTTATGGAATTAATTGTGTCCAGTTGCTGACCTGCTACTTTATAGCTAAATGATAAGGGATCTATCTTTTTATGTATTTGCAGCACATTACACATGTCTACATTGAGATTCAATTGCCATTCCCTGCACCATGCGTCAATTCGCTGCAGATCATCCTGCATTTCACTACAATTTTCCATTGTTACAACCTCTCGATATACCTCAGCATCATCCGCAAATAGCCTCAGTGAACTTCCAATGTTATCCACAAGGTCATGTATATATATTGTGAATAGCGACAGTCCTACGACACTCCCCTGCAGCACACCTGAAATCACTCTCACTTCGGAGGACTTCTCTCCATTGAGAATGACATGCTGCGTTCTGTTATCTAGGAACTCCTCAATCCAATCACACAATTGATCTGATAGTCCGTATGCTCTTACTTTGTTCATTAAACGACTGTGGGGAACTGTGTCAAACGCCTTGCGGAAGTCAAGAAACACGGCATCTACCTGTGAACCCGTGTCTAAGGCCCTCTGAGTCTCGTGGGCGACTAGCGCGAGCTGGGTTTCACACGACCGTCTTTTTCGAAACCCATGCTGATTCCTACAGAGTAGATTTCTAGTCTCCAGAAAAGACATTATACTCAAACATAATACGTGTTCCAAAATTCTACAACTGATCGACGTTACAGATATAGGTCTATAGTTCTGCACATCTGTTCGACGTCCCTTCTTGAGAACGGGGATGACCTGTGCCCTTTTCCAATCCTTTGGAACGCTTCGCTCTTCTAGAGACCTACGGTACACCGCTGCAAGAAGGGGGGCAAGTTCCTTCGCGTACTCTGTGTAAAATCGAACTGGTATCCCATCAGGACCAGCGGCCTTTCCTCTTTTGAGCGATTTTAATTGTTTCTCTATCCCTCTGTCGTCTACTTCGATATCTACCATTTTGTCAACTGTGCGACAATCTAGAGAAGGAAGTACAGTGCAGTCTTCCTCTGTGAAACAGCTTTGGAAGAAGACATTTAGTAATTCGGCCTTTAGTCTGTCATCCTCTGTTTCAGTACCATTTTGGTCACAGAGTGTCTGGACATTTTGTTTTGATCCACCTACCGCTTTGACATAGGACCAAAATTTCTTAGGATTTTCTGCCAAGTCGGTACATAGAACTTTACTTTCGAATTCATTGAAAGCCTCTCGCATAGCCCTCCTCACACTACATTTCGCTTCGCGTAATTTTTGTTTGTCTGCAAGGCTTTGGCTATGTTTATGTTTGCTGTGAAGTTCCCTTTGCTTCCGCAGCAGTTTTCTAACTCGGTTGTTGTACCACGGTGGCTCTTTTCCATCTCTTACGATCTTGCTTGGCACATACTCATCTAACGTATACTGTACGATGGTTTTGAACTTTGTCCACTGATCCTCAACACTATCTGTACTTGAGACAAAACTTTTGTATTGAGCCGTCAGGTACTCTAATCTGCTTTTTGTCACTTTTGCTAAACAGGAAAATCTTTCTACCTTTGAAACGTCCCCTTTGTAAAATTTATACAAGACTGTGCTCAAAACTGACACACAATATTTTTAGCGCAACGCAATGTGACTTCCAAAAATCCCTACGAAAGAATGGCCCTGACTAACATTAACCTATACGTTTCACAAATCACTTACCTCACAAAAATCTTCGTTACTCAAGCTACTGCAATACAGCGAGCGCCACTACTGCCAGCTAAATAAAAGATGCAAACTACGGAAGTCACTAACTACTGATAGGCACAGTTAGCAAATGAAAGATTTTAACAGAGAACAAACAACGTATTTACCTTAATAGCCATAATATATATATATATATCAGTTCATGACACCAATTCTTACAAATTTCAAAACTCCGCCATCTCTCTCCCCACGTCCACCACTGCTGGCGGCTCACCTCCAACTACGCAACGCTACGGGCTGTTAACATCCAGCTGCCGCTGCCCAACACTACAATGGCAGACAACAATGCAAACCAGCCACAGACTGCACATGGCACAGCCAGTGATTTTTATACAGAGCGCTACGTGGCGGCAGCGTTACCAATAAAAAACCTAAACAGCCTACTTACATAGCCCCCATGCTCCCCACAAAAAAATTTATAAATTGTTTTGTGCAGTGGCCAATACAGATATGAAATTTTTTTTCATAATTACAATGAAAAAGAAATGAAATGCACACATTTATCGATACAATGTTGGTCAAAAGCTAAAATTTTCTCACAGTCCATAAAGACAATCCTGATCATTCATCAAAGTAAAATTGCAGTGTTTTTCTTAAAGTCTGGGTAGAAAAGAAAATGCACACGGAAGTAGTGGATTTCCATGCAGTCTTGAAGAAGTAGTGTTGTCCTTCCAACGGAAAGACAGTGCTGACTCTTGACATGCAGACAGGTAATGGGCCACAACAGAGCAAACCCACAGCAGAGTCAGTCGAAGTTTTAAAGAATATTGGTAGATAGGTCGTCACAGAGTAGACCCATTGTAGTCCTGGTAGAGATTAGGGTATTGGTGGGCCACCAGAGATGCAGACCCACTGCAGTCCTTGTAGAAATAATGGTATTGGTGGGCCATCAAAGATGCAGACCCACTGTAGTCCTTGTAGAGATGGCCAGCAGCCATCTGTTGCGACTGCGCAGGTGCACAATCACCATCGAAGAGTCTTGCAGAGAATACAGCAAGTCCATAAACCACCACTTGTGCACTCACAATTTTTTTATATGTCCTTAGAACCAGCAATGCTTTTATCCAGTTCCTTGCTGAATTATTAACGCACGTGGAAACACTATCAGTCCCTACTTCTCACATATTGTCCATATAATATGACCAATAGAAACGTGTGCAGTGAAATGTAATTTACAAGTTACTTAATTTGATGCACTGGTGTCAATTACAATTTTATAACATAAGAATACAATAACAAAGGTACAAAATACATTATTAAAGAACATAACAATACAGATAACATTTGTAGTAATACGGGCTTTACAAAGGAATAGAACTAACATATACATCAGTGTTACAGGAATTATGACATATGTAAATACATAAAAGATCAGAATAACTTTTGAAACATCACCTTCACACATGAGCACTAAAACAAAACAGATAAATAATGTCTAAACATCTCTACAAAGTAAATAACATATTATCAGAAAAATTCTACGATGTAACTCTCATCAGATAAACACATAAAGACAGGAAGAACACAAATACACAATGGTACAGAAACACATAGTGGGATCACACAAAGAAAGGACAGGGTTTGTTTTACTGCAGTATTTTGCTAACAAAACTTTCTTTACTTCTCGGAGATCTCCCTTCATTCTTCATTATTTCCAAAAAGTCCTATCTATACCTGCTTTCTGTACTTTTCTCATATAACCTCTCAGTGCATTTCTTCAAATCCATCGCAACCCATTCTCTTATATAGGCTACCCCCTCTTAAGCTAACTTAAATCTACTGAGCTCAGATGCTTAACTAAGGGACGAGGCAATGCAGCAGCACAAAACAATTAATACAAACAGCAATGAAAAAAAGGTGCTGGTAAGCAAAGCAAGCAGCAATAAATGTAATAACTTATATCTAAACATGACAAACCCACAAGCAGAAAAAATAGTACTCTGAAGACAACAACGCAGATAAGGGAAATGTATATTCACATCTTAATGTCTACGTAATTAAAATGGTGCACCACTACTTATTCAATGAAATAAATTACCAAGTACTTGAAGAGAAAATTATGTATGCAGTTCCTGTGAAGGGAAATGTCTTTTTGTGCTTCCTAATTTTTTTGGAAGTATATCACATTATTATTGTATACTATATCTGTAGACAGAAAATATTTATATTAGTGCATCTATAAAATTTTATTTTAACCAATGTTGCAGTGCAGCTAGAAATGAGATATTAAACATAATAGGCAAAGCAAGGCGTGAAACGTCATTCGCTAGCCATAAGGCATTTCATAACGCAGTAAACAATCTTCCAACTAGCAAGCCAATAGACATCAAACGTTTCTCATCATTTCATTTCAGTAAATATCATAAATTAAGAGGTTCACAGTATAATCATATGTTTTCAAGTTTGAGTGTGTCGTATTTACGATGCTTTCTACAAAGGAATGAATGTCAATTGCGAGGATAATGGCCTCTTTTTTTTTTAACCTAATGGTTTTCTTTTGTCAGACGACTACCTCTCAGCTGGGCGCCCAAAACGCATTACGTCAAGGTCACTTACCTTTCTTACTAAAATATTTATGACAGCAGTTTCCGCTACAGTGACAGTCTCACATAAAAATATTTTCACAGGTTGAGAATTGGCGTTACAAATGTATAGAAAATAAAATCCTATAAATATAACAGTGTCCAAAAAAGTTCCGTCGCCATTGTAATACATTCATGCATTTACATACATTTCATAACTCTTAAAGTACGATTCTTGGTTTCCAACAACCTTTTTCACAAATCAGAGTCCCTAACCACTACTCATTATTCCTTACCTTATTCGTCCACACTTCTTCAATATTTCATCATGACAGATATGTAGCATAATCAAATAACTCATATAGCATTAGCTTAATTATCATAAACATACCGCAACAGCGTAATACACATCGTCATCATAACATCATAAAACCTCAGCCAAATCTCAAAATCATCGTAGCTTCCTCAAATAATTTAAAAACATAAAAAAAATTCTCTGCTCATGTCAAAAGTGTCATCTACCTCAAATGTACTTTAAAAATCGTAATCTCATACCAAATACGTCATTCAAAGCTCTCATAGTATCACAATGGTTCTGAAAAAATATGAACAGTTCACAAAGTACAGACAAAATCCAATTTCATAAGTGTGAAGTTATCCAACTGTGTAATTACGTAAACATGTGTCACTGATGTAGTAAAAAAATGTTTGTCTCTCAGTTAAATGATCAGATAGCTGTGTAATTTATGTGTTAGATAAATATGGTACCGATGTGTAAAGTTGTATAAGCAAATACCATATTAGCTAGGGCTCCTTGTGCTTGCCAGACACATGGTACACAAAGTAAGCGTGTACCCCCCTGAGGATTAAAGTAATTATAGCCTCAGGTGTTACAGATTACAGCAATGGAATGAAATGTATCACGGAAAACCTTTGTATCATTGTATTTCAAATATCTTTAAAAATAAATGTTTTAAGTACAAAATTAGTCACTCAAATACGCGTGCTGTAGCGCTGAACTGTGCGTCGTGTTGTAAGATAATCTCTGTGGAAGTGTCGTAGTTATCGTCCTCCGAGAGCTAAGTTCTACAGAAGTCAATGTACTTACTTCATGATAAACAAAAGTGAAATGCTTTGCGTATAGATATCGTAGTTACTACGCTTATTGCCGTGATGAAGTAAGTACTGTACTGTAACGTATTGTTGTGCTACAGAAAAGGCTGTCTCATTGTAGCTATACCACAAAGTTACTACTAAAACATGTTTTACTTTCCAGAATAATACAGAAAAACTGTGCAGATATAAAACAGATACAGTGCAACAGCAACATTGTAAATTGTCACTCATTAGTAGCGTCGTGATAAAATCGTGTAGCTGTCACATAAACTAACCACTGAGTCATCTGGTATCTCACAGAAAGTACTTTAAATCCAGAATTTATTTTCAAGTAAACCAAAATGTTGCATTAAAATCTCATTAGCAGTACTGGTAACTGTTATAAGTATGTCAGCCTTATAGTCGTTACGTAATCGTGCAACTAACAAGCAAGAATGTACACGCACAATAACACTGTGACGTCTGTTCACTATAACAATGCATTCGTAATTTCTGTTTAAGTAAGTTCTCTTGGTTCTTGACTGGATATTTAACTTCAAACATGGTTGCATGTTAACAGATTCTAAGTCTGACAAATTGTACTAGTAGCGTGAAGTGAAAAATTTTATGGCAAAGACAAAGTTAAAAAGCAGATTATCTTTCAATAAACGGTTTTACCTGTGAAATGTGGTGCCATCATTTACCCTTTCTAGTTCGCAGAGTTTTAACTTCAAAGCAATTATCATGTTGTGTACGTCGGTAAGGAATGCTAAAATTTTTCTCAAGATTAGCGTCTTATGTTATTTTTCTCTGAGCCAGCCGGCGCACTCGGCTGCCTGCGGTGCGAGTCATTGTATGTTACCTCTTTGTTGGCGCGCGTCGTTACTGGGATTAGAAGACCTAACTTATACAAATTCACCTTGCCGAGAGGGCCCTACCCTGTTTGAAGCTCGCCAGTTCTGATGGATTTCCGGTCTGTCATTATGATTATATCGTCTGTCGTTATGTCGGTAGTTCCTGTAATTTCTTGTTTGTCGGTCATGTGGTGGAGAATTTCTCCCTGAATTATCACTGCGCGGTGGACCCTTGCGTCTGAAGTTATTCTGTCTCCCGTGATAATAATAGTTCTGGTTGCCATATTGTCTGTTTCTATGATTGTCTCTGTGATAGCCATTGCTACGGAAATGCGATCTTTCTCTGTAACTATTATTACTCCGCCAGTGGTTGTCATATGGGTGGTGTCTGTTTTGGTCACGATTTGCGTTGTAAGAATAGACTTGTCGTGTCCAGTTATTGTTTCTGTCGTCACGGAATTGTGACGGATGTGAACTGTAGTGATTGTTTTCCTGTTTTCGCATCCCGCGACTGTCTGTGTCAATTTCTAATTCTTGTAAGAGTCCCTGAAAAGCTTCAATGTCGTCTTTGCAACGCCCTGCCAAAATAATATTCCTTAAGTGTTCAGGCAATTTCATTATGCAAATGCGGATGAGTTCTGAAGGGCTATATGGGTTTGAAAGATATTGGTTCTTATGCAACATGTCTTCAAAATATTTGACAAGACTGGAAAATTCAGATTGTTCAAAGTGTTTCATCATCATTATGCTATGTTTTACTAGGTCTTGTGTAGCTTGAGACCAATATGCTGAGAGGTAAGCATGATAAAATTCTCCTTCACTGTGACAATCGTGAATGACCGATCGCATTCTTACAGCTGGTTCATTCTCCAAGTAGCCACACATAAATTCTAATCTGTGTTCTAATGACCAGTTGGGAGGAAAACAATGAGAGAATTGATGAAGCCAAGCTTGTGGATGAATGTCGTTGCCAAAATTCTTAAATGTTTTGAATTTACATGTAGTAATGAACATCTTATAGTCAAAATCATCATATCGGCGAGTCGCATGTCGGTCATTGTTACGTCGTTTCGGCGGTTCCATCTCAAAATTCGGTGTACCTTGCCAATTTCTTTCATAATTTCCGAAGTGCCCTGTGTTATTATTTTGTGGCTGTTCCGTATTTCTATGTCTCTCTTCGCGTATTGGAGCGCGAGTGTCCTCTGAAATACGTAATTGTTGTATTACCTGTGTCAGCTGATCTTGTACTTACCGGATTTCTCTTTGGTGTTGCGTACTAATTTGATTCAGACTTTGTATGAATTTCCTAATTTGTTCGCACTCTTCTGTGTCATTAAAGACTACCGGTTTTGTGTCATTCAAACTATCATCTACCTTCGTAGATAAATTAGTGAACTGATCCGAAAGTTCGGTTATTTTCTCCGATAGTGAACACATTTCCTCAGTGTGTTTTTCTGAACCAAGTTTCAGAGTGTCTATTTGTGTTGAAATCGAATATACTGTGTCCTTTAAGTTTTCCTGAGTTCTTGCAAGTTGCGTAACCGAATCGGTGGATGCAACTGAGTCCATTTTAGCTTGCAAGGTGTCGTGATTTTCACGAACAATAGTTTGCAATTCTTTTATGGCTGCTTTGTGATTCTGTAATGAGTTTTCATGCCGCGAAAAAATAGGTTGAAAATGCTCACAAATTTGTGTTTTTACGTCATTACAGATTTTTTTACATTTCGATTCAATGTTATGTAACTCAGTAGTTAAATCTTCACGTGTTTCATCAAGTGTGGTGTCTAACTTCCGAAGATTTTGTTCCATTGTGTCTAACTTTTGAAGATTATGTTCCATTGTGTCTAACTTTTGAAGATTATGTTCCATTGTGTCCAACTGTTGCTGTGTTTGTCTCTGATTTTGTGCCATTGTGTCTAACTTTTGAAGATTTTGTTCCATTTGTTTCTGATTTTGTTCAAGCGTTGTGTCTAACTTTTGTAGCCTTTGTCCCATTTGTTGCATTAACTGTAATAACAGTGCACTGGTGTCTGAAACATGTTCCTCAGTGCTTTTCGGCAGTGTATTTGAACCGGCAATATTCGCATTTTGAAAAGCAGAAAATGTGTCTTGATTTATTTGAGAAAATGGTGAGGACGCAAAATCTGAATCTACAGTATTTGCAAGATTGTGTCCTGTCATTTCAGAATCCTGAGGCGAGCTGTTGCCGACCGATCGATCGTTAATGCTTCCCTGTTCACTAATTGTTTCACTGCCTACACCATTATTTGCAGCCCGCTCCATTTCCCTATGCGCTATTACCAAATTACTACTTTGAACGTTAGTGAATTCATTACATGGTGACGCTAACACACTGCTTTCGTCTTCAGTGTCATTTCTCAGTTTACTTTGGAGCCTAGTGTTACGTTTTTCACACGCCATTATTGTCACAATTTTCACATGACAACACAGAAAAACACAATTTGAAGAACAAAAATAAGAGAATACATTAACATTGCACTGAAAATAATATCTAGTTAATTGCAAGCGCAACTGCGAAATACTTTGTGCTAAACTAAATGCATGCCACAACTATTTTACTGTACAACAATGAAAGACTGCAACTACAAAGGAAATTCTCTCTATGATTACGCGCTAGCAATAAACAAAAGCTACAATAATTACACAAACTGCAAGGAAAAAATCAGAAGATTCCAGTGAGGTATCCTGGCAGGGTCACCATATGAAACGTCGCCTTTGTAAAATTTATACAAGACTGTGCTTAAACTGACACACAATATTCTTAGCGCAACGCAATCTGACTTCCAAAAATCCCTACGAAAGAATGGCCCTGAATAACATTAACCTATACGTTTCACAAATCACTTACCTCACAAAAATCTTCGTTACTCAAGCTACTGCAATACAGCGAGCGCCACTACTGCCAGCTAAATAAAAGATTCTAACTACGGAAGTCACTAACTACTGATAGGCACAGTTAGCAAATGAAAGATTTTAACAGAGAACAAACAATGTATTTGCCTTAATAGTCATAATATATACACTCCTGGAAATTGAAATAAGAACACCGTGAATTCATTGCCCCAGGAAGGGGAAACTTTATTGACACATTCCTGGGGTCAGATACATCACATGATCACACTGACAGAACCACAGGCACATAGACACAGGCAACAGAGCATGCACAATGTCGGCACTAGTACAGTGTATATCCACCTTTCGAAGCAATGCAGGCTGCCATTCTCCCATGGAGACGATTGTAGAGATGCTGGATGTAGTCCTGTGGAACGGCTTGCCATGCCATTTACACCTGGCGCCTCAGTTGGACCAGCGTTCTTGCTGGACGTGCAGACCGCGTGAGACGACGCTTCATCCAGTCCCAAACATGCTCAATGGGGGACAGATCTGGAGATCTTGCTGGTCAAGGTAGTTGACTTACACCTTCTAGAGCATGTTGGGTGGCACGGGATACATGCGGATGTGCATTGTCCTGTTTGAACAGCAAGTTCCCTTGCCGGTCTAGGAATGGTAGAACGATGGGTTCGATGACGGTTTGGATGTACCGTGCACTATTCAATGTCCCCTCGACGATCACCAGAGGTGTACGGCCAGTGTAGGAGATCGCTCCCCACACCATGATGCCGGGTGTTGGCCCTGTGTGCCTCGGTCGTATGCAGTGCTGATTGTGGCGCTCACCTGCACGGCGCCAAACACGCATACGACCATCATTGGCACCAAGGCAGAAGCGACTCTCATCGCTGAAGACGACACGTCTCCATTCATCCCTCCATTCACGCCTGTCGCGACACCACTGGAGGCGGGCTGCACGATGTTGGGGCGTGAGCGGAAGACGGCCTAACGGTGTGCGGGACCGTAGCCCAGCTTCATGGTGACGGTTGCGAATGGTCCTCGCCGATACCCCAGGAGCAACAGTGTCTCTAATTTGCTGGGAAGTGGCGGTGTGGTCCCCTACGGCACTGCGTAGGATCCTACGGTCTTGGCGTGCATCCGTGCGTCGCTGCTGTCCGGTCCCAGGTCGACGGGCACGTGCACCTTCCGCCGACCACTGGCGACAACATCGATGTATTGTGGAGACCTCACGCCCCACGTGTTGAGCAATTTGGCGGTACGTCCATCCGGCCTCCCGCATGCCCACTATACGCTCTCGCTCAAAGTCCGTGAACTGCACATACGGTTCACGTCCACGCTGTCGCGGCATGCTACCAGTGTTAAAGACTGCGATGGAGCTCCGTATGCCACAGCAAACTGGCTGACGCTGACGGCGGCGGTGCACAAATGCTGCACAGCTAGCGCCATTCGACGGCCAACACCGCTGTCCCTGGTGTGTCCGCTGTGCCGTGCGTGTGATCATTGTTTGTACAGCCCTCTCGCAGTGTCCGGAGCAAGTATGGTGGGTCTGACACACCGGTGTCAATGTGTTCTTTTTTCCATTTCCAGGAGTGTATATCAGATCATGACACCAATTCTTACAAATTTCAAAACTCCGCCATCTCTCTCCCCACGTCCACCACTGCTGGTGGCTCACCTCCAACTGTGCAACGCTATGCGCTGTTAGCATCCAGCTGCCGCTGCCCAACACTACAATGGCAGACAACAATGCAAACCAGTCACAGACTGCACATGGCACAGCCAGTGATTTTTATACAGAGCGCTACGTGGCGGCGGCGTTACCAATAAAAAACCTAAACAGCCTACTTACACCTTTTTTAATATTTCTATTTACGACTGAAATCATCGATGCAGTAACCGCTTTATGATTCCCTGTTCTGCATTAACTGATTCAAATAGTTCTGGTTTGTTTGTCACCAGAAGGTCTAATATGTTATCGCCACGAGTCGGTTCTCTGTTTAACTGCTCAAGGTAGTTTTCAGATAAAGCACTTAAAAATATTTCACTGGATTCTTTGTCCCTGCCACCCGTTATGAACGTTTGAGTCTCGCAGTCTATATCCGGCAAATTAAAATCTCCACCCAGAACTATAACATGGTGGGGAAATCTACTCTAAATATTTTCCAAATTATTCTTCAGGTGCTGAGCCACAACAGCTGCTGAGCCCGGGGGCCTATAGAGACATCCAATTACCATGTCTGAGCCTGCTTTAACCGTGACCTTCACCCAAATCATTTCACAATTCGAATATCCGTCAATTTCCTTCGATACTATTGCACTTCTTATCGCTATAAACACGCCTCCCCCTTCTCTGTCCAGCCTGTCTCTGCGGTATACATTCCAATCTGAGTTTAGGATTTCATTACTGTTTAAATGCGGTTTCAGCCAATTTTTTGTCCCTAGTACTATATGGGCGTTGTGACCGTTTATTAATGAGAGCAGTTCTGGGACCTTTCTATAGACGCTCCTGCAGTTTACTTTTAGCACATTTATATTGTTATTCCCTGTTGCATTTTGCCTACTCCTGCCTTGCCGCGTCTCAGGAGGCGTCTTGTCGGGCCTAGGGAGGGAATTCTCTAACCTAAGAAAACCCCATGTGCACTCCACACGTACTCCGCTACCCTCGTAGCCGCTTCCGGCGTGTAGTGCACGCCTGACCTATTCAGGGGGACCCTAGATTTCTCCACCCAATAGCGGAGGTCGAGAAATTTGCACCCCAGCTCTCCGCAGAATCGTCTGAGACTCTGGTTTAAGCCTTCCACTCGGCTCCAAACCAGAGGACCGCGATCGGTTCTGGGAACGATACTACAAATAGTTAGCTCTGATTCCACCCCGTGAGCGAGGCTTTCCACCTTCACCAACTCCGCCAACCGCCTGTACGAACTGAGGATGACCTCTGAACCCAGACGGCAGGAGTCAGTGGTGCCGACATGAGCAACAATTTGCAGTCGGGTGCACCCAGTGCTCTCTATCGCCGCCGGCAGGGCCTCCTCCACATTTCGTATGAGACCCCCACAGCAAGCAGATAAGAGCGAACACTGGCCTTCTTCCCCGACCTTTCCGCTATTTCCCTAAGGGGCTCCATCATCCGCCTAACGTTGGAGCTCCCAGTAACTAATAAACCCCTCCCCCCTGTGCCTGCTCGGACCTTGCTGAAGGAGCAGCCACATGTCCACTCACAGGCAGAGCGGGCGATGCTACACGGCCAACCTCCACATTGACCCTCCGCCTCGTGCGCCGCGAACGCCGCTGAACCCGCCACTCCCCTTGGGGAGAGGGTGGCCCAACCGCGCCCGGTACCCGCGAAGATGTCTCGACAGCAGGGACAGTGGGTGAAGCATGTAACACCTGGGGTGTACCTTGCGACGCACCAGACTCCCCACTGCCGCTACACTCCGAGGCCGCAGCCTGAAGACGGCTGACCGCGGCCATCAACACGCTCAGCTGTTCGCGAAGAGTGGCCAGCTCCTCCTGCGTCTGTACACAGCAGTCACACATCCTATCCATCCTAAGGAATCAATTTACTGAAGAGACTTAATCAACTTAACTAGACTGCTAATTCACTAAAGGCGGCTGATTATTGACTAAACTGTGATTGCTAACCACTTCTTGTAGAAAACAATGAAAATAGCACTACCTGTCTCTGGACTGTATTGAAAACAAACACTAGCACTACTGGCACTATGGTTGACTAAAGGGACTCTCTCCGACTGTATTCAAAACAATCACAAAATCTATGGAACACTATTACTAGCACTGGACAATTAAAGCTTCCTAAAAGCAAAAACACACAGAAGAAGAAGTGACAAGTAAGAAAAATATAGTTAATACTTAAATTAAGGTAGCTCGCTGCACAGCAGACATGAAGCAGACGGCGGTTTCTTCCTGTTTTCTCGAATGATCTGTGTTCAGTTTTTCAAGGCCTATCCACTGTGCCAACTTATAACTAAATCTGAGGGGGGTGCGATGGGGAGGTTCCCTTGTAAGTCAGTTCAACCAAAAGATACTTGAAAACTCACTCGTCAAACCTACAGGGCACTTCCTGTTCACCTAGAATCATAAAATTTGGCAAGAAGCAAGGTTTCACAGTACTAGCAATAGAAAGAAATCCAAAATTTTGAATTTATAATTATATTACACGATAAAATAATTTTGATTAGTTTTACCCATCTCCATGTCTGTTAAGACCGTTTTTTCTCTGGAACAGTTGGTTTATCAAGTCCAAATTTATGTCACGCTCTGAAGTATATTATCCCTTGACGGTGTAAAAAGTCCGAGCTTCCAAGTCAATTCAGTTAATAGATTCGGGCATTTGCGTCACACATTTTGAATCACGAAACCAATTGGCCTGGAATCATGAAATTTGGTAAGAAGCGAGGTTTCACAGTACAGATAAAGTAAAAAATCCGAAAACTGTTAATCAGTAATGATATAACACGAACAAATATTTTTTGTCATTTTTTATCCATCTGTTTGTCTTCATGTCTGTTAAGACCTATTTTTCTCGTGAACAGGTAGTCGTATCAAGTTCAAATTTATGTCACATACTAAGCTCTATAGTTCCTTAGCAGGGTAACAATTTTGAGCTTCTAAGTCCATACAGTCAAAAAATACAGGCATTTATGTCATATATTTTGATACTTGCAAATTCACTTATCAAAACCTATAGGGTAATTCCTGTTGATTTAGAATGATGAAATTTGGTAAGAAACTGGGACTCACAGTACAGCTTTAGTAAAAAAAATTGAAAATAGTTAAATTTTAATTATATCACATACAAATATCTTTTCTCTATTGCGCCATTGCATTTATCATCCGTCAAAAGCATAACAGGCAAACATTCCCGCACGCAACCGTGGGCGGATGAACTATAATTATGTTTGCGTAGAATCCTCAGTACCAATTTTGGCCAATTTTTTTGTTATTATGTTCCCTTTGATGACTTGAATTTGTATAATTCAGGAAGTGTTTCGTTGTTTAGTGTTGTGTATTCACTCAAAACTTTATTTCCTTGTATTATTGCTTTTTATATGTGTACTTCTCTAATATCATAAGCTTTAGTAGAGACTATTGCTGTCTCTGATGATCCTAACATTAGTTTCCATATTATTTGGGTAGTGATTTTCGTCTATGAGATTACCAGAAAAGTGGAGTGTGCACTGTCACTTTATAGTGTCAGAGGTGCTCAGAACACATAATTTTAAAATGAATGCATGTTTGGACTATGTAGACAGACTGGTATGAACTATCAGTTAATTGAGACATTTCAGTTTTATTAATTTTTTTTGTAGAAGTATTGTTAGCAATGAGATTTTTCCTTACACTGTTATTTGGATAGTACATTTGTAGTCTTTTTCTCTTCTGTATGTTTCCCGCACAATGGACGTATCTGTTACTGTATGTTAGAATGCTCAATGCGGACTTCTTTTAAGGTTTTCATGTTCACGTACGTTCTCTACGTTTGTCATGTTTTGGTGTTCCTGACTCTTTTTTATTATGGTAATTCACTGTTAAAATTCATGGCGAAGCTTCAGCTGTCCTTTATTTTGCGGAGTTCACTACGTGTTTCGGTCAAATGATCATTATCAAGCTAAACTGGCACAAATGGCAGAAAAGTATACCATAATTTGAACAAAAATAATTTGCTGTTTTGAGCCCACCATAGTAAGGAAACATTTTTTACAGTAATAACTGTGTACAACAGTTTTCGTTAAAAAGCAAAGTCCACATCGACAGCTAGTAATATATCGTAAATTGAACTGGGTACCTAGAAACGACGGAGAGGATTCAGTGGTTCACAACCCCACAACAGGCCACAGCAGTCCACCCATTCCACCGCCGTCCCATACGGAACCCAGGGTTATTGTGCGGTTCGGCACCCAGTGGAGTTACATTCATAAAAAAAAATGTAAGTTCAAAAGCCAAAGAAACTATTGCAAGAAATCTACAGTCAACACACAGTTCTGGGAAAACGGCTTCAAAAATACTCACTAGCATCTATAAAAAATTTACAGATAACAAAGCCTTTGTTGTTAAGGCAGCTAAAGGTAACAGTATAGTAGTTACGTATGAAGAAGATTATATCAACATAACCTTACAATTCTTTCTTCAAAACAACATAAAAGAACTGAAGACTGACCCCACACCTAAATACCAAACTCAGCTTGGGAACTTAATTAAATTTCCAATTACATTTCATCAGATGCTGACGTTCAACATAGCACAGTCATGAACCCTGTACCTCCTAAACTAACATCTCAGCCAAAAATAAGTAAACCTTAGAGTCCATTATGTCCAGTTGTTAACTCAAGGAACAGTCCTGCATAATGTATCTCTAAAAAGCTCAAAAATTTTCTTAGCAACTTGTACACATTTGAAGACAACTTCCCTATCAGAAATCCCCAAAAATTTATTAGTGATGTAAGTCATGTGCACATACCAGACAGAGCAAGATTTGCATCCTTGGACGTTGTAAACCTGTACACAAATCTACCTGCCCTGGCAAACTATTGAAATGATTAAGTGCAATTTAGTAAAAAACAAACAGCTTTGCAAAGCAGAGAAGTATGAACTCATAGAGATATTAGAATTAATTCTAGCACATAACTACTTCTCATTCAACCAAAAAAATGTATATGCAGATGGCCAAGCAATGGGAATCAGAACTGCAGGTCTATTAGTCGACATGTACATTAACCATTTAGAAAATAAATTTTTCAGGGCCAATACCTATTTAAAGATAAACTGATTTGTTGAAAAAGGTATGTTGATGACACAATCATCTTGTTCAATGGTACAATAATGCTAAAAATAATGTCTATAAGCCACAAATAATTTACTACTTACAGAATAAAATTAAAGATAGTGAATCACCTGCAATAAATTCACAACCAGCAGCAGAAAAGGAACGATTTGGATGCATTCATAGGCTCAGTCTCATACGAAGTTGCCAATCTTCCCCAAAGGACAAGAGTTCAAATAAGTTTCTGTTCCAATAACACTGTTCAACATAACAGTATCCACAGCACCAAAACTACCAGTCTAGGCCTAGAAAAATCAAGAGTTTACAAGATTATTTGTGGTAACTGCACCAGCTTTTATCTTGGACAGACTGGCAGAAGCTTCAGTATAAGACATAGAGAACACATGGATGCAGTTAGACTAAAAAATTTAATAAATACGCAATAGCCACTCACATGAACCAATACGGACACACTGTTTCTAACATTAATGACAACTTACAGATATTTCATACCACTAACAAAGACAAGAAAATGGACCTCTTAGAGGAAGTAGAAATATATATTCACACTCTCAGTTCACCCCAATACTTTCGAAATGAAAAGCTGGAGCTAGCCAATAAACATTTTCTAAATAATTTCCTTGGGTTGTTCACAGAAATCAAGCACAAATTGCACCACGCAGAGTCACACCACTGCAGTTTAAGGTACCAGTATATAATTGTATAAATATAAACTAATATGATGAACAAATGTGTTGCTCTCATTCCACCCTCCAACTTTTTAATTGTGTATCTTCTGCAATTAACTTATGAACTGTAGTGATAGTCTGATATCTGTGTGTATAAATTTATGTACATATATTTCTGCTTTATAATATGCAGTCGGTTGGCTTCGAAGTATTTCCTCAATAGTTTCCACTGACAATAAAAAATCCTTCTAACAATAATTTATCCCACTGTCTTTTAATAATAAGTTTATGCTTAAGGTGCAAACACTTGTCTGTTATAAACATGTTACATTGTGCACATTTCACACATCATCATTGCTCCGTTTACGCCCTTGCTCAATATTTAATGAATGATATCTCTCTTATTTTTGCTTAATGCCAATCCCTGCATTGTAAAGAAAAACATCTAGTGTATAAAACATGTGTTATGCTCAACGTGCATTTTAAGAGTATTATGAAGCGTGCCACATTAATTTATTTACAATGTGTGTGCTGTGATAAAATTCAAAAACATATACACCGAGTTATAAAAGCCATATGGACCACAACAAAATAAATCGACATCTACTGAAACATATGTAAGTCAACACAATTATTCTACATCGTATAAAGAAAGCTGCAAGCAGTTTAGCATACTTTTGTTAATGAAACAACTGATAAAGTGGCACTAAATACCCAAATATTCTCGTGCAATGCGAAACATACAACATGCTGTTGATCAAAAGATCAATGTAACGAAACATATTAGCTATCTGAAGATGGGCTTGGGAGATCAGTACTGTTTATGCCACTAAAACGAAACATTTAAAAAGTATTTGTAGCTGGTTGCTTCATTCTGCAACTAAAATATGAACACTATGGATAAACGGTGCACTCAACAACTATTGTGCATCTTAAAAAACAAATGATTTCACAAAGTACGAAAAATCCTTAAATAGTGTACAAAAATCGTGAGACGTACGAATCTCAGCACATCTTCAATAAATTAGCAAGTGTGAACACTTGATGAGACATGCATCACTTATACCGGGTGATCAAAAAGTCAGTATAAAATTGAAAACTGAATAAATCACTTAATAATATAGATAGAGAGGTACAAATTGACACACATGCTTGAAATGACATGGGGTTTTATTAGAACCAAAAAAATACAAAAGTTCAAAAAATGTCCGACAGATGGCGCTTCATCTGATCTGAATAGCAATAATTAGCATAACAAAGTGAGACAAAGCAAAGATGATGTTCTTTACAGGAAATGCTCAATATGTTCAACACCATTCATCAAAAATAGCTGTAGTCGTCGAGGAATAATATTGTGAACAGCACTGTAAAGCATGTCCGGAGTTATGGTGAGGCATTGGCGTCGGATGTTGGCTTTCAGCATCCCTAGGGATGTCGGTCGATCACGACACACTTGCGAATTCAGGTAACCCCAAAGCCAATAATCGCACGGACAGAGGTCTGGGGACCTGGGAGGCCAAGTATGACAAAAGTGGCGGCTGAGCACACGATCGTCACCAAACGACATGCGCAAGAGATCTTTCACGCGTCTAGAAATATCGGGTGGTTCTAATAAAACCCCATGTCATTCCAAGCATGTGTGTCAATCTTTACCTCTCTGTCTACATTATTCCGTGGTTTATTAAGTTTTCAAATTTATACTGGCTTTTTAATCACCTGGTACATGCATCACTGTACATAATAAAGGAGCTTTTGAGCATATGTAACATATCTGTAAGGGAATAAAACAACACACAAAGTTATGTATGTTGCTGTATGTGAAGACATGTGTAAAATGTGCGAAACCATGTAAAAAACTAAATAATACTATCAATAATAGTATTACATACTTTCGTGTTTCTGGACTAATGTGAACTAACTGTGACAAGATGCGGCACAGACATAAGCAACAATAAAAATAACGAACATATCAAATGTACAAATGTAAAAATAATGAAAAATAACGCAAGACGACAGAAAAAGTATAGTACATTAATGCTTTGAAAATCGTTCATGGAACAGCAGGAAAAGAATTAAAAGCAACGAAAAAACTTGTAATGCCTCGCAGTGAGGACCAAAATTTAGCACGATTGCATTTGAAATAGGTCGTGGAACAGCACGAAAAGAATAAAAAAGAACAAAAAAGTTGTAATGCCTCGCAGTAAATCCTCAGAATGAGGGCCAAGAATTCCGTTTCACTGAGGTCCAGTACTGATTTTTGAAACCCACGTAGATGTGTCTGAAGACAGGTACGCAATTTATTGACTGTAATAGCACTGCAAATACACGCTTCGCTTTGTGGTGAACATTCTGGTCTTTGTTTCTGGGATCATGCGAGCGGCTGAGGACATCTGATGAGAAACGTCTGGCGATCTCAGCTGGACACCCAGACATCTCCTCTTCTTTACAGAAATAAGTGTAGCAGCTCGTTTATAAGGACGGCAGTATGGTATGGTTATTTGTAACATGCGTCAGAAGTTGCAGGATTGATATAGGGCTGACTGTTGTAAACCTAGCGTGCGACTGTACGCCACTACGCATGATCACTACTTTGCGATCTCGCTAGGAGATGACAATGTGGAGTGAGTTTCTGGTTGTGCTTGTGGAAAAACCAGACATGTTACGTGCTTCACCATTGTGTGCGACGAGTAACACGGACTGTGATCTCACTATGAGACAACAAGGATTCTTCTTTGGTGCTGCGTGGCCACCACAATTGACCCACTGATGTGGACATTTGACGCTTGTTGTGGAATTGTTGGGAGTGCTGAGCGGCTGCAGTTAACTGTCCTGCCGACACGTCCACAAGTCCTTGACCCATGTTCATTCTCCCTCGTTGCCAGCGTGCGTCAGCGCAGAATGGGTCGTTCTCATTAGGTTCGTCGAGTAAAGGTGTCACAAGAGAATGGTCGAAGAAATAAACCAAGAAGCTAATTTGCTCTGAGAAAAATTTTATACTCGGTTGAGAATTGCTGCAGCCGAGATATGTGAAGGCCGAATAAAGGTTTTGCTAATAGACAAACCTATAGCGTAGCCAGGCATTTTTGTAACATATTTACACACGCTCTTCGTCATAAAAGCTAAAGCTGTAGGGTAATTTCAAAAACAGATAATGGGTAAGGCTGCGATGAGTATTTTGATGTGTATTACACACATATATCGTACATAAACTAGTAAAAATGCAATCTGTTGCCGACTATGTAAGTTTTATCAAATGTTTAACAACGGTATTCACAAGACGGATATTTTTTCCGACAGTACAATATGCAGTTAAACTTTTGTCTGTGTTTTCAGATATTGCATTCGTACTATTCCCAATGTCCACTTGTAACTGTAAGTTAAGTGCTTTGCACCGTTTTCACATGCACGACATCAGCCTTAAAACACGCAAACTTCCAACCTAACCTAGACCTTGGGCTAAGCTACAAGTCAGTCTGTCTTTACAACCAACATTCAAGACGGGAGAGGTGGATGGATCAGTAGCACACTAGCATTTATCACTAAATAAACGGCAAAAAATTTTGGGGTATGGGATGAAAGGTCAGAATGGAATTTTCATAACTCACTCACAGTGTACTTCACATTGGTTTATCATCGCTTTCAAATCACATAATGATTTCAATGACACACTGTACCAATACACATTTTGCACACTTATATGATCGATTATGGCTTTTATAAGCTGCGAATTCTTCAAGAGTCGTTTTGAATCTACACAATTATCTCTTCTAGCTGTGGATAGGTACATTGAGTAGTCAGTAATCGAAATGGGAACTGCGTCTGGAAAATCACGAGGATTACTAAACTTTTATACTGTTACTAATTACTAGCAATATAATTCACATTATGCCAGTGCTAATACTTCTGGGAATGAAAGTAGTTCAGGGGAAATGGCGGAGGGGGGAGGGGGGGGGCAGGCTTCACACTTTGCAGAGAACCCTGCACCTACGTTTATTCACGACCTTAGAAACTAACCTGACTTCTGACGAAGACGGTGTAAAGACTCTGTAGCAACATTTCCAGTTTTGTTGTCACAGGTATTTTGGATTATTGCTATATCGAGTGACTGAAAATGTGGTTCAAATACTTGTGAACGTAGCAACCTGTGTTATGATTCTCAACGTCACGCTATCAATATTTTCACACTTGTTCCACTAATATAAAACTAAAGCCAAAAGAAGAACATACGTAAAACCCACTTAATACTGATTGTTTTATTGAAACAAAATTTTGTCTGTGGCGCGCATTTCTTTCATATATCATGTAACAACTGAGGAAGAATCGTTGGAAATACTAATAATACAATTTCAGGTAACTTTTGTCAGTTGGGTTACTGAAACGTTACATTAGGCCCTCACAAATAATCGCCTATAAAGGCGAGAACATACTTCTCGGTTGCACTGACACAGTTCACCTCTTACTTCCGCCTAATGACAGCGTAACATCTGCGGTGATAAATCGCGGAAATCGCGTAAAGCGCAGAATTCGCAGAAGCTACAGACATCGCGTAAGTCGCAGAAATTGCGTAAATCGCAGGATAGCAGAAATCGGAGAAATAGAGGAGGGATACAAGTTGTGAATTCGTTAACTGCGAGTCTCAATTGCGATTTGTCGCAGTTAAGAATCGCAGTTACCGAAAAGTAGCATTCACAGATATTACTGATATCCGAAAATCGCAGTTTAGCCCATCCCTAGTTTCAACCGTCAGAACCCTCTGGGTTTACACCAGGCTCTCTAATTTACACGAACGCGTATTTCACGAGTTTCGTTGTTTGGCCACCTTCAGCGCTAGTTGACAGCTTTGCTCTCTTTGCGTTGCTCAAATGATTATGATTTAAATAATGAAACAGTGCACCTGGTACTTTTTTTTCAAGCTACGCACAGCGCGTTTCGACGTTTCGAGAATTTATTCTCATTTTCAAGAACAAATATTCACATTGGTATTTTGTGTGCTGTTTGTATATGTTTTGTGCCTCTCTTGCACTGTATTGTTGTCTTTTTGAGGTTGCAAGGTACCATACTGTACTTCCTACATTATGTAGAAAAACACACACACACACTTTGTGTGAAATTTCACAAACAGTACGAGGATGGTTTGCGTGTGTGCCGCTTTCTGGATAACTGAGGAAGCATAGTACCCTAAACCTAAAAAAGACGACTACAGCGCAAAGCAGGCAACACAAAATACTAATGTAAATATTTGATCAAGACAATGAGAAATTCTCGAACTGCGTCGCGTTAAGCATGAAAAAATACGTAAGTAATGCAGTGTTTTTTTATTTAAAGAATGAAATACAGTTACAGGCTCTCCAAAAACATCGATAAATGGAGCTGAGCCAAACTTTTCTGTATCTGACTTGTGGTAGACACTTCTGGGAGAAACGCCCGCAGCTCGTGGTCTCGTGGTTGCGTTCTCGTTTCCCGAGCAGGGGGTCCCGGGTGCGATTCCCGGCGGGGTCGGGGATTTTCACCTGCCTCGAGATGACTGGGTGTTTGTGTCGTCCTCATTATTTCATCATCATTCATGAATGTGGCGAGTCTGGATTGAGCAAAGGTTGGAAATTTGTACGGGCGCTGATAACCGCTCAGTTGAGCGCCCCACAAACCAAATATTATCATCATCATCTTGGAGAAACAATGATAGAAAATGCTAACGGAAGACTTTCTTAATTATTGATAACACCACTATCGTCATCAACATGCTGTTTTGTTTTACATATTTCGACTGTATGCATATGTATGTGATAAGACTGTCTCACTGAATTTGGTAACACAAATTTTGTTGCTGATTGACAGTACACTGCAGACAGTTAGTGACAATGTTAATAAACTAGAATGTAGTAATTGCCCAAACAGTACAAATGCTGTAAATTACCTACTTTTAAGAAAAAAAATATCGTCGGTTTAGTCGGTAGGGAGCGATTTCAATGAGTCCACCCTTTATGAATCTGATACGCAGCTTAATGATATAGCACGCTCATTTCTACATATGCCATCTCCCGTCTAAAGTGAGCCAAGTTAATGTTTGCATGTCGTTTCTAGCAATGAGCATTGTGTCACCCACAATTATTGGCTCTTGTCTTCTATTCCTTGTATGAAAGAGAGAAAATTTATTCATTTCGAAAGAGATATTGACAGAGGATAGTTAGCTACTTTTGCTTTTGATACCCCAGACTTTGTGCGTGTAACACAATTCTTTAGAAAAATCCCCCAAGGGATTAAAATTACTCTAGGACGTATTCAAGTTTCACAGGGTTAAGATGTTCCTTTAAAAGGCTAGCAGGAACGTAGTACTTATTTTCTTCAACGAGAACGCTATGAGACTGAACCAACAAGCTATACTCAGGCACACGCTGATATCTGTGGCACAGCGTTATTAAACGCTTTGGAGTCAGAAGAATTTCCTCTGATTTGTCGAAACTAGTTTCAGTCGTCCATTGTCCGCCACTCGAACAGCTTTCACCAAGCGACAGACCACGGAAACTGGTTCAAATGGTTAAAATGGCTCTAAGCACTATGGGACTTAACATCTGAGGTCATCAGTTCCCTAGACTTAGAACTACTGAAACCTAACTAACCTAAGGACACCACACATGCCCGAGACAGGATTTGAACCTGCGACCGTAGCAGCAGCGCGGTTCCGGACTGAAGCGCCTAGAACCGCTCGGCCACAGAGACCGGCACGGAAACTGGGAGAATGCGTGCGTCGAAGGCATTCGTGCGGCTACAATGGTTGCAACATATCTCTAACGAACCTATTGTGTTGACATGAGATACCCATTGTAAAGACACGCACCGCCATGCCTGCTATCTGATTCAGGCCGAGAGGCTCAGCTGTGTCTGTGAATCGGGACCTGCTGGAGACGCGTTGATCCTCCCTTCACCAACCCAGATGCTCGCCTCTCGTCGTGACACTACCTTAGTCCGCGTGTGCCATTGCTCGTGGCGCATTCCACAGTCTGTACACACTTACACAAACTAATTATCGACTGAGCCGCTTATATCTTACAAACACAACGTAACGTCCATACTTTATATGAAAATCATCCTACAGTGCATTATACAAGTAAGAAAATTAAACCAATTGACGTTCATGATGACTGTGTCATACTACGAGTAGCTAGCTGCACAGAAAAAAACAAATGAAATGAAATGAAAGTGAAATTTAAAACGAAATTAACTTGACAAGCAAACAAAATTTTTGGCTCCACGATTGGGTGTCGTCATTAATCAGCCTGACATACATCTTTACTGGATACCATTAATCAAAAAGAACTTGAGAATATTTACAATAAAACATTACGAGCAAAAAATCTTCAGAATTTAACCAGACAGACAAAGAGAAATAACAGGAAAAAAAGAAAAAATCTTGGAAGAAAACTTTCTAATTTACTCGCTCGTACATTCATCCACATGGTTACATGTATAGTGTAGGATTTGTGTTTGTAATCACATGCGTTAGTAGTATCCCATTGTTCGTTCCCCTAAATCTAAATTAGTTGCGCTTTACACGAAGCATAAGGCCTACATGCTTCAAGAATTTCTACTACCTATCTCAAAGGAAGCATGTACGCTAAATTGTCCGGCCAACATTCCCTTCTACTGATAAAATCGCCGCGAGCAACCTCGTCCTTCAATAACATAACTTCACGTTCTCTCCTGCATCTGGAACAAAACATAACAAGGGCGAAAACTCATCTGCGTAGTATCTACAATAGATTAAAACTGAAATGGGACAGTTGTGATACCTACAATTACTTGGAAAACGATATCACAAGCATCAATAGAACAAAATATCTGTATTCAAAATCGTTGAAAAGATTAAATAACTTCTGGGAAAAGATACTTCTTTTCTCGTGTGGTATAGCCATATCCGTTGTAATTTGGTTGTTCATTATTTCCTCCTTGTTTCGCGAATAATTCGTCCTAGGACATCTCCAGAGCTGACGTAATGGCTTTGCTGGGGCCTTTCTTTCTATAGCCGGAGATTGTCTTCAGTAACGTTGGGCTGATTATCGCCCTGTAGCGAACTTCTGAGAACGTAACTACAAGAGAACATTTTAACAAAAACGCTTATTTGTGCTGACATCAATGTTATCATCCAACTATTGTTATAGCTTATGGCTAATGTCTGTTGCAAGTAGCAGTACTGGACTCTCGCCGTTTCTCCCGCGCAGTGGGGTCAGTCAGCCGCAGGATAAACTCCAAATCCCGTTATCGGCCCATAACCTTAAAACTACTGACAGTCCCAACGTACTGCAGCGTGGACTGAACATAAAAATCGACCCTCAAAAATACTGCAATGGCCCAGGAGTACTTTGACGCGCACAAAAATCAACGTTACCAACACCTAGAAGTGGTCGGTACCTCCTTCGAAATCTACCCAAAAAACACCTTCCTTATACATCATCTACAAGGGTAATTAGCTGCGACCTTCTTCTACTATATGCTCCGGTTGATTTCATCCACTCCTCCCAATCCAGTTTGTCAGAACCAAATTTTATTTTCAAACTTCTTGCTCCTTATTGTGCGCAGCGAACTTGTGTCGTGCTGCCACATTTCTAATGTGGTGTATGTTATGAGCATACTGCCCCAGAAATACTTCCATTCTCACTCTCCCGTTAACGAAAACGCTAGAGGTGGTACGCCGTCCCAGATACCTCCTATCTCTTTAATTAAAAGATTTCACCAAATTCATTAGTTCCTCAGCGTGGCATCCAGGACTTCGCAAAAAAAAGAAAAAAGTTATTCCACCCAGCTATCGTCTTTATCAAACTGTTACACAAACAAACTACAAGAACACAAGCATTGGAAGGCCCGAAGGTACCGACCAACCACCGTGTCATCCTCAGCCGATAGGCATCACTCGATGCGGATATGGAGGCGCGTGTGGCCAGCACACCGCTCTCCCGGCCGTTTTGTTTTCGTGACTGGAGCCGCTATTTCTCAATCAGGTAGCTCCTCAGTTGGTCTCACAAGGGCTGAATGCATCCAAGAACACGAAAAGAAAACACAAAAAATTACCAGCTATCACGAACAAGATACTTTAGGAAGGTTCTTTTGTCGGCTCCGTACCCGTGGTCGATTCCCATCATTGTGAGATGCCAGTATGTGTTGTTTTGCGGCTGTTCGCGCCGCGGGTCTGTTGCTCTCACCTCCACAATCTGGGCGCCTTGCCTCGCATGATTGTGTCCGTGTGCTTTTTCAAGCCCGAGGTTGTAACTGTTACTATTACCGTGACCGTTCCTCGAGTTACCCCTGTCGTAACGATTGCTGTAGTACCGCTGTATCGTCCGTGAACGGATCCTGTTGTTCCTACGTTCATTATACACTCCTGGAAATTGAAATAAGAACACCGTGAATTCATTGTCCCAGGAAGGGGAAACTTTATTGACACATTCCTGGGGTCAGATACATCACATGATCACACTGACAGAACCACAGGCACATAGACACAGGCAACAGAGCATGCACAATGTCGGCACTAGTACAGTGTATATCCACCTTTCGCAGCAATGCAGGCTACTATTCTCCCATGGAGACGATCGTAGAGATGCTGGATGTAGTCCTGTGGAACGGCTTGCCATGCCATTTCCACCTGGCGCCTCAGTTGGACCAGCGTTCGTGCTGGACGTGCAGACCGCGTGACACGACGCTTCATCCAGTCCCAAACATGCTCAATGAGGGACAGATCCGGAGATCTTGCTGGCCACGGTAGTTGACTTACACCTTCTAGAGCACGTTGGGTGGCACGGAATACATGCGGACGTGCATTGTCCTGTTGGAACAGCAAGTTCCCTTGCCGGTCTAGGAATGGTAGAACGATGGGTTCGATGACGGTTTGGATGTACCGTGCACTATTCAGTGTCCCCTCGACGATCACCAGAGGTGTACGGCCAGTGTAGGAGATCGCTCCCCACACCATGATGCCGGGTGTTGGCCCTGTGTGCCTCGGTCGTATGCAGTCCTGATTGTGGCGCTCACCTGCACGGCGCCAAACACGCATACGACCATCATTGGCACCAAGGCAGAAGCGACTCTCATCGCTGAAGACGACACGTCTCCATTCGTCCCTCCATTCACGCCTGTCGCGACACCACTGGAGGCGGGCTGCACGATGTTGGGGCGTGAGCGGAAGACGGCCTAACGGTGTGCAGGACAGTAGCCCAGCTTCATGGTGACGGTTGCGAATGGTCCTCGCCGATACCTCAGGAGCAACAGTGTCTCTAATTTGCTGGGAAGTGGCGGTGCGGTCCCCTACGGCACTGCGTAGGATCCTACGGTCTTGGCGTGCATCCGTGCGTCGCTGCGGTCCGGTCCCAGGTCGACGGGCACGCGCACCTTCCGCCGACCACTGGCGACAACATCGATGTACTGTGGAGACCTCACGCCCCACGTGTTGAGCAATTTGGCGGTACGTCCACCGGGCCTCCCGCATGCCCACTATACGCCCTCGCTCAAAGTCCGTCAACTGCACATACGGTTCACGTCCACGCTGTCGTGTCATGCTACCAGTGTTAAAGACTGCGATGGAGCTCCGTATGCCACGGCAAACTGGCTGACACTGACGGCGGTGGTGCACAAATGCTGCGCAGCTAGCGCCATTCGACGGCCAACAACGCGGTTCCTGGTGTGTCCGCTGTGCCGTGCGTGTGATCATTGCTTGTACAGCCCTCTCTCAGTGTCCGGAGCAAGTATGGTGGGACTGACACACCGGTGTCAATGTGTTCTTTTTTCCATTTCCACGAGTGTAGTTACGATGTGGTTTCGCTACGTGTTGTTTGTTGTTGTATTTTGTGATCTTATTTCCGTTCTCACTACTAATATATTCAGGACAGTTTAGCATGACCTTGAATGTTTCTTCGTTGTCCCCCACAAAAGTTCTACTACTCACTGTCTGGTGATGAGAGGGCGGCAGCTTGCCGTGGCGGAACCGGATAAAATCAATTGGTGCAACATGAATTATATATGTAAGGAAAAAATGTTTCTTCTAAAACATTTTCCCGGAAAATCTAACGGGCCCGCGTTTGCAAAATTTCTTCCCAAAATGACCTCGTGTTTGGCACACGCCTGGCCTCCTGCAACTAATATGCCGCGATAAACTTCTCGCGAAACTCTTGTTAAGATTGGCTCTGTGCCACTGCTTACATCTTTGTCGCAGCTTCATCCTCGGGAAAACTGCATACAAAGTCTAGTTGAGAGCGAACACACCACTTTGGTGAGACTGAATAAACAAACTGTTCCGGCAAAGCTTTGGGACGGAGGTTTGAACTATTTTCCAGAAAAACTTGAAATTTGCGAACGTTCAGGGAGGAGTTAAGGTCAGAAACTTTCCCTTCCGCCGACGTCGAGGCCTCGTTGAAGGACGGGTACGTCTCACACCATTGTGCGACACCCGGTGTGCGCGATGTCACGCTCCTATTACTCGTGTGTGACTGAATTTGGTCACTACTTACCGTAACGTCAAGTACCGACGGGATGCCGCCCTTGGTTGTTCTTGCGCCTACCCAGCGCCTAACGCTTGCGACACGATCAGTCGCAGATGTCTGAGTTCCTTGGCAACTATTTCCTCGTGCTGCTTGCGGACCCTGTTGATTTTTTCCTGTGCTTATTCAAACTGCAACAGTGTATGCAGTTCTGCTGCGTTGCAACCGGTGCAGGGGACGTTCTGTCGGATCCTATTTCTATGTTCTTTACCTCCTCCTTGATTTTCTGCTCTATTTCACACGGAATGGAACGTACTGTCGCTTCCATCCCTTCAATTCCTTGTACTGAGCCTGCAATTCTGCTTCCTTGAATGCCCTGACGCCGTTCTCTTTCAGTTACTGTCTGTTCTACGGGTTGCAATTCCTTTATCTGTTTCGGCACTTGTTTGTGCGTGGATCTCTAATGTACCTGAGACTTCCTTTATTAATTTCTGTCTGTTTCATCTGGAAAAGTTCGTTGGTTTTCTGGCGTTCCTTTATGCCTTCTGTTATGTATTCTGGTGTGTGTTATTAGCCACTTGTTTCTGTATCGTCTAGTAAATGCCTATAATTTCGTCTCTATCCTCTTAACAAGTTCCACCTGTGTCTCTGTGACTTTTCGTGCTTCCTATCTCGCTCCTCATCTTGTTCTTTTTGTTAATTCTTATTGCTGTCACCGTCAGCGGAGATTTTCCGTGGCACGTTCACTACGTCGGCACCTTCACATGCTGCTCCTGGCGCTGGCGAAATCGTCATCGCTGTCTGATTCGATTGCATTTCCGCACACTGTGTGATTTCTCCTTTGTCGCCTTCTCCCATGCTACCCGCTTCGCCTAACAGTTTGTCCTGACTCTCATTAACTCCATCCTTAATCTTGTCACTATCTTCATTTATTGTGGCCGCCTGAACCTGATCTATACCTAGTAGAGTATCTTCGACATTACTCCTATCTTCCTCCTGAAATTGCTCTATATCTACAGTATCACCTGCTGCCGCATGATCAATCGCTATGACAGTTTCCATATGGCCTAAATGTCTCGTCTGGCTTCTAGTCCTCATTCACTAAAAGCTCCAACACATCTGCCTACGCTTCGCTCATTTGAGTTAAACACTTTCATTAACAACTGCATGCTATTTTTTGTTATTCAGCTGAGCATTCTATTCGTACATTTGTTTACCTAACTTGTCACAAGAAGGTTCTCTGTGAGTCACCGAAATCTAAAATATTAAGAAGTGGCAAAGTGTTACCAGATCACGGATCCACTGAATCTCCAAAATATCAAGAACTGGCAGGGTGTCGCCTATTAAAACAGATGCCGCGTGTGGTGTGGACACCATCACTTGCTCATCAGGTACTCCGGGGATATGCAGATTGGACTGATGTGAATTCTATTACCCCAGATCGAGTAAATGATAGATTATCCCAGTGATGTTAATTGGCTACTTGAAAATCGACTACCGCGCACATTCTAAACGTTATTTGGTAATATCCTGAACTCGTCATTGGCGTCGACAGTTGCTTGTTATTGGAGGACCTGGGCATTTCAATTGAATAATTTGCTTTAATGGTTGCTGAATGACAGAGTTTGATCTCGTAAACTTGTGATTTATTGAAGCAATACGCAATTTACTCAAAAAACATTAACGTTGAGATTTCAAGCAAGTCGAGAGTGAATTTTACATAAATAAAATAAAACAATGATGAGAAAAATGAATGGTTATGAGGGTCGCTACCAGCATCATGCTGGACAATTATAGTCGAGACGGTGCCCAGGCACATAATATTCACGAAATACGTTTTCAGCCGTCGTTGTAAGACTTAACAAATATGTGAAGCAGGAGAGTATGAATCTGAAAAGCACACACAACAGATCAATAAGTAAAGGAAGTAAAAGAAAGAATCACGGCCAGACGGCACGGGCGACCTCCAATGAAGTAACTCAATACCGAAACGAAACATGAGTGGTTACGGAAAAAGATCTCCTCTGAAACAACATTAGATTGCGTGAAGCGCGTGGATCAAATTATGAATAATGAGAGTGGAAAATGAAAATTAGCTCCTCTCCCTTCATTATATCGCGATCACCGAAGTCATCAGTGCGCGTTGCAGACGTAGCCTTACCGTATCTGCGGTCGAGATGGCTGCGGACAAGTCACTGTCCACCACCCTGCAGTGGCTGCTGTTACTGGTATGGGCCAATGTGATGTGATCACGAGGACGCGGATGCCAGTAAGTTCAAAAGAAAACTTCGAAAACTGGTAGGGGGTGAAGTCATGAAAACCAGTGGCAAGAGCCGAATTCGAAACAGAATGAGCATTCACGTGAGAATCCAAAGTAGAATACCCCTCTAAATTTTTACAGCCACCATTCAGACCTCGGAACGGCACTCGGCAAAATCTTTCTAGCCAAGCCCAGAAAGGGCCTAAGTGCTTCTCTAGTTTGTTCACCAGCCCACACCAGCACGTAACAGGTGTATCCACGAATGAGATTTGTGTTAATGAAACAAGAACCGAGGGTCGCCCCGTTTTCACGGCCAGACTTGTTTGTCGAAAATTCTGGACATTTTGTAGGGCTTCGCAGAGAGTCCTGATTCATCCCCATGTTACATGCAATTGCATGAGTTCTGATTGAAGGATCCCGCTCCACATGCGGCAAGAGAGCTGCTTCAAATTGCAGCGATCTTACCGTTCGACGGCGTCCCTGTCCAGGTAATCTGCTAAATGACCCGGTCTCACGCAGACGTTGGTACACAGAAGCGGTTCTAGGCGCTACAGTCTGGAACCGGGCGACCGCTACGGTCGCAGGTTCGAATCCTGCTTGGGGCATTGATGTGTGTGATGTCCTTAGCTTAGTTAGGTTTAAGTAGCTCTAGGTCCTAGGGGACTGATGACCTTAGAAGTTAAGTCCCATAGTGCTCAGAGCTATTTGAACCATTTTGAACAACAATTGGACAGTTATTATTATCGACCGAATAAAGTCATAAGAAACTATGTGTTCAGTATTGACATAATGGTCACAGGCTTCTTGTGCGACTTCGTGTTGCCACTGATACTTACGATTGTTAATCAAAATAATATGCCGTATGCTTACAAGACTAACAGGCTACCGTATTACCGTAAGTAGTAGGGCAAGGTCGATTCTGGCGCAACTTTTGATATCGGATTGACATAAAATTAATTATTCAAATTAATTAACTGATCAATTAAATACCCCCACTCCGTGACGAAGTCATGGATTTTCTTCATCAAGCACATGGTTCCCTTCCACCTCCCAAACCCTCCACCTACCCCCTGCCATCTCTGCCCACTTGGCAGGAATTTCGAGTTGTTTGGAAAATACAGAAAATGGTAGGAAATTTTAAAAAATGGGAATTTCTTTGTTCCAAGGCTGTGCTGACTTCACACCTCCAAGCTCCACCCCGGAATTGGCAGGAAACAGAAAATGGCAGGTACCCTTTCCGGGTCCCAAACCCCAGCCCTTCTGGGCAGAAAGCCAAATTGCACTCCCCTACACAGGGAAATGGTCGCTCTCTATCTATCTGCAGGAGAGGAAGGTTAGCTTACAGTACTTTATTTTTTTTGGGTGGGAAACTAAAGATTGATCCTAATTACATAATTAATCATAAAGACTGGTGCTAATTACATATCTACAGGGTGTTTCAAAAATGACCGGTATATTTGAAACGGCAATACAAACTAAACGAGCAGCGATAGAAATACACCGTTTGTTGCAATATGCTTGGGACAACAGTACATTTTCAGGCAGACAAGCTTTCGAAATTACAGTAGTTCCAATTGTCAACAACAGATGGCGCTGTGGTCTGGGAAACTCTATAGTACAATATTTTCCACATATCCACCATGCGTAGCAATAATATGGCGTAGTCTCTGAATGAAATTACCCGAAACCTTTGACAACGTGTCTGGTGGAATGGCTTCACATGCAGATGAGATGTACTGCTTCAGCTGTTCAATTGTTTCTGGATTCTGACGGTACACCTGGTCTTTCAAGTGTCCCCACAGAAAGAAGTTACAGGGGTTCATGTCTGGCGAATAGGGAGGCCAATCCACGCCGCCACTTGTATGTTTCGGATTGCCCAAAGCAATCACACGATCATCGAAATATTCATTCAGGAAATTAAAGACGTTGGCCGTGCGATGTGGCCGGGCACCATATTGCATAAACCACGAGGTGTTCGCAGTGTCGTCTAAGGCAGTTTGTACCGCCACAAATTCACGAAGAATGTCCAGATAGCGTGATGCAGTAATCGTTTCGGATCTGCAAAATGGGCGAATGATTCCTTTGGAAGAAATAGCGGCCCAGACCAGTACTTGTTGAGGATGCAGGGACGATGGGACTGCAACATGGGGCTTTTCGGTTCCCCATATGCGCCAGTTCTGTTTATTTACGACGCCGTCCAGGTAAAAATAAGCTTCGTCAGTAAACCAAATGATGCCCACATGCATATCGCCGTCATCAATCCTGTGCACTATATCGTTAGCGAATGTCTATCGTGCAGCAATGGAAGCGGCGCTGAGGGGTTGCCGCGTTTGAATTTTGTATGGATAGAGGTGTAAACTCTGGCGCATGAGACGATACGTGGACATTGGCGTCATTTGGACCGCAGCTGCAACACGGCGAACGGAAACCCGAGGCCGCTGTTGGATCACCTGCTGCACTAGCTGCGCGTTGCCCTCTGTGGTTGCCGTACGCGGTCGCCCTACCTTTCCAACACGTTCATCCGTCACGTTCCCAGTCCGTTGAAATTTTTCCATCAGATCCTTTATTGTATCGCTTTTCGGTCCTTTGGTTACATTAAACCTCTGTTGAAAACTTCGTCTTGTTGCAACAACACTGTGTTCTAGGCGGTGGAATTCCAACACCAGAAAAATCCTCTGTTCTAAGGAATAAACCATGTTGTCCACAGCACACTTGCACGTTGTGAACAGCACACGCTTACAGCAGAAAGACGACGTACAGAATGGCGCACCCACAGACTGCGTTGTCTTCTATATCTTTCACATCACTTGCAGCGCCATCTGTTGTTGACAATTGTAACTACTGTAATTTCGAAAGTTTGTCCGCCTGAAAATGTACTGTTGTCCAAAGCATATTGCAACAAACGGTGTATTTCTATCACTGCTCGTTTAGTTTTTATTGCCGTTTCAAATATACCCATCATTTTAGAAACACCCTGTATATGCATAGTGCTACACAGCGAGCGCCTAAAATCGCAACAAAATTCAAGAATTGATGATAAAATGCAACTGGTTTCATCCTGCTGGAAAAAAAGAAAACCACAGTGACCACTCGAAACTAGTAGCAGACGTATTCAAAATAAATAGTAACTCTACAAAGGATGATCCTTTTACCTACAAGTCGAAATAAATCTCTGTACCCCACTTGTGAACTGGCGGGAAAAAGGCAGAAGTGGAATGGTATGAAATGTATCCAACTGATGTGTTGGACAGAGAGGAGTTTAATAAGTGCATTACCTGTAAGTGTTTGGCTGAGTACTGTGTCTATAGACTCCTATATGAGGAATGGGAGGAGGTGATAATGGATGAAAATAGGGCGGAAAACTTGTCAGCAAATAATGGTGATGCAGCGATATGGACTAAAGATGCATTTCACAACTCATAGACTATTACCTGTGCTGAAACTGTTCATGTTTCTGAAATGGCCTGTCAACCCACAGTGTAGCAGAAAACTTCACGTGTCCACCACCGTCCCTTTCTAAAAACCGCATGTGTCTATCGCGGTTTGATGTCAGAGTTCGCAGACTCCTGCTGCATTGCTGTATGTCCTACTCAACAAACACCTCGCACCCCTGGTGCTCGGAATTAAAATAAACAGTGCTTTCTTTATTTTTCGACAACTTCATTCTATTCCACTGGCAATGAGAGATGACCTTGGTATACCTGTTCAGTAGCTTGTACACTGATATATAGTTAAATTGGATTAGAACAGGAAACCATCACCAAAGTGTAGGAAGCCCAATACACCCTACCATACTTCATTGCAGCGTCTCCACATGACCACGTGACTTGGGCGGTCTGTGCTGTGGATGCAGACAAATGCTACACATACACAATAGACGGCGACTTCAGTGTGCCATGGAACAAATCTAGATAAATGACAGGTCTCCCGAACAAAGACGACCTTATGTTGTTTGTCTAAAAGTGCAGCTTCAGCCATCCATGGAGAGAGAGGTTCTACGCCGCCAGCTGAGGCCCCCATATGCGCTATTGTTCTAAGAGAGAAAACATTTCAGCGTAACAATTGTATTTAAAGTCAATGCACCTCTTATAAGCTAGCAATTAGAAAAAAAACACAATCGTGACGAAAATAAAACAATCCTGTTTCGATGAAAATAGACCCAGTACACTTCCTTCTAGTTTTATGAACAAAATCGATAGAGTTTGAGCGCATTCCTCACACAAGATGGCATTACACTCATTGCAGACGATTGAATTATCAGTATACAGGATGTTACAAAAAGGTACTACCAATCTTTCAGGAAACATACCTCACACACAAAGAAAGAAAATATGTTATGTGGACATGTGTCTGGAAACGCTTACTTTTAATGTTAGAGCTCATTTTATCACTTCTCTTCAAATCACATTAATCATGGAATGGAAACACACAGCAACAGAACGTACCAGCGTGACTGCAAACACTTTGTTACAGGAAATGTTCAAAATGTCCTCCGTTAGCGAGGATACATTCATCCATCCTCCGTCGCATGAAATCCCTGATGCGCTGATTCAGCCCTGGAGAATGGCGTATTGTATCACAGCCGTCCACAATACGAGCACGAAGAGTCTCTACATTTGGTTCCTTGGTTCCGTAGACAAGAGCTTTCAAATGCCCCCATAAATGAAAGTTAAGAGGGTTGAGGTCAGGAGAGCGTGGAGACCATGGAATTGGTCCGCCTCTACCAATCCATCGGTCACCCAATCTGTTGTTGAGAAGCGTACGAACACTTCGACTGAAATGTGCAGGAGCTCCATCGTGCATGAACCACATGTTGTGTCGTACTTGTAAAGGCACATGTTCTAGCAGCACAGGTAGAGTATCCCGTATGAAATCATGATAATGTGCTCCATTGAGCGTAGGTGGAAGAACATGGGGCCCAATCAAGACATCACCAACTATACCTGCCCAAACGTTCACAGAAAACCTGTGTTGATGACGTGATTCCACAATTGAGTGCGGATTCTCGTCAGCCCACACATGTCGACTGTGAAAATTTACAGTTTGATCACGTTGAAATGAAGCCTCATCCGTAAAGAGAACATTTGCACTGACATGAGGATTGACACATTGTTGGATGAACCATTCGCAGAAGTGTACCCGTGGGGGCCAATCAGCTGCTGATAGTGCATGCACACGCTGTACATGGTACGGAAACAACTGGTTCTCCCGTAGCACTCTCCATACAGTGACGTGGTCAACGTTACCTTGTACAGCAGCAACTTCTCTGACGCTGACATTAGGGTTATCGTCAACTGCACGAAGAATTCCTCGTCCATTGCAGGTGTCCTCGTCGTTCTAGGTCTTCCCCAGTCGCGAGTCATAGGCTGGAATGTTCCGTGCTCCCCAAGACGTCGATCAATTGCTTCGAACGTCTTCCTGTCGGGACACCTTCGTTCTGGAAATCTGTCTCGATACAAATGTGTACCGCGCCACGGCTATTGCCCCGTGCTAATCCATACATCAAATGGGCATCTGCCAACTCCGCATTTTTGAACGTTGCACTGACTGCAAAAACACGTTCGTGACGAACACTAACCTGTTCATGCTACGTACTGTAGAGCAATGAGACGCATGTCAACACAAGCACCGAAGTCAACATTACCTTCCTTCAATTGGGCCAACTGGCGGTGAATCGAGGAAGTACAGTATATACTGACGAAACTAAAATGAGTTCTAACATGGAAATTAAGCGTTTCCGGACACATGTCCACGTAAAATCTTTTCTTTATTTGTGTGTGAGGAATGTTTCCTGAAAGTTTGGCCGTACCTTTTTGTAACACCCTGTATAATGGTATCTATACAGTCTTTTTAAGTTTGACTGCAGGATATGATTCACATCACTCTCTCTCTCTCTCTGTCCCCGCCTCCCATTATTTTGTGAAATCCAATGTCATGAAAAAACTACTACAGTACTGATGCCAATTACAGATGAGCAAACTGCAGAGGTCAGAGCTCTGTTGTGACAGCTCTGAGAGATGTACTCACTTATCTCACATCTGCTATACATGTCCACCCTGCGCAACTTCAACTATTCCGCTGCGAAAACTACCTATCACTGAACAATGTTCTTATTATTTTGAATCTTTCATCAGATTAAAAAAAAGTGGGAATTTTAACTCCAAAGAAAAGAAACATGTAGTCTATCGAAACATCTATATTAACCAATTTCTTTCAGTTTGACGAACAAAATTACATGGTTTGAGAGCGTTCGTGGCATTCAAATTAGTGTCTGTCACTAAATTGTAATGCACATGCGTATTATAAACATTTCAGACATGTGAAATAATATTACAGAATACAGCCTTTCACGCTATCTGTGCACATGTCGGAAAAAACACAATCAATTTACGTTTGGCAATGACAAGTTATAATTTAAGACGATATTGTCGTTTTGTCATTATGGCACATCCAATTTTACCAATGTAGTTATGTATCATGCTGGTGTTTATGAAACGTAAGAAACATGACGTCAGGACATGCATTGTAATAGAACCTCCTATCAACACCTAGTAGAGAACACTACAAGATTTCTCCGATACATCAAAAACAAATTCCGTGTGCAGGCTGATATTTGACATATTTCCTCCATAACTCGCCCCTAGCGGCCTGTGTGTAAAGTTTCTGTCACCCATACTCGAAGAAGAAGACCACACCTCGCTAGGTGTGGTCATTCACAATAGCAGCAGATTCTTGTGTTGTACTTTCGTAACCAATGTGGTCATCACGTAACAACCTGTTTCACACAACCTACTCACATGCCAGAAAAAATACTATCATTTCTAGGTTTCATAACGAGCTATAATTCAAGCGGTGGCTACTTTATAATTAGAGGTTATGAAGTATCAAATAACACGGGACTTGCGGTAGTACATATTTTGAAAAACACAATCGTGACGATAACAATAGAAAGTTTGCTTCCAAGAGAATTGACACAGTCGGTTTCTGTTAGTTTTATGAGCAGAATCGGTATAGTTTGAGAGCATTCCCCGTGTTCAAATTACAAATTGTCATGCACAAGGGCGTTACATTCATTTCAGACGTATGAAATACCGACACAGATCAGCACGTATACAGTCAATTATTATGTTCGAGAACACTCATCTTCGTTATTATGTAACATCCAGAGTAGGTAAAGAAGACTATGAACTACCAGCATCCAAACTTTATCGTGTCATATTTCTTCTTGTATAGAACCTCTAACATCACCTATAACATTTTACCTCGCTTCTCTTAAGATATATCGAAAAACAGATACCGTCAGCAAGCTGACATCGACCATATTCGCTCCATAACTCGCTTTCATGGACCTACATGTCTGTGTAAGGTTTTGTCACATGTGCAGGAAAGAAGACCATATTCAGCAGGCTATCACTCGCAATGACCATTCTTGTGTTAAAGCGACAGGTAATAGATATCCAGATGTTTGTCTCGGAGACATCAAGAACACTGCCTCCTCATATTACAGACATGTACATTACCACTGTTCCGGCGTTGACCATCCCCGGAAGCTGCTGCTCACAACACGTGCAGGGCATTAAAAATAAAAAGAAAGGTACTGTTGTCTCCTTGGTAAAAAAAAAAGTGGCAGCATCGCACCAAATGGAAACAGGAAACAAGAAAGAAAACAGAAAATCTCACCTGCCATAAAAACCAAAAGATTACAGTGGGCTAAACAACTTCAGGTGTGGACAAGTGAGGGCTGAGCTAAGGTATGCGCAATGGTACGGTAAATTAAGTGGGTCTGATCTCTAAAGTTAGAAGTTTTGGCTTGAAATTGTGATGTTTCATTGATACAGAACAAATGCACCTTTGAATTTTGGTACTGTTGAGGTCTCCTATGCTACTATTCCCAACTTTTCTAACTTGTTCCAGGTATGCTTCAGTGATAAATCTGTATTTACTGTGATGGAAGAAATCAGCGAGTATGTTCGTCACAGACCTGGAGAATTGTTCAAAACTGAGTGTGTGCAGCAATATGTGAAGCATCCAACTTCCGTTATGGTCTGGAGTGTGATGTCCGTGAAAGGTCCTGGCAGATTACGCATTGTTGAAGGGACAATGAAGCAAGAACAATATAAAGAAATCCTTGAAAAGGAACTTTTCCCCCAAATAAATGAGTAGTTTCCTAATAAAGATGCAATTTTTATGCATGATGGCGCACCTTGCCATAAAGCCAAAAGTGTTGCCAAATATTTTGAAGAAAAGCAACTGAAAGTGCTATCGTGGCCAGGGAATAGCCTTGATATGAACCCAGTTGAAAATTTATGGGCTATTGTGAAACAGAGGATAAGGAAATTTACAATAACTACCAACCAAGATCTCGTGGAGAAACTAGAGGAAATCTGGTACCATGACAATGATATTAAAATGTCATGTGAAAAGTTAATAAAAACTATGGCAAACAGGGTAAAACTGTTGATTAAGAACAAAGGCAGACACAAAAAGTATTGAATGTACAAATATAATATGTATATGGATATAAATGTGTAATAAATGTAAAGTTATGGAAAAAATGTCTTTAGTCTAATAATTTGAACATGTCTGTAGGTATGTTGCTCGTATTATGCTTGTTTTTGCTCGCATGCATAACATTTCGGTGGGGTAAATGATTCCATATTTCTTTTTTTCGTAGGAAACAGAAGCTGGTCTCATAGCATAGTGTTTTACGGACTCTATATATTTGTTCCTTCTTACAAGTATGTGCGTGTGCTGCTCGCTTTACCGAGTGAGGTGGCGCAGTGGACTCGCACGCGGGAGGAAGACGGTCTAAATCTGCGTCCGGGTATTCAGATTTAGGTTTGCCGCAATTTCCCTAAAATTCATGAGGTAGATGCTAGGATAGTTAATTTGAAAGGGCGCGGCCGATTTTCTTCCCCATCCTTGACAGAATCCGAGTTTGTGCTCCATTTCAAATGACATCGATGTCGACGGGACATTAAACCCCAATCTGCCTTCCTTTTTTACACCTTGATTTAATATCATTGCAAATATATTTGCTTGCATTCTACCTAATTTTTGTAAACACCCTTACATTCCAGTTTCTCCATCTCAATGAGCATTATACCTTTACAGTGAAATATTTTTTTCGGTGTTTATGAAAAGAATCCTTCTGTATGACTTGAATAGATCGAGGTAAACTTTTTTTAAATGTTCTTGTATCTAAAACGAACGGTAACCAAACCAGAATAGCCACAGTTAGACAAAAACAAAACTGATTTGTGAAAAATTGAATAAATTGAGAGTGAAATTTATTTATCATCCATAAGGACTAAATCTGATATTTTTCTTTCAGAATTTTTGGTTTAATGACATTTTAGACATACAAAGATGGATCATACAGGAAGGAAAAATTCCTGTGTGAGTATGAAATACTCATGTAAGTTTAGCGGATGCAAAAGGGGTTACATTTTAAACACAATCACAAACCAAAAGTCAGAATAAAGATTTTTACAAATTTGCAGCTGTATCAAAAAGCGAGACAGTAAAAAACTGGAATTTAATTTGTAACGTAGCTGAGGACATTAAGTGTAGTTACTATTATGTGTGTACTGATCATTTTTTCCAATCAAGTTTCGTTGATAATGTCAAAACGTATGGAATTGACTTGATACAAGCCTTCTCCCCCTTTATGTTACACAGGTGGTCGTGGTGGTGCTGACTGCAGCATTAGTAACAGTAGTAAAAATGTGTTCACCACCAAATCAGATGTAAATTCAAGTATGCATGACGTAAGTTGCTGTGAAAACTCTAAAATATTGTACGAGCCAACCAGTCCCCTTTTTCAGGTAATGCTGAGAACAGCTTTCTATGCACACCAAGGTATGATAGTGTAAGCAAATGGTTCAAATGTCTCTGAGCAATATGGGACTTAACTTCTGAGGTTCAAAAATGATTCAAATGGCTCTGAGCACTATGAGACCTAACACTACAGGTCATCAGTCCCATAGAACGTAGCACTACTGAAACCTAACTAACCTAAGGACATCATAAACAACCATGCCCGAGGCAGGATTCGAATCTGCGACCGTAGCGGTCACGCGGTACCAGACTGTAGCGCCTAGATCCGCTCGGCCACCCTGGTTGGCGATAGTGAAAGCAGTAAGGGTGTAATGGAAATTTGTGTTTCGTGCTGATAAGCTAGCCATTGAACACCAATCAGCCACAAAAATGATCTGGAGTTTCAAAATGCGATTTAACTCCATGAAAAGAAAATGTATTAATTGCATCGAAATACACTTTTCAGAGTATGTAAACTGGAAAACAGCTACAGAATGAGAGGAACGAGTTTAAAATTCCAAAAGAGCTCTGTCACGAAAGGAAGTTTCAATTAATTGAAGAAAAGTTAAATGGTGTGACCGAAATATTTATTAACCGCCAGTTAAGAAATGCGTGTCTCAGATGGAAACATAAGAGCGCATGGCATAGGCTGTAGGGCAACATCTACAATACTGAAAGAACCAAACAGTCCTCTTTTTCAGTGCACTGATGATGGTTAGCACATCAGCTCATGATGGTGAAAGCAGTAAGGATATAATGGGATCTGGAGTTTGGCACTGATAACCTAGACTTCATGTATTCAGTTGATAACCTAGTTCTTGCTCGCCCATAAATAAAAAACATAATCTCTGATAACTCATTTGATTTATCTATTTATAAGCGTAGACCAAAACTATATAGATATTTGGCTACATACTTCTCCCTCGCATCTGTTCGACTCGCGAAGTCAATACTGCCCCATGTGCAATTTGATATAGGCCCTAACATGGCTTTGCTAAATATCTTGGCAATGATAGTAAGTAATATGCGTGAAAATGACAAATATTGTGTTCTACTTTTGTCGAAATGTCTCTGGATAATGGTATGTATTATTGGGCACACAATCAGCTGATCTATGGCTCTCAGGACTTACGTAATTAAGGGCAATCACATGTGGCTACAAACCACACTGTTTTTATGCTAAAAGGCATTCACAGAACATGGAAACTTGCATATTACTTTACTGCAACCGCTTTCAAGTAATACCATTTGAAAGTACACATTATTCGCATTGTAAGCCAACTTCAGAATATTGAATTGAAAGTAGTTTGTTCCGTATGTGATCAGAATGCCACAAACCAAAAGGACCTTAAAGAACTATGTGAATCAAATTTTTGAAAGCCTAGTATATTTCATTTTCTTGTAAGTAACATACCTTGTGTTACTATTTTCGATGTACCAGAAATGCTTTGACAGATGATCAAAAACAATTTGAACATTAGAAGGAAATAAAGTTTGAGTACACCGATATACTTTTCTTTTGGATAAGAAAGGTGGTTCAAAAGTTTACCTAGCCTAAAAGCACAAAACCTTAACGTTTCTAGTTTCTATGTGAAAATGAAAGTAAAAGTTGCTGTTGCACAAATGAACTATGCAGTTGCAGCACCAGTTGAAGCAAATGTATCTACACAGGTATTACCGTTTGAGGCTGTATACACAGCTGAGGTTGTAGAGAAAATAGTAATCTCTTACATTCACTAAACAACAATGAGCACTACTCAAAGGATGAGAAAAATATTTAACTATGTTCTGTTAGAAAATCCACCACATGAAAGCATGTAGCGTACTAAAGGAAATAGGCAGGTGACCAAAATAGAATTGAAAACATGCAGAAACAAGACTAATGTGTTTAGCTGTATTTAAGTTGACGGATTACACTGAAGCCTATTATTTCTTGTAGAAGATCTTTAAAAAAAGTTGGTTTTAAGTATTTTAATTTAAAGGTCGTCAATCAAGATACTCCAGAATATTTCGCTTGTTATGCAAGGCAACATGGTATTGCTAATCAAACTTGTTTTCAGTGTGAACAAACTCTCTGACTTGTGATGTGAGTCTTATAACTTTGCCTTTCAAAAGCATGAGTGTACATAATTGTGAAAATAATGTTTACACTCTATTGAATAGTTGTTTCCATTTTAGGGAAATAATCCTAATTATTGACATTTAAATGAAAGTGAATTTAATGACTGTAAGAGAACGTCTCAGATAATACTTAATTCTTACGAGTACTCATATGATGTGTGTCTGCAGATCACCAGGCCTTACCTTATGTAGCAGCCCATATACTGAAAAACGTAGATGTATCAGATGACCGCGAAACATGTAAAAAATCATTTATTTACATCTTTTAAAGATGACAGTTAAGTGTCTTTTTATTTGAAATATGCAAGACAAAATGTTTTGATTTTTCTGAGAACCCCCCATGATCACCTATATGATTGTCTAAATAACCACCGCCACACGACAAAAATGAGTAACAATTTAAAACAAAATATTCTCTCTGTCTCAAACAGCGTTTTGCACTAAACATCAACAAATTAAAAAGGGGAAGAAGTTTAAATTACTTTAAAGGAATTTTTTACTTCATTATTCACCAGATGCAAAGTTGCAGTAATCTCCGTATACATGTATAAAGGTGTGGTGTTGGTCAGACCTAGACTTGGCGATCTACCAACTAAAAGTGATTATCATACTTACAGCACATTCAACTGTGGGTCCCACAGTATGCATGCAATAACAAATCTGACATGTTAAGCATATTGATGTCATACATCATAGTCCACTGACACTATACAACAAGAAGAAGGCGGATAAAAGGAATTTGAAGTCAGAATTTTAAGAAATCTTCTTGAGAAATGCTTCTACAATTTAAGTGTTATGTTGTCTCACAGAAATGCTAACTGCTTACGAAATGCTGATTATATTTTTGATCTGATAACAACGTTTCCTTAAGCAAAGTAATATTTCTGGTGTTGGTTTCCTGTTCTCTCTGTACCAGATTCAGATGTCGATACATGATCCTGATTATGAGAATCGGATGGAAGAGCTGTGAAGTCTAATAAGTAAAATACTGTTGACAGGAACCTGTGCATTCACTTTCAATAGCGTACTGAACAAAGTTTCCCTAGAACAAGCCGGCCACTGTGGCCTAGCGGTTTTAGACGCTTCAGTGTGGAACCGCGCTGCTGCTAGGGTCGCAGGTTCGAATCCTGCCTCGGGCATGGATGTGTGTGATGTCATTAGGTTCATTAGGTTTAAGTAGTTCTAAGTCTAGCGGACTGATGACCTTAGATGTTAAGCCCCATAGTGCTTAGAGCCATTTGAACCATTTTGAACCGAAGAACAAATATACCGAGGTGACAGAATCATGGGGTAGCGACATGCACGCTTACAGATGACGGTAGTATCGTGTATACTAGATATAAAATGACAGTGTATAGGTGGAGCTGTCATTTGCACTCTAGGTGATTCATGTCAAAAGATGTCCGACGTGACTACGGCCACACGAAGGGAAATAATCGATTTTCAACGTGGAATGGTAGTTGGAGCTAGACACATGGGACATTCCATTTCGGAAATACACTCCTGGAAATGGAAAAAAGAACACATTGACACCGGTGTGTCAGACCCACCATACTTGCTCCGGACACTGCGAGAGGGCTGTACAAGCAATGATCACACGCACGGCACAGCGGACACACCAGGAACCGCGGTGTTGGCCGTCGAATGGCGCTAGCTGCGCAGCATTTGTGCACCGCCGCCGTCAGTGTCAGCCAGTTTGCCGTGGCATACGGAGCTCCATCGCAGTCTTTAACACTGGTAGCATGCCGCGACAGCGTGGACGTGAACCGTATGTGCAGTTGACGGACTTTGAGCGAGGGCGTATAATGGGCATGCGGGAGGCCGGTTGGACGTACCGCCGAATTGCTCAACACGTGGGCCGTTAGGTCTCCACAGTACATCGATGTTGTCGCCAGTGGTCGGCGGAAGGTGCACGTGCCCGTCGACCTGGGACCGGACCGCAGCGACGCACGGATGCACGCCAAGACCGTAGGATCCTACGCAGTGCCGTAGGGGACCGCACCGCCACTTCCCAGCAAATTAGGGACACTGTTGCTCCTGGGGTATCGGCGAGGACCATTCGCAACCGTCTCCATGATGCTGGGCTACGGTCCCGCACACCATTAGGCCGTCTTCCGCTCACGCCCCAACATCGTGCAGCCGTCTCCAGTGGTGTCGCGACAGGCGTGAATGGAGGGACGAATGGAGACGTGTCGTCTTCAGCGATGAGAGTCGCTTCTGCCTTGGTGCCAATGATGGTCGTATGCGTGTTTGGCGCCGTGCAGGTGAGCGCCACAATCAGGACTGCATACGACCGAGGCACACAGGGCCAACACCCGGCATCATGGTGTGGGGAGCGATCTCCTACACTGGCCGTACACCTCTGGTGATCGTCGAGGGGACACTGAATAGTGCACGGTACATCCAAACCGTCATCGAACCCATCGTTCTACCATTCCTAGGCCGGCAAGGGAACTTGCTCTTCCAACAGGACAATGCACGTCCGCATGTATTCCGTGCCACCCAACGTGCTCTAGAAGGTGTAAGTCAACTACCGTGGCCAGCAAGATCTCCGGATGTGTCCCCCATTGAGCATGTTTGGGACTGGATGAAGCGTCGTCTCACGCGGTCTGCACGTCCAGCACGAACGCTGGTCCACCTGAGGCGCCAGGTGGAAATGGCATGGCAAGCCGTTCCACAGGACTACATCCAGCATCTCTACGATCGTCTCCATGGGAGAATAGCAGCCTGCATTGCTGCGAAAGGTGGATATACACTGTACTAGTGCCGACATTGTGCATGCTCTGTTGCCTGTGTCTATGTGCCTGTGGTTCTGTCAGTGTGATCATGTGATGTATCTGACCCCAGGAATGTGTCAATAAAGTTTCCCCTTCCTGGGACAATGAATTCACGGTGTTCTTATTTCAATTTCCAGGAGTGTAGTTAGTGGATTCAGTATTCCGAGATCCACAGTGTCAAGAGTCTGCCAAGAATACTAAGCCTTAGTCATTATCTCTCGCCACCGGAAACGCAGTGGCCGACGGCCATCACTTAACGACCGAGAGCAGCATAGTTTGCGCTGAGTTTGTTAATGCGGTGTTTGCGTAGAGTTGGACAGTGCTAACAGACAAGCAGAGCTGCATGAAATAACCGCAGAAATCAATGAGGGACGTACGACGACAGTATCCGTTAGGACGGTGTGGCAAAATTTGCGGTTAACAGGCTATGGCAGGAGACGACCGACGCGAGCACTTTTGCTAACAGCACGAAATAACCTGCAGCGTCTCTCCTGGCTTCAAATGGTTCAAATGGCTCTGAGCACTATGGGACTTAAACTAACCTAAGGACATCACACACATCCGTGCCCGAGGCAGGATTCGAACCTGCGACCGTAGCAGTCGCGCGGTTCCGGACTGAAGCGCCTAGAACCGCTCGGCCACCGCAGCCGGCTACTGGCCTCATCACATCGGATGGACCCTTGACGACTAGAGAGTCCCGATTTCAGATGGTAGAAGTTAATGGTAGAGCTCGAGTGTGGCGTAGACCCCACGAAGCCATGGAGTCAAGTTGTCAACAAGGTACCATGCAAGCTGGTGGTAGCTCCATAAAAGTGTTGGATGTGTTCGCATGCAATGGACTGGATCCTCTGGTCCAACTGAATCGATCATTGGTCGAAAATGGCTATGTTCGTCTACTTGGAGACTATTTTCCGTCATTCATGGACTTGATGTTGCCAAACAGCAAAGGATTTTTTATGAATGACAATGCGCTACGTCACCGGGCGAGAACTGTTCGCGATTTCTTTGAAGAAAATTCCGGACAATTCGAGTGAAGGTTTGACTACCTAGATCGTCCGACATGAATCCCATCTAACATTTCTGCGACATAACGAAAGGTTACTTCGTGCACAAAATCCTGCACTGCCAACTCTTTCGCAGTTATGGACTGCTTTAGAGGCAGCATGGCTCAATATTTCTGAAGGGGACTTCCAACGACTTGTTGTGGCAATGCCACGTCGAGTTGCTGCACTACGCCGGCAAAAGGAGGTCCGACCCGGTATTAGGAGGTATCCCATGACTATTGTCATGTCAATGTAAATGAGTAAATGAATAAAAGTGTTAAACATAAATGTAGAACTAGATCTCATTTTATTATTAAAATGACATGGTATATCTAAAAATACTTCTCAATTTGGGAAAAAGACGATAAAAAAGACAAAAATTTGCAATGAACTATGTTTTATTTGCATGTGTTAGAAACAAAAAAAAAAATGGCTAAGCTCATGCAATGTTTACTTTCTCCGGTCCCGTTGGTTTTTCAGTCGATGTAAAGAAGTATTTTACGAATTTCTTAAATTTGATTTGTTGAAAGTGACTGTATAGTTGACGATTTCAGGTGACTGATATACATTAGCAGGAATTAATAGAAATTAAAATAAATCAGTTTTAGTAGGTATTAAAGTACATCTTTATTTTGCAGTGTAGAATGTTAGTCTTAGTTGTTGTAAATGACATCATAGCCGCCTTTTGACTACAAAATGATTTATTTGTGCACTCCAGTATCCCAGTTTCAGTCGCCTGTCTATTATCAAGTGGAGATAAAACCTAAAAATCACCTTACATATGTGCGTGTTACGTCAGATGGTTTTTGTGTTTTGAAATATGCTAAAGCATAATTATTACCACGTGTTAATGGCCACGCGGTCGGAATTGCATCATTGTATTTCACATAATTTTACGGTCAACGGGTGGCCATGATATCAGTCATAAAATTTTACGTGACTGTGAACCGCAGCTATGAAAAATTAATTGACTTTTTGACTGAGATTTATTGAATATATTACTCTGGAAGATCGCAAGAACTTTTCCAAACACGCAAGTTACCACTAGATTAAGAGCCCCACCCGTAAAGTATAAATGAAAATGCTGACATCTAATACTCGTATTTTGAGCAGTCGTAAAACGGATTTTAGTGCCATAATTTCCCATATTCGAGTTCACCGCCGGGCAACTAGTGGCGCTGCTGGTGTTCTGCTTCTTATCGTAACATGGGCACTGCACTTAGCATATTTCTGTGTTTCGTGGAATACAAGGAGAAAACACCCAAAAGGTACAGCAAAACTTTGAGGACTACCAACGACGCCAACACTGCAAACATCAGTTACTAGATGCAACTGCTCAGAACCAACGACAATATTCATTGATACAAGCCATTTTAAATCCAGCAGAAAAATTTAAGTATTTGCCATTGCCAGCTTTTGGCTACATTTACGTACTGTAAATAAAAGTTTATGAATTTTATCCATGCAACTGCGTCTCTGTGTCTGTAGTCTAAATATCTTCTTCGTAGGTGCTGTCTAAATTGTGTCAAAACCATTTATGCTACCATCAGGAAAAAAAAGCACTATCTGAACAGGCCTTGAAAGTCCAACAGTTCCGACCGGCCGCCGTGTCATCACATGTTATATGATATGGAGGGGCATCTGGTCAGCACAGCGCTCTACTGGCAGCTGCAAATTTTCGTGACCGGTGACGTTACTTCTCAGTCAAGTAGCTCCTCAATTGGCCTCACAAGGGCTGAGCGCACCCTGCTTGCCAACAGCACTCGGCAGACCCGGAGGGTGACCCATCCAAGTGCTAGCCCAGCCCGTCAGCGCTTAATTTCGATGATCTGATGGGAACGGGTGTTACCACTGCGGTAAGGCCATTGGCCTACTACCATCACTAGGTTCTTTTTTAAATAGCTGTTGTACATCACCGATATAGCTGGTCTCAATATGATTATAAACATTTAAGTGCGTAACACTGCAAAACCGTTGAAATGCAACATGTGTTACGAGTACCATTACAACAAAAATTAATAGTTACATTCATTTTACCGGAAATTAACTCCATGATCTAAGATAGTTTAAATAAACTTGTAGCGGTTCTGCCTACTTTGTTTATCTATTCGTTTGATGTCCTTGGGGTCGACGTACTGTGCTGCTACACTGGTTGAAAAATGGGCTTGTAATTCCGACACTGAGTAATGTAAATAATGTAGCCGACATGTGCGCAGTTAGATTTCACAGTACTTTAATTTCACTGTTCACAACCCCCCCAATAATACACAGTTATATGGCCAGTGCACTATTGTTTAATTTGCGATAAGCCTGATTAATAGTTCCCAGGCAAACCTCCACATACTGCTACAATAGTTTACTGGTGAACATCTCCTTCTGATATAAAATCGTATAGCAGTGTGGCTAATGGCTCTGAGCACTATGGGACTTAACATCTATGGTCATCAGTCCCCTAGAACTTAGAACTACTTAAACCTAGCTAACCTAAGGACAGCACACAACACCCAGCCATCACGAGGGAGAGAAAATCCCTGACCCCGCCGGTAATCGAACCCGGGCGTGGGAAGCGAAAACGCTACCGCACGACCACGAGATGCGGGAGTATAGCAGTGTATACACTTTTAATTCTTCTGTTGCTAAAAGAGTGAAAATATTCGTTGGTGATGCATGGCTGTAGGGCGTCACGCGCTGCAGTAGTATCGCAGGGTCTTGATATCTTCTATCGCAGTCGCAGAAAATATGGTTAACATCTTCCTCACTATGGTATTCACATGAAGACGGAATCATGACGCGGCAAAGATTTTCTGCAGCAATCATCCACGGTGAACTCGAAGGTGTGCCAACGTCGCTGTGAAGTTTCTGCTGTATTTTGAATTTTGGTACCAAGAACATGATTGGGGATTAGGTACTACTGTGTCATGTCATGTTCCTTTAAGGAAGGAGATCGTCAGGTGGCATTTCATCATATTTCACAACACCATTGTACTCCGCTTTCTTAGTTCGAGTGTCTCCTTCTTCATTTGCACTTATTCCATTGTGCTCCTTCACCCAGAACATAATGGTAGAGTTATTTAAGTGGAAAAACTCATTAAGTGTTTCCATAATGTGATTTACTACATAATTATTAGCGTTACTGACAGTACAGCATTTTAACAGCATCACTGTTGAGGGTGAATCTGATGAAATAATTACTGTTTCGTCATGATCATATTTTGAGGAAGTCCCTCCAAAATAACTGTAAGTTCTGCAGCAAGTGTGCTCACTATTTCAGAGAGTTTGAATTTGCTCCTTCTATTAGTCTTTCCATCTACAAATGCATTTTCTGTTCCTTCTTATTTTTTGGTTCCTTCTACGCAAATCTGCCTTGAGTATGGCCATGCTGCCAAATTATCAACTAAAATTTTACTCTTCAATATATTTTGAGTGTATGGAAAGTGTATCTTAATGTTCAGCGTCAAAAGGCGTTAGCGTAGGGAGTGTTGAAGCATCTGAAATTGAGGAATACGGCAGTTGATTCACGCAACCCCAAACATTGTGGTGAAAATCTCCTAAGTGGAGGAGTTTCTTGCGAAACCAAAACCTGCCTTTAAAGCAATTAATCATTAGTTCTGTAATCATTGGTAATAAACTGTCTTGCATGAAGTAGAAACGCTTCAACAGAAATTCGGCGCTGATGTATTCCACTTCATTTGCTTCCACCAGCAAAGCATTAGTTGAAGTCGATGTGAATGCTCGAATAAAACCTCTGATGGTTTTATACCGACGCATTTACGCCAACTTCATATTTTATAGTTACATTCTTAATGTGGTGTGATCGCATTAGCCTACGATTGACGTAAGGCCCTAAGCATTTGCCACCCTTTTGACAGGGAATAAGAAGGGTACTACTCTTAGGTGTCCTAGTTTCTTAGGCCTATGTCTGTTATATACGCACACAGATGATTTGTTTGGCGTTATGTTGAGACAGTTGTCCTTCAGCCATTCATTGAACACTGTCACTGCGTTACTTGCATGCTTATTAAAAATAAAGCTACGAAGTACAAATACGTAAATCATCGACATACTGCGCTGTTTTAAAACTTGGGTGGATTGATTTAAGCAGACAGCCCCGAGCTTCGCAGCAACCCTTTACTTGTTCTCTTTCGCACTGCTGCTTCATCGTTCTTTGCAATGGTCATGGTTCTGTCGCTTAGCAGGCAGTGAAGCTTGTAGCTGAACGGCCACGGGGTGTCAAGATGTCTCATTTTATTCACCATTATGAATGTGAGGATATTATCCTAAATGTTTGTGATATCCGTATATACTATCAGCAAATACTGATTTTCACTGAATGTGAGTTGCATGTCCAATTTATGTCTAATCGTCTATTCCAATTTCTTACACACACACACACACACACACACACACACACACACACACACACACACACACGACAGAGGAGTAATGAGCCTGCGTGACGCGTGACGAAGCACACTCAGGAGCCGTTCTATATATTTGCTGGAACCGAACAGTCTTCAGGGTCGGAATATAGATTAAGTTAGTATTTTCGTAAAATGTTAGTGTTTTGTCAAGATGTTCAACAGATGATTTCATCCCTTCTCTGGCATGTGTTGGAGCATTGGATAAGAATGTTATACAGTCCCACGGTTGTACTCTTCCTATGGGCTACTGCGCTATTCATTTCCAGCGGCGACGAGTTTTTGTTTAACATCTAGTCCAGCTGACTATCTGTGGCCTGTTTATCTTTGTTCTGTTCTACTGCGCCTGGGGTAAAAGTGTATAAAATGTTTTATTAGGGTTTTAAATGGTGACTGTACATTTCCCATTACTTTATTGATTCGTCATCAATTCGTCATTAATTCGTCATAATCTTGTCATCTTATTACTAACGATAATCATGGAGGATTCTGTAGACCAGCTATTACGTAAGTCCCGCTAGCTTCACCACTTTTCTTTTTTTGTATAGGCACTTCGTCCTTGCTAGTTGTGATTTAAATTAAGATAATTCCCTTCCGTGGCTTGTCGCTTGTAGATCTGAATGCTTTTCTTCTCTCCTTAGCTACAGTCCCACATTGTGCGTCCCACCGGGCTAGACGCGGCTTAGCAGAGGCATAGAATTATATTTTGGTACTTAAGTTTCGGCTGCCGTTTCAGTATTATGTACTACAGATGGGTTAGAAAAAAGTAAGTTGGGTTGCTTGTCTCAAGGTACATGAAATACACTACCTAACAAACAAGTGAATCACCCATAAGACGTGGTCGAAATACATTGTAACTTCATACACGTACACACAATAGTCGGGTACGTAAACGATCAGAGCTGCAATTCTGTGTGAGAATTCGTGTACCCGTTTGAGACGCATTATCAGCACCTGACAGAGTTTGAAAAGGGATTCATATCGATCTCCGTTTGACCAGCTGCCAGTGAAACTATGCCCTTAATTATTTAAACACTGACCTACAGAATTTTCCCCTGACAATGACAGCTGAATCTTAACCTATTCGTTTACTACCCATAATATACAAGCCCAGCGCAATCTGACTGCTATATATGAAACGTCCCCTTTGAAAAATTATACAAGACTGTGCTTAAACTGAAACACAATATTTTTGGCGCAACGCAATCTGACTTCCAAAAATCCCTACGAAAGAATGGCCCTGACTAACATTAACCTATACGTTTCACAAATCACTTACCTCACAAAAATCTTCGTTACTCAAGATACTGCAATACAGCGAGCGCCACTACTGCCAGCTAAATAAAAGATTCGAACTACTGAAGGCACTAACTACTGATAGGCATAGTTAGCAAATGAAAGATTTTAATACAGAACAAACAATGTATTTTCCTTTATAGTCATAATATATATATCAGTTCATGACACCAATTCTTACAAATTTCAAAACTCCGCCATCTCTCTCCCCACGTCCACCACTGCTGGCGGCTCATCTCCAACTGCGCAACGCTACGCGCTGTTATCATCCAGCTGCCGCTGCCAAACACTACAATGGCAGACAACAATGCGAACTACCCACAGACTGCACACACCACAGCCAGTGATTTTTCATACAGAGCGCTACGTGGCATTACCAATAAGAAAACCTAAACAGCCTACTTACATAGCCCCCATGCTCCCCACAAAAAATTTCACAAATTGTTTTGGGCACTGGCCAATAATGATTTGATAAAATTTTTCATCATTACAATAACAAAGATATCAAATGCACACACTTATTGATACAATGTTGGTCAAAAGCTAAAATTTTCTCACAGTCCATAAAGACAGTCCTGATACTTCATCACAGTAAAATTGCAGTGTTTTTCTCAAAGTCTGAGCAATAAAAGAAATTGCACTTGGAAGTAGTGGATTTCTAAGCAGTCTTGAAGAAGTAGTGATGTCCTTCCAACGGAAAGACAGTGCTGACTCTTGACATGCAGACAGGAAATGGGCCACAACAGAGCAAACCCACAGCAGAGTCAGTCGAAGTTGAAGACTATTGGTAGGTAGGTCATCACAGAGCAGACCCACTGTAGTCCTGGTAGAGATTAGGGTATTGGTGGGCCACCAGCGGTACAGACCCACTGCAGTCCATGTAGAAATAATGGTATTGGTAGGCCATCGAAGGTGAAGACCCACTTCAGTCCTTGTAGAGATGGCCAACAGCCATCTGTTGCGACTGTGCAGGTGCACAATCACCCTCGAAGAGTCTTGCGGAGAATATAGCAAGTCCATAAACTACCACTTGTCCAATCACAAAGAATTTGTTTGAAATGTCCTTAGAACCAGCAATGCTGTTATCCAGTCCCTTGCTGAATTATTAACACACGTGCAAACACTATCAGTCCCTACTTCTCTCATATTGTCCATATACTATGACCAACAGAAACGTGTGCAGTGAAATGTAATTTACAAGTTACTTAATTTGATGAACTGGTGTCAATTACAATTTTATAACATGCGAATACAATAACAAAGGCACAAAATATATCATTAAAGAACATAATAGTAGAGATAACATTTGAAGTAATACAGGCTTTACAAAAGAATCGAAATAACAAATACATCAGTGTTACAAATATTATGACATAAGTACACACATAAAAGATCAGAATAACTTTTGAAACATCAACTTCACACATGAGCATTAGAACAAAACAGAATAAATAATGTGTAAACATCTTTACAAAGTAAATAACATGTTATTAATGCAAATTATATTTGAGGATAACAGTATTCCTCATCATAGTGAATGTAGCTTAGTATTAGAAGAAAAAAAATTGTATGAAACAGTACACAGAGACAGGAAGAAAACAAATACACAAGGGTACACAAACACATATTGGGATAACACAAAAGGAAAGGACAGGGTTTGTTTTCAGGGTAACATTTGGTACTGCAGTCCAACCCAAAACTTCATTCTCTAGTTCCTTCGTCGTATCTCAACATTTGTTTCCTCCAAAAATATCCTATCCAAGCATGCTTTCTGTATTTTGTTCACATCCTCTTTCAAAAATAGTTTTTCTCCACTGTACACTACTTTTTTTTGGCCAAACCATTTTATTATAGCTTCTCAATGCTTTTCTTCCAATTATACATAGTTAGTTTCTTATATAGTCTACCCCCTCTTAAGCTAACTTAAACCTACTGAGCTCAGATGCTAAACTAAGGGACGACGCAATGCAGCAGCACAAAACAAATTAACACAAACAGCAATGACAAAAAATGCAAGTAAGATAAGCAAGCAGCAATAAATGTAATAACTTATACCTAAACATGACAAACCCACAAGCAGAAAAAATAGTATACTAAAGACAACAATGCAGATAAGGGAAAGTTATAATCACATCTTAATGTCTATGTAATTAAAGTGGTGCACCACAAAAACTAATGCTACAACAAATTACCAAGTACTTGAAAAGAAAATTATATATACAGTTACTGTTATTAGTCGCTTCTTATTGCTCTTTCCATTCCAAGAGCTCCTTTTTCGAAGAATGTGGATCATAAAATAATTATTTAATAGATCTGTTGGCAGAAAGTGTTCACATTAGCAAATGCATTTAATTTTATTCTATAAAACCAATGCTGCAACACAGCTGGAAAACAGATATCAAATGAAATAATCAACTATATACAAAGCATAAAAATATCATTCAATAGTCATGCGACATTTCATAAGTTAGTAGAATTCTCTCAACTCTCGTAGAAAGACGTTTGTCATAATCAGGTGTCAGATGTAAGTATCTTTCCAAGTAATGGGCGTGTCGTATTTGCAATGCTTTCTACAAAGGAATGTCAATAGCGAGGATAATGCCCTTTTTTTTCACCTAATGGTTTTCTGTTGTCAGACGACTACCTCTCAGCCGGGAGCCCAAAACGCATCACGTCAAGGGCACTTACCTTTCTTACTGAAATATTTATGACAGCAGTTTCCGCTACAGTGGCAGTCTCATATAAAAAATTTCACAGGTCAAGAATTTGCGTTACACATCTGTAGAAAAAAATCCTATTGTAATACATTCACGCATTTACATACATTTCATAACTCTTAAAGTACGATTCTTGGTTTCCAACCACCTTTTTCACAAACCAGAGTCCATAACCACTACTCATTATTCCTTACCTTATTCGTCGACACTTCTTCAATATTTCATCACAACAGATACGTAGCATAATCAAATAAGTCATATAGCATCAGCTTATTGATCATAAACATACCGCAACAGCGTAATACACATCGTCATCATAACATCATAAAACCTCAGCCAAATCTCAAAATCGTCGTAGCTTCTTCCAATAATTTCAAAACCTAAAAAAAATTCTCTGCTGATGTCAAAAGTGTCATCTACCTCAAACGTACTTTAAAAATCATGATCCCATACAAAATACATCATTCAAAACTCTCACAGTATCATAATGGTTCCGAAAAATATGAAGGGTTCACACAGAACAGACAAAATACAATTTCATAAGTATGAAGTTATCCGACTGTGTAATTACGTAAACATCTGTCACTGATGTAGTAAAATGAATGTTTGTCTCTCTCATTTAAATGATCAGATAGCTGTGTAATTCTGTGTTAGAGAAATATGGTACCGATGTGTAAAGTTGTATAAGCAAATACCATATTAGCTAGGGCTCCTTGTGCTTGCCAGACACATGGTACACAAAGTAAGCGTGTACCTCCCTGAGGATTAATCTAATTATATCCTCAGGTGTTACAGATTACAGCAATGGAATGAAATGTATCACGGAAAACCTTTCTATCATTGTACTTCAAATATCTTTAAAAATAAATGTTTTAAGTACAAAATTAATCACTCAAATACGTGTACTGTAGCGCTAAACTGTGCGTCTTTTTGTAAGATAATCTCTGTGGAAGTGTCGTAGTTATCGTCATCCGAAAGCTAAGTTGTGCAGAAGTCAATGTACTTACCTCATGATAAACAAAAGTGAAATGCTTTGCGTATAGATATAGTAGTTACTACGCTTATTGCCGTGATGAAGTAAGTACTGTACTGTAACGTATTGTTGTGCTACAGAATAGGCTGTCTCATTGCAGCTATACCACAAACGTTACTACTAAAACATGTTTTACTTTCCAGAAGAAATCAAAAAAACTGTGCAGATATTAGACACAAACACCTCAAAAGCAACATTGTAAATTGTGTCACATATTAGTAGCGTCGTGATATAATCGTGTAGCTATCAAAGAAACCAAATGCTAAGTCATCTTTAATCCCACAGAAGGTACTTCAAATAAAGAATGTCTTTTCAACTGAACCAAAATGTTGCATTAAAATCTCATTAACAGTATATGTTCTAAGTATGTAAGCCTTATAGTCGTTACGTAATCGTGCAACTAACAAGCAAGAATGTACAAATAACAAGACTGTGTCGTCTGTTCACTATAACAATGCATTCGTAATTTCTGTTTAAAAATGTTCCCTAGGTTCTAGACTGGATAGCTAACTTCAAAACATTGTTGCATGTTAACAGTTTCTCAGTGTGACAAAGCATACTAGTAATGTGAAGTGAAATGTTTTATGGCAAAGGCAAAGCTAAAAAGCAGATTATCTTTCAATAAACGGTTTTACATGTGAAATGAGGTGTAAACCTTTACTCTTCCTAGTACGCAGAGTTTCAACTTCAACGCAATTATCATGCGGTATACGTCGGATTCTGTAAGGTCCATTGTAAACTAGAAAGAATTTGTGACTCAAGTGTTTCTTCTTATGTGACAATGAATGAGCTTTAATGAGAACTTTCTGACCAATATATAATTTCTTTGCATTTGCTTTACCGTGTAATTTTCTCCTTTTGTCTGCAGCAGAATTTATATTTTTAATAGCCAAATTAATTACGTCTTTGTGTCGAAGTTTACGTGTATTCTGAAAAGGTACAAGCTCCCTGATTCTGTTCGGTGGTTCTTTATTCTTCAGTACAAGAACAGGTGGTAAAGGAGTGGAGTCATGAGGCATTTCATTCAGCACGTTTTGAAATAAGTGTAAATATCTGTCCCAATGCTGATGCTTTCTGTGACAATAAAGTCTGCAAAGCTTATTGATTTCTTTCATAATCCGTTCAGACGGGTTACAATGTGGTGAGTACAATGAAATAAAAACAGATTTGATTTTATGGTTACGGAGCATGCGTGACCAAACAGCAGATCTGAATTGCGGTCCGTTATCTGAAATTACTTTACTAACGTGTCCAACTTCACGTAAGAAATTTTTAACAAAGGCGTTGGATACACACCGTCCAGTGGCTTTACATAACGGAGTGAAAGAACCAAATTTTGAAGTACGTTCAACGAAATTCCATTAGATGTTCTAACAAGCGGTCCCAAGAGATCAACAGCAGCAAATTCTTTTAATTTAGAAGGAATGATAGGAAACAATGGAGCACGATGCGAGACAGTAGATGGTTCCGCCTTTTGACAAAGTTTACAAATAGACAAGACTCTTCGAATTCTCTTTTCCATATTGTTAAAATAACAAGTCGTTCGAAGAATGTGATAACATTTTCGTGGACCAAAATGTGCATAGCTGAAATGAATGTACCAAATGAGCTTATTAACGAAATCGTCGGCAATGCAAAGTACCCATAGCTAGTCATCAACAGTGCAGCGTTTGAACAGTATGTTGTTCCTAACCAGATAATAATGCCGAATCTGTGTGTGTGTGTCTTTTCATGCCATTTACTTTTGATGTCTTTCCAAATCGGATCTTTATCTTGTTCATGAGCAATGTCCTTTAAAGATGTGGTGATGAAGTTTTCAAAGGCGACTTTCTGAATATAAAGAATACTGAAATTTTTATCGAGGTTGCTTTCTGTGTTAACTTTTCTCAAGCCCAACCGGTGCGCGTGACAGTGCGTCCGCAACAATGTTCTCCTTGCCGGGAATGTAGACTATTCTGAAATGGAATTCTTGCAGAAACAATGCCCAACGTTTTAACCTGTCATGATTTAATTTTGAAGACATAAGAAATTGTAATGCACGATGATCACTGTATACTTTTACGTACTTACCATAAAGAAAGAAACGGAATTTGTTAAATGCCCAAACGATAGCTAAAGCTTCTAACTCAGTAACGGAATAATTTTATTCAGATTTTGTTAGCACCCGGCTAGCAAAAGCAATGGTTTTCTGAACAGTAATGTCATTTTCTGTGGCTTCTTGAAATAAATGGGCACCAAGACCGACTTTAGAAGAATCTGTGCTAAGGCAAAAATCTTGTGAGAGATCTGGATGAGCTAGTATTGGCTCGTTAAGTAGCGATTCTTTCAGAATTCCAACTGTGCTTGTTCGTCCCAGTTCCAAATAGAATTTTTTCCAGTGAGAGAACAAATTTTGGGTGTAACTAGAATTTGCATATTCAGAAAATGACGGTAAAAATTTACGAGACCTAGAAAACTGCAGACTTGTTTTTTTGTGGGTGGAACTGGGATGGCTCTGATTGCTTCTAACTTTTCAGGATCCGGCTGAATGCCTTCAGAAGAAATAATATGTCCCAAAACCTCACCTTTGACCTACCGAATTCAGACTTTTCCAAGTTAACTGTAATTCCAGATTTTGCAAAAATACGTAACAAACTGTTGAGGATGCGAATATTTTGTTCCCACGAGGCTTCTGCTATTAGAATATCATCCACATATATGGTGATGTGACGTTTTAAGAAATCAGGTAATATTGAATTTAGCCCACGAATGAATGCTGCCGACGAAACGTTCAAACCAAAAGGAAGTTACCGAAACTGATAACAAACGCCGAAACAAAGGAAAACTGTGTATTTTCTACATTCTGGATGAAGTTCGATCTGATAAAAGCTGGATCTGAGTTCATTCTCTAAGTAGCCACACATAAATTTTAATCTGTGCTCTAGTGACCAGTTGGGAGGAAATCAATGAGAGAATTGATGGAGCCACGCTTGTGGATGAATGTAGTTGCCAGAATTCTTAAATGTTTTGAATTTACGTGTAGTAATGAACAGCTTATAGTCAAAATCATCATGTGTTTCGGCGGTTCCGTCTCAAAATTCGGTGTAGCTTGCCAATTTCTTTCATAATTTTCGAAGTGCCTTGTGTTATTATTTTGTGGTTGTTCCGTATTTCTATGTCCCTCTTCCCGTATTGGAGCGCGAGTGTCCTCTGAAATACGTAATTCTTGTATTACCTGTGTCAGCTGATCTTGTACTTCCCGGATTTCTCTTTGGTGTTGCGTATTAATTTGATTCTGATTTTGTTTGAATTTCCTAAGTTGTTCGCACTCTTCTGTGTTATTCAGATCATCATCTACCATTGCAGATAAGTTAATGAACTGATCCGAAAGTTCGGCTACTTTCTCCGATAGTGTATTTATTTGCTCAGTGTGTTTTTCTCAACCAAATTTCAGAGTGTCCATTTGTATTGAAATCGTATCTACTGTGTCCTTTAAGTTTTCCTGAGTTTTTGCAAGTTGCGTAACCGAATCGGTAGATGCAACTGAGTCAATTTTGGCTTGCAAGGTCTCATGATTTTCATGAACAATAGTTTGCAGTTCTTTTATGGCTGTTTCGTATTTCTGTAATGCATTTTCATGCCGCGAAAAGATAGGTTGAAAATGCTCACAAATCTGTGTCTTTACGTCATTACAGACTTTTTGACATTTCGATTCAATGTTATGTAACTCATTAGTTAAATCTTCACCTGTTTGTTCAAGCGTGGTGTCTAACTTTTGAAACTTTTGTTCCATTGTGTCGAACTTTTGAAGATTTTGTTCCATTGTGTCTAATCTTTGAAGATTTTGTTCCATAGTGTCTAACTTTTGAAACTTTTGTCCCATTTGTTGCATTAATTGTAATAACAATGCACTGGTGTCTGAAACATGTTCCTCAGTGCTTTTCGACAGTGAAGTTGCACCGGCAACATTCACATTTTGACAAGAAAAAATGTGTCTTGACTTATTTTAGAAAACGGTGAGGACCCAAAACCTGAATCTGCAGTATTTGCAATATTGTGTCCTGTCATTCCCGATTCCTGAGGAAAGCTGTTGCCGACCGATCGATCGATAATGTTTCCTGTTCACTACCTGTATTACTGTCTACACCATTATTTGACGCCCGCTCCATTTCCCTATGCATAGTTACTAAATTACTACTTAGAATGTCTGTTAATTCATTACGCAGTGGTGCTGGTAAGCTACGCTCGTCATCACTATTATTTCATACACGTACACACAATAGTCGGGTACGTAAACGATCAGAGCTGCAATTCTGTGTGAGAAGAAGAACAACCGTCAAAGTGCATTATTCTTATCATGTTTAGCGTTGTCGCAAGATCTGGTAGGGTATATGAGAGCCGTGAGCAGCGTCAGATAATGAGCGCTCTCTGTGAAGGACATAGAAATGTCGTGTACCCGTTTGAGACGCATTATCAGCACCTGACAGAGTTTGAAAAGGGATTCATATCGATCTCCGTTTGACCAGCTGCCAGTGAAACTATGCCCTTAATTATTTAAACACTGACCTACAGAATTTTCCCCTGACAATGATAGCTGAATCTTAACCTATTCGTTTACTACCCATAATATACAAGCCCAGCGTTATCTGACTGCTATATATGAAACGTCCCCTTTGAAAAATTATACAAGACTGTGCTTTAACTGAAACACAATATTTTTGGCGCAACGCAATCTGACTTCCAAAAATCCCTACGAAAGAATGGCCCTGACTAACATTAACCTATACGTTTCACAAATCACTTACCTCACAAAAATCTTCGTTACTCAAGCTACTGCAATACAGCGAGCGCCACTACTGCCACCTAAATAAAAGATTCAAACTACTGAAGGCACTAACTACTGATAGGCATAGTTAGCAAATGAAAGATTTTAATACAGAACAAACAATGTATTTACCTTAATAGTCATAATATATATCTCATTTCATGACATCAATTCTTACAAATTTCAAAACTCCGTCATCTCTCTCGCCACGTCCACCACTGCTGGCGGCTCACCTCCAACTGCGCAACGCTACGCGCTGTTAGCATCCAGCTGCCGCTGCCAAACACTACAATGGCAGACAACAATGCGAGCTACCCACAGACTGCACACACCACAGCCAGTGATTTTTCATACAGAGTGCTACGTGGCATTACCAATAAGAAAACCTAAACAGCCTACTTACATATAATGACAACATGACTGTCAATAATTAACGCAAAAGAATGAATGGCCCCGAATTGCATGAAATCCCAACAATAATAAAAGTCAAAATATTATGAAATTAAAGAAATATGAAACTATCTCCAACTCTGTTAATTGCCTAAACTCATTTCAACCATGAATCCCATTTTTTTTTACAAGTCACTTGCCCCACAGAAAATCTTCATAACATGAACTACAGCAATTACAGCAAGTAGCAACTACCTATCGCTATAGCTTGCGCCTTGTACCACGGTTACGCAGGGTCGGCCACGGTTAACCGGATTTGGCATGTTAATTTTTTTTTGGGGGGGGGGGGTGGTGACCGGATGCCCTTCCTGCTGCCACCCCGTACCCCCCCAGGACGGAATTAGTGTACCCCAGTTGTCTGCGTGGAGCGTAGATCGTGAAATAGTGTGAATGTATTGTAAATGTCTGTGAGTCGTGTAACTGAGGCGAGACGTGGGGACCAGCCCGGTATTCACCAAGTAGGATGTGGAAAACCGCCTAAAAACCACATCCAGGCTGGCCGGCACGTCGTTAATCCGCCAGGTGGATTCGAGCCAGGGCCTGCGCGCCTACCCGAGTCCAGGAAGCAGCCCGTTAGTGCTCTCGGCTATCCTGGCGGGTCTACAGCAAGCAGCAACTACAGCCAGCTAAATAAAAAGATTCTAACTACTGTAGATTCTAACTACTAGGGGGCATATAGTTAGCGAAATAAAGATTTTGTTGAATAGCAAACAATGTATTTAGAAACGTTTACCTCATCCATGTGACAAACAGTTCCAAAAATTATATAATTGTCAATAATTCCACTACCCAAACATTACCAACAACATCAATCCTCATTTTACAATGCATGTCCTACCAACACAGAGTCTCCACTAAGAAAGAAAACATGTCCATACACTTCTCTGTCCACTCGCTAACTGCTAGTACTACCAACCACAGAAGCTCTTGCCGAGGGCGCAGAGCGCTGTGCGCGATATTAACACAGTCTGTAGCGCTGCCAACATACAAACAGGCTACTTACACCAGAAACGTGCAGTATGAGATGTGTGGGGCACTCGGATGTGACAGTCGCCTGATGTTGGACTGCATGGGAACGTGAGGGCAGACATACTTGTCTTTAGCATTCCTGTCGACCTCGTCTGACCACCACAATGGACGATTGCACCAAGTACATCGTAACCCCTTCATACTTGCGCCTACTATTCGTACGCCCTTTATACTTGTGCCTATCACTCGAGAACAAGTAATGGAATCCTTGCCACATTCTGTTTCATCACAACTAGCAACAGCCAGGCTAGGGAATTATCGCCACGTGTATAGGCTCTAGCGCCACAATACTAATGGCAGCGTTTTGAATGGTGCCGTGGCCGATAAGCATAGACCGCTGATGAAAGACATCGCATTGTGTTCAGCGACGAATCGCAGTTCTGCAATGTTCTGGGTGACTGTCGTCGATGAGTATGGCAGCGACCTGGAGAAAGGTCATGTTCTTCCAGTGTTTTACAGAGGTACAGCGGTTTTACTCCAAGCGTCATGGTGTGAGGAGCCATTGGATATCACTTAAGGCCAGTGTTTATAATGGTTGGAGGAGCTCTGACAACACAACGGCACGTCAGAGACGTCCGCCGTCCTCATGTGATTGGCCTACTTCTCACGCTACAGAGTCGTGCAGTCATTTCGCAAGAGGACAATGCTCCTCCACGCATCACACGTCTCTCTATGAGCTTTCTGCTTGATGCTGAGATACTATTGTGTCCAGCAAGATCTCCGCATCTATCTCTGATATAAAACGTGCAGGACAAACGTTGACGTCAGCTCCGCCCCAGTTACAGTATCCTGGATACCAACAGCTGTGGGCCAGCTTATCTCGGGAGAAGACACAACGGCTTTATGACACCATTGCCAACCGAATTAGTGAGTCCATTCATATCGGGGGGTGTCATAATGGTAACTACTGAGCCCATCGATTTTTAATAACTGAAATAACATCACATACCCTTTCAACTATTCTATACTTTTTTGTCGTACATTGTATTTTCCTGGTGACTTTTATTTTACATACCGTGTAGGTCAACTCTCACATCCCACTTTCCTTAAAGTATTTCACTTTCCCCTCCATACTTCGACATTTTATGCCCACTTTGCTTTCTTTGTATTTCATTTACCCTGCGTAAACGTCTTTACCCCTTTTGTGGGACTATTCTGCGATTTTTGTCAGTAGGTCAGACCCCACTCGTGCTTTTAATACTTCCCATCTAATATGTAACGAAAAATTAGACGATGCGAAGCTAACATTTGCAGACCTGCTTCGTTGGGTGTCACGTCATTTAGTTGTACTATGCCATCAACTTGTATTTCTTCTACGTTTTCGGTTCCAACTCTTCACTGTTGAAGTCCCAATTGGTGTAAAGAGCATTCACGACCTAAATTATTACCATTGGACGGTCGACATCCATAATTATTTCTCTTATTTGGTCTCCTGCTATGTTATTAGGAGTCATGTAGATCGACAGGAGATTTACATGGCCATCCCTCGTATGCAGAATGACACTATAAGCCTCTGCTGCAGTGTTTTTAAAACTGAGTTGTACAGGTAAAAAATGTATACTATTTTCAGGGTTCTGTATCTCAGGTGGTAAAAACGGGACTCGTATACGATCACTTTGTTGTCCGTCTGACTGTCCCTGTGATAAGATCCCTTTTTCTCAGGAACGGGAAGAGGTATCGAGTTGAAATTTATGTCAAATACTAAAGTCTACCGTCCAATGGCAGTAAAAACATTCAAGCCTAAGTGAATGTACTCAAAAGATATGGCCATTTTTGTCATATTTTGATTATAGCAAACTCAGCCAAAACATATAGAGTACTTTTCGTTGACCTAGAATCATGAAATTTGGCAAGAAGTAAGGTTTCACAGTACAAGTGAAGGAAAACACCTGAAAATTGTTAATTTGTATTTATATGACCTTTTTTTGTCAGTTGTTGTCCGTCTTTCTGTCTCTCCGTCTGTTACCACCCGTTTTTCTCAGGAACGGGTAGACGCACCAAGTTGAAATTTATGACAGATATTACGGTCTACGATCCCTTGGTGTAAAAACTTTAAGCATCTAAGTCAATGCAATCAAGATATACGGCCACTAACCCAAATATTTTGATACCCGCAAACTTACTTATCTAAAACTATAGATGAGCTGTCCATATACATTATCTCATTTGTACGGAACCCTCAGAGCGTGGGTCCTCCTCGCACTTGTCCGATTTTTTATAAGGAAGGCGTTGTTCCATTAGAGCATTCCATTTCATAACTGTGTATTAAACTGGGGACGACGGAGAGGCTTCGTCCTCGCCATAGCTCTCAGTGGTTCACAACCCCACAACAGGCCATAGCAGACCACCCACCCCACCGCCGCCCCACACCGAACCCATTACATTATTGTGCGGTTCGGCCCGCTCCCCTGCCCGGGAATGGGAATGTCTCATACCGGACGAGTGTAACCCCAAATGTTTGCGAGGTAGAGTAATTATGATGTACTGTACATGGAGACAGTGTTTGCGCAGCAATCGCCGACATAGTGTAACTGAGGCAGAATAGGGGGAGCCAGTCCCTATTCGCCGAGGTAGATTGAAAACCGCCTTAAAAACCATCCAAAGGCTGGCCGGCACACCGGTCCTCGACACCTATCCGTAAGGTGGATTCTTGCTGTGGACTGGCGCGCCTTCCCGCTCGTAATTAGTACTGATGGATACTGTAAGTGAATTCGCCGCTATTTACTTTGTCGACAAGGCTACCTTCAGTTAGTCTCCTAGCAGTCTACTTTAAAAACTACAATTGTGAAGCAGCTATCACTAACATAGCTGTTGCCGTACGTTCACTCTCATCTGCGCCTGATCACAACACTCGTCTTCGGAAGTTGGAAATTACTAATAAAACTCCACGCCCGTGCATTGAACCAAACTTTCAGTGTTTCCGTCCCGAAACATTGCTTGGTCACACAGATCCCAAATTTTTGCCTTGAGAAATTAAATACTACCGAAATTAATCACGACGTCCTACGGGATGCTGAGACCGATTGTTACAAGCGGATTTACCACGTAGTGAAAGTTCAATGCTTCTATTCTTGCAGCTCTACCAGTGAAGTAAAAAGTGGAAATAAGCGGCAGAAAAGCTCCTACAAACGAAGCAATAATACAGATATGATCTATGTGTCTAAAGAAGAGTGTCCGTTTGTTTGTAATTCATACGAATCTACAGTTTTATTCCCATCTTGACGAAATTTTTCACACTTTACTTTCAAGACAACAGAAGATCGCTGTCTACATTAGATTTCGTAGTCTGACTTGCAACATATACGTATGTTATATATAAAGGAAAACGATTGTTACCAAACATCTCAAAAACTACTGGACTGATTTACTTCAGACTTCTATATTCAAATGAAACAATGAAGAAAGTTAATAAAAATTAAATGCCTAAGAAACTTATAATATCGCGGTAAACTGACTGATACATATCGCGAGAATAAATTACAGCTGCAATACCCGTGCTGGAGACGACTATCAGGCGTCACTAGGTTGCAGGACGATCGAAAACCCGTGAATTTGACAGAAACATAATTGCAAACTCTTACTTATTGATTAGTTGCCGTTATTACACATGATACACACCCTAGAAGATATTTTAGTCTGTGTTTCACAGTTATTTTTATTATTAAAATCTACAAGGCACAGGGCCAATCGCTTTGTGTAGCAAATATCAAATATCACGGGCAGCGCCGGGCACTTCAGTTACTGAACGATATTGACAACGAAAGCTAGGTACTCCCTGTCAGAGATTAACCTGAGTGCATAGCATTATGACTCCAGTACTAATGCCCTGAAAATTTTCCTCTCCTTGTACAAAATTTTGACTCCTGATCAAGCAACTACTCGATCTGTTACTGAAATAGTAGCCTCTTTCATAGTGCAACGGAGTATATGAAGAGGTTTATAACATTGCTCAAAGTAATGCAATATTATAACCAAGACGTTCAACCATACTAACACAACCTGTAAACGTAGCTGTGTCTTTTCTTGTAGAGAAAAGCCGGCCGGAGTGGCTGTGCGGTTCTAGGGGCTGCAGTCTGGAGCCGAGCGACCGCTACGGTCGCATGTTCGAATCCTGCCTCGGGCATGGATGTGTGTGATGTCTTAGGTTAGTTAGGTTTAATTAGTTCTAAGTTCTAGGCGACTGATGACCACAGAAGTTGAGTCGCATAGTGCTCAGAGCCATTTGAACCATTTGTAGAGAAAGTACGTGGTAAAGATAGCTACTCAAACTGGTGGCACTAATGTGCATTCCGTGCCAATGCTTCAGCGTCACGATCGGCTTCATCTTAATATGGCTCTTAGGCGTGTTAACATGGGGCTGGAGAAGGCACCGATGGCAGAGGACATGGGTCACATTGCAGTGGTGCCAGATGAGACTATCAAAAGATCGGGTTTCACTAGGCATGGCCTGCACCTCAATAGGTATGGGAAGGGGGGCAGGCAAAACTTATAGGTGACAGTGTAGTGGGTGGTGGTGGGATAACTCATGGAAAAATGCCTGTAGTATTTGGTATTAGAGCTACACATTTTTTAGATTAAAGTCAGCTGGTAGGTATACCTGCTTAAAGGAAGTCCCTCCAACAAAGAAATCACCTTTAGAGGAGATCAGGTATCCAAGTAGAGAAGGAATTAGCATACTTCATGAAAATATAAAAGGTAACTGTTTGTAGGTTTTGACTCTGACATGCGGTTCAAATGGCTTTGAGCACTATGGGACTTCACATTTGAGGTCATCAGTCCCCTAGAACTTAGAACTACTTAAACCTAACTAACGTAAGGATATCACACACATGCAAGCCCGTCGCAGGATTCGAACCTGCGACCGTAGTGGTCGCGCGGTTCCAGACTGAAGCGCCTAGAACCGCTCGTCCACAGCGGCCGGCCTGACCTTGACATTATTGCTGTATAGGAACACCACTTAAATAATTTGACAGTTCAGAGGCTCCTTTTACCAGGACACAGATTAGCTCCTTGTAGAGTGGGGGAGTGGCCATGTACGTAAAAAGCAGTATCCCGTTTGGGTCCATAGACGTATCACGGCACTGCACTGAACAGATATTTTCATGTTGTGCAGTGGCAGTCGAATTTAGGGAAACTTAAACTTCTAATTATTGTGATTTATAGGTCCCATAACTCAAACGTCAGAGCAAAAGTGTTCAAATGTTTGTGAATTCATAAGGGACCAAACTGCAGAGGTCATTTGTCCCCAGATTTACTCACTACTTAAACTAACTTATGCTAAGAACAACACACACGCCCATGCCGGAGGGAGGACTCGAACCAAACATTTGTTATATGTGGTGACAGCAATATTAATTTTGTATATGATTGTGCGAGAAAAGGGGTGTTGGTAGATCTCCTAAACTCATATAATCTGATGCAGAGTATGTTCTTTCCAACTATGGCTGTAGTGGCTAGAACCGCTCGGTCACGCCGGCCGGCCTAATGTTTTCTTTAACACATCTCTCATGCTCTTGGAGAGTTGCTTTCTATTAGAATATTCTCAACGGGGGTACTAGCAGTAAAAGGCAGCCTGGGTGGCTGACTAGTGGGATAAGAAAGTAATGTCGAACAAAGCGGGTAATATACCAAAATGTTAGAAGTAGTCACATTCAAGCGACTGTAGCCTATTACAATCAGTATTGTAAGGTGCTTAAAAATGTTATTAGGAAGGCAAAGAGTATGTGGTACGCAAATAGAATAGCTAATTCACAGGATAAAGTTAAAGCCATATGGTCAGCTGTTGAGAAAGTGTTGGTCAGCAGGGTAAAGTCGAGCATATAAAATCAGTTCGTAGTGAAAATATTTCTGTTACTGATAATCAGATATATGTAGATCATTAATCAATCATTCTCTGAGAAAATATGGTGAATAAAATAAAACCTTAGTTTCTACAGGGAATCATATAACTCTCTCGGAAAATGTCTTTCCGAGACTGATGTCTGAAATACTCCTCTGTGATACAGGCAAGAGGAAGATTGAGTCAATAATTAAATCCCTGAAGACTAAGAACTTTTGTGACATGATGGAGTGCCTAGCAGAATATTAAAGTACTATCCCTGCAATTAGCCATATTTGTAATTTTTGCTATACAAATGGTCAGTTTCCTGAACGAATAAAGAGGGAGAAGGCGATAATTTGGACAATTTTACACCTATTTCTATGTCATCAGTGTTCGCTAAAGTTATTGAAAAGGCTGTGTATGTAAGGATAATTGATCATTTCACATCACATAATTTGCTATAAAATGTACAGTTCGGCTTTAGAAGTTGTTTAACTACTGAAAATGCTATATTGTCTTATCTCTGTGAGATACTGGATGGATTAAACAAAATGTTTCGAACGTTAGGCATATTTTTTGATTTAACTAAGGTGTTTGATTGTGTTGGTGATCACAAAATATTGCTCCAGAAGTTGGACCATTAAGGAATGCGGTGAGCAGCTCACAATTGGTTCACCTCTTACTTTAACAACAGACAGCAAAAGGTCATTATTCACAGTGTTGAGAATGGCTATGATGTGGGGTCTGAGTGGGTATGGTCAAATGGGGGGTGTCTGAGGGATGAGTGTTGGGACCACTCCTGTTTCTCATTTATATGAATGATATGCCCTCTAGTATTATGGGTAATATTCAAATATTTCTGTTTGCTGATGACACAAACTTGGTGGTGAAGGATGTTGTGTACAACATATGCTCTGTTTCAAATAGTGCAGTTCATGACATTTAACTAACATTTAACTAACGCTAAATCACAGTAAAACTCGGTTTTTACAGCTTCTAACTCATAATTCAACGAAAGCCGACGTTTTCATTTCACAGAATGGGTATATGATGAGTGAAACAGAAAAGATCAAATTTCTAGGTGTTCAGATAGATAGTAAACTATCTTGGGAAGCCCAAGTCCGTCGGAATGCACAATGGACATGAATGGATGTAGGTGATCGGACAGTATGCTTAAGTACGTGTCACCTGTCAGAGTCGTATCTAGACGTATTAGAGGTTCCATATCACTCCAACTGCACGTGCCCCACACCATTACAGAGCCTCCACCAGCTCTAACAGCACCTGATGACACGCAGAGTCTATGGATTCATGAAGTTTTCTCCATACCCGTACATGTGCATCCGCTCGATACAGTTTGAAAGGTGACTTGTCCGACCAGGCAACATGTTTCGAGTCATCAACAGCCCAATGTCTGTGTTGACGGGTCTAAGCGAGGCGTAAAGCTTTGTATCTTGCATTCATCATGGGTACACTAGTGGGCCTTCGGCTCCGAAAGCCCATGTCGATGATGTTTCGTTGAATGGTTTGCACGCCGACACTTGTTGATAACCCAGCACTGAAGTCTGCAGCAATTTTGCGGTGGAGTTGCAATTCTGCCACGTTGAACGATTCTCTCCTGTCGTCGTTGGTCCCGTCCTTGCACCATCTTTTTATTATCGTTGCGATGTCGGAGATTTTGTTTTACAGGATTCCTGATATTCACAGTACTTTCGTGAAATGGTTGTACGAGAAAAATCACCATTTCATCGCTACCTCGGAGATGCTACGTCCATTCACTTGTACGACGATTGTAACACCAAGTTATTGTAGCAGCAGTAACCGATCTAACAACTGCGCCAGACACTTTTTGTCTTATATAGGCGCTGCCGACCGCAGCGCCGTATGCTGCCTGTTTACTTATCACTGTATTTGAAAACGCATACCTATACCAATTTCTTTGGTGCCTCAGTGTATTTAGTGAGTGAGGAAGTACAATGTCCGGCCGCTGTGGCCGAGCGGTTCTAGGCGCTTCAGTACGGAACCGCGCTGCTGCTACGGTCGCAGGTTCGAATCCTGCCTCGGGCATGGATGTGTGTGATGTCCTTAGGTTAATTAGGTTTAAATAGTTCTAAGTCTAGGGGACTGATGACCTCAGATGTTAAGTCCCATAGTGCGTAGAGCCATTTGAACCATTTTAAAGTACAATGGAAAGCGACTAATACATATACGAGGGTTGCAACTTTAACAGTGGCAAATATTTATTTACAGCTCGTGCAAAATAGATACGTGTTTCAAAGTTTTAACTGGACTTCAAAGTAGTTACCAGCAATACTCTTAGCAGTGCCAGTTGTGTTGACAGTTCGAGCGGCGCGGTCTATTGCCCGACGAATTTGTAGCAGTTCTTAAGCGAATGCCATGAATATTTTCCTTCAGTTTAGAATTCGAGTTGAACTCACGAGGGCTTAAGTCAAGGGAGTACAGTAGGTGGTATAGCACTTAGCAGCTCCACCAGTCAAACAAATCAGTAACAGCTTGCACTGTACATGCTTTAGCTTTGTCCTGCAAAATGATGGTCAGGTCCTGCAGAAAGTGTCATCACTTCTGTCTCTAAGCTGGTCGTAGGTTGTGTTCCAAATATGAACAGCATAGAGAAGGAAGTGATGACACTTTCTGCAGGATCTGACCACCATTTTACAGGACAGTGTGTGGATGCAAGCTGTTACTGATTTGTTTGACTGATGGGGCTGCTAAGTGCTATACCACCTACTGCACTCCCCTGACGTAAGACCTCGTGAGTTCAACTCGATTTCTAAACTGAAGGAAACACTTCACTGCATTCGCTTCAGAACTGCTACAAATTCATCGGGCAATAGACCGCGCCGCTCGAACTGTCAATACAACTGGCACTGCTAAGAGTATCCTACGAGTTCCACGTCGCTGGCAGTGGGTTATACACAATACTGATGACTACTTTAAAGGTCAGTAAAACTTTGAAACACTTATCTATTTTGTACGAGCTGTAAATAAATAGTTGCCACTATTAAAGTTTCAATTCTCATTGATGGCTCGAACAAAAGAATATGCTAATATTCACTATATCAGACAAAGACAAGTACCCAAAAGAGACCTAATCTTGCTTACTATGGAAAAACATCTGCAAAACTGAAAAAAACATTCATATAACATAGAATAACGTTCTTACTATGAATCTTGAATACAATAACGTCAGAACTTAACAAGTAGAACTTTGCTAGCTGGTGCAGGAGGCGACAACGGGAATGAGCAGAGACGGAGCAAATGCTGCCACGTGGTTCTAACTAAGCACCTAGCCACCTGATTGGTCAGCTGGAATCCGAGCTCATAGTTCAACTAGCAGATCGCTTTACCATATAACCAAAGATGTATTATCCCTAGCAGCCGAGAGCATTGAATGGATAGTCTGTGAGTCATGCGAGTGATTTGTAACTCGTGTATCGGCACATAATATGAAAACTCATTATAATAGGTGTTTTTCAATCAGCATGACATTCTAGCAGTCGACTGACAGTTACAACATGCTGTAAGTGCAGCGCGAACTCAGAGTCCCTACGATTTTGTTACTAAATTTCATTCTGGTCTTTCTCAGTTGTATTAGAGAACAAAGAAAAACGCTTACTTGAAGTATACCACCTCTTCAGCAGATCTGAATCTACATTTGCAGCTGGATTAACTTTAGGATACGAGTGCCATTAGCACACAACTACCTAGCTGCCAATGGTGTGATCACACTCTCATTGCGATAGTACTGACTAAGAAAGAGAGAAAGAATAAACGCCCATACGAGCAATGTAATTTAGGCTTAAAATTACCTTCTTGCAGTTGAAGAACTAAATTTTTAAACCATTGTCACATCTTTCGTAATAATTGTTCTAAATATTTAAGTGAAATCACTATGTCGACTGAATTTAGGAACATAATTTTGTGCCACTGTAGGTACATGGCGATTATGGAGCTGCCAGTTAACCAAAAAGCTTCTATTTCAAATGAACTTTTATTAACTAGGACAAAATTTCATTCTTAAGTCAACAGTGACTCGCAATCTACATCATCGACTATCTTGTTTGTGGACCTACGTTTATTGGAACGTTTTTGCTTTTAGAGTTGTACACTTCCTTCAGTTTTCTCTACTGTATGTCTGGAACGGTCTAATAGGTATGCAATGTGATAATATTATTATATCCAACACTGTTAACGCCTCCCAGTTAGTCAGAACAGTGAGGAAACACCGTTTACTCAGAAAACTCCTTACGCAACAGTTCCAGTTGATGACAGCGTTACAAAGAGACTGTTTCATGGATTTGCATGAAATCGCATTATCGAATCATGCAACCTCCACTGACGTCAGCCGACGCCACATTACACCGGTGTAACTCTCAGTTAATATGTGAAGCCATCTAGAATATTCCGAGTGATCAAGATGGTCACATGATGCGATAAGCACAGCAGCAACACTGCACTATTTATCGGGGGCTACAAGTAGCCAACCTCCGCTTTCACTGTATCTATGCGTACACAGCTTTTAACATCGAAACGCAAACGGCTGCATATAAAAGCGATGCCGCTACAGTAAGGTACAGACTGCTGGCAACATGTTTTCCTCTCAAAGTCTGTCGGCTTATGTGTGCACACTCACTGGGTGGAAATGCAACCTTCTGACGTGCAACCGTACACTAGCCGTGCCACAATGTCTAATGACAATTTGTTACGATCTTTTACGCATCGTAGTGTAATCAGACGACAGCTAAGGACAAGCAGTGTAATTTCATTTATTGAGCACCTTCAGAAGTCTTAGCAAATACCTACTTTCTGAATGGGTAACGAAGTTCGTTAACATCTGAATACCACCAAAGGCTCTTACAAAACTCACACATCACAAGGAGTAATTTCTGAAGGCCTCAAAAGCTAACAGAACAGTGATTGAGCTCTCTGTTATTGTCAAATGTTTGCAAACATTTTGTATGAATGTCACATAACGCTGTTTCTTAAAAATGACACTAGTCCTCAGTGGTTGTTAAGTTTAAGCTGGATGAGAATGACAGTACTTGAAGGTTTTTAATAATTTTTGGGGCGGGACTACTGAATGAGGCCGACCTGAGTTTCTGCAGCGCGAACGGCCGTGAAATTTTCCAGTCTGAGCAAGGCTGACATACGAGTATCGCTTAGAGCGATAGCGTACCACGACGGCCACGGCCATGGCCAGAGTCCACGCCGCCAGTTTTAAATGGAAGATCGATGCATAAAAAATATTGTCCGAGACAAAACATGCACAGGGTTGTATGTACCATTATAGCACATTCGCAGATTCTTATCAGAAAATGACATGTCGAGGTTGAAAGACGCATAATATAACTAATTTTGTAACTGAAAAGCATTATTTGTAATATGTAAAATAGTTTTAAAAAAAATTAATTACGGCTGGAGAGGGAAGGTAGTATATTCATATGATCTCAAAGCTGGTAGTTATTTTACACAAATAATTATCTAAACTGACTGGTTGCTGGTTTTTATCCATGAATCAAATACCTGTTCCATCCCTTCGATAAACTTCCACTGTAGTGGTTTAGATCAACAAATATGTCAATTATTGATTTGGTCATGTAGTTATAAAATGTGAAGTTACAAAGTAAAAATGAGCGTGCAGTGATTAATGTGTTCTTATTAAGGTGTAGAAAAATTTCCGCTACCAGTCACAATAAAAGATTATTTATTCCTCACACGACTGGTTCCGGGTTTGTGCCCGTCCTCAGCTGTTTATACATTCATATACATGTTTATATTGCTGGCGATCACTGTACAAATACAAAAAAAATAGTTGCTGGTGACCAAGCAGATACAAGTGGAACAATTGTAAGTGGAAAGGCAGCATTTGTCGAAAATAAACACTATGTGATCAAAAGTATCTGGACACCTGGCTGAAAACGACGTAGAAGTTTGTGGTGCCCTCCATCGGTAATGCTGGAATTCAATATGGTGTTGGCTCAGCCTTAGCCTTAATGACAGCTTCCACTCTCGCAGGCATACGTTCGATCAGGTGCTGGAAGGTTCCTTGGGGAATGGCAGCCCATTCTTCACGGACTGCTGCACTGAGGAGAGATGTCGATGTCGGTTGATGAGGCCTGACACGAAGTCGGCGTTCCAAAACATCCCAGAGGTGTTCTATAGGATTCAGGTCAGGACTCTGTGCAGGCTAGTCCATTACGGGGATGTTATTGTGTAACCACTCTGCCACAGACCATGCATTATGAACAGATGCCCGATCGTGTTGAAAGATGCAATCGCCATCCTCGAATAGCCCCTCAACAGTAGGAAGCAAGAAGGTGCTTAAAACATAAGTGTAGGCCTGTGCTGTGATAATGCCATTCAAAACAACAAGGGGTGCAAGCCCCCTCCATGAAAAACACAACCACACCATAACACCACCGCCTCCGAATTTTACTGTTGGAACTACAAACGCTGGCAGATGACGTTCACCGGGTATTCGCCATACTCACACCCTGCCATCGGATCGCCACATTGTGTATCGTGATTCTTCGCTCCACACAAAGTTTTTCCACTGTTCAGTCGCCCAGTGTTTATGCTTCTTTTACCAAGCGAGGCGTCGTTTGGCATTTACTGGCTTGATGTGTGCCTTACGAGCAGCCGCTCGACCATGAAATCCAAGTTTTCTCACCTCCCGACTAACTGTCACAGTACTTGCAGTGGATCCTAACGCAGTTTGGAATTCCTGTGTGATGGTCTGGATAGATGTCTGCCTATTACACATTACGACCCTCTTCAACTGTTGGCGGTCTCTGTCAGTCAACAGACGAGGTCGGCCTATGCGCTTTTGTGCTGTACGTGTCCCTTCACGTTTCCACTTCACTATCACATCGCGAACACTGGACCTAGGGATGTTTAGGAGTGTGGAAATCTCGCATACAGACGTATGGCACACAAGACATCCAGCCACCTGGCCATGTTCGAAGTCCGCGAGTTCTGTGGAGCGCCCCACTCTGCCCTCTCACGATGTCTAATGACTACTGAGGTCATTGATATGGAGTACCTGGCAGTAGGTAGCAGCACAATGCATGTAATATGAAAAACCAATGTTCTGGGTGGGGGGGGGGGGGTCCTGATACTTTTCATCACACAGTGTATCTGTACTTATATAAAGATTAAGCATCATTATTATAATTACACTGTGGTGACGGTTTTTTCACTTAGTTGCACTTTTGTTATCATTTTCACATCCATATTTCAGGTTTATAAAATATTGATACTTTTGATCAAACAGTGTATCTGTACTTACATAAAGATTAAGCATCATTATTATAATTACACTGTGGTGACGGTTTTTCCACATAGTTGCACTTTTGTTATCATTTTCACATCCATATTTCAGGTTTATAAAATTTAGCTGCATATTTTACTGTTACGATGTGCACTCGTGAAATACACTGTGTTTACATACAAACATATAGGCTGTGGTCAAAGAACTTAGACATAGTAGGTGTAAAGAAGTTTCTCATACAGAGACATGTAGGTTATGGTCAAAGAACGTAACCATAGGAAGTGGACGAATATTGCACATATAGAACTTAGAAGGCTAGGAAGTACCTTGATGTTACACTCATGAAATTTTGAAAGCTATTACAAATTACGAAAATGACAGTTAAAGTTTGTGTTTACAATATCACTTTTACAAATTACGATGATGACACTTGAGTTGTTGTATAATTGCTACATCGGATTTCCTAATTACTTTGTTATTATATCAGAAGTTAATGAACTTTTGTTTTTTAACATTTCATGAAATATGTGGAGATAAGTTTTGTTTGCAAGATCCATTTGTTCGCTGAGAATAAGGTGTGGCGAGTTAGAATCGTGGATGTAAATTTCTAGCTCTTCGAGCAGATTCATTTTCTTGCCTTTGTTGATTGTGTGTAGTATTTGTAGGTTGTCTGTAATTGCTGTGGCTGAGTGACCATGGTCTTTTAGATGCATTGTAAAGGTAGAATTATCAAAGCTATTTAGCCGTAAGGCATCCATTTGCTTACGGTATCTTTTAGTGGAACTCCTTCCAGTTTGGAATATGTAGAACTGTGGCCAATTGTTACATAAAAGTTTGTAAATACTTGATTTGTGGTGGCATTGGTTATTTGTGTTACTGTTGTGGATGATGTGCTGTTGTAGCTTCTTGTAAGTGCGGAAAGAAATTTGAATACTAGTTTTGCGAAAGAGGTTGGCAATTTGGTATGATACACTCCTGGAAATTGAAATAAGAACACCGTGAATTCATTGTCCCAGGAAGGGGAAACTTTATTGACACATTCCTGGGGTCAGATACATCACATGATCACACTGACAGAACCACAGGCACATAGACACAGGCAACAGAGCATGCACAATGTCGGCACTAGTACAGTATATCCACCTTTCGCAGCAATGCAGGCTGCTATTCTCCAATGGAGACGATCGCAGAGATGCTGGATGTAGTCCTGTGGAACGGCTTGCCATGCCATTTCCACCTGGCGCCTCAGTTGGACCAGCGTTCGTGCTGGACGTGCAGACCGCGTGAGACGACGCTTCATCCAGTCCCAAACATGCTCAATGGGGGACACATCCGGAGATCTTGCTGGCCAGGGTAGTTGACTTACACCTTCTAGAGCACGTTGGGTGCCACGGAATACATGCGGACGTGCATTGTCCTGTTGGAACAGCAAGTTCCCTTGCCGGTCTAGGAATGGTAGAACGATGGGTTCGATGACGGTTTGGATGTACCGTGCACTATTCAGTGTCCCCTCGACGATCACCAGAGCTGTACGGCCAGTGTAGGAGATCGCTCCCCACACCATGATGCCGGGGTTGGCCCTGTGTGCCTCGGTCGTATGCAGTCCTGATTGTGGCGCTCACCTGCACGGCGCCAAACACGCATACGACCATCATTGGCACCAAGGCAGAAGCGAATCTCATCGCTGAAGACGACACGTCTCCAATCGTCCCTCCATTCACGCCTGTCGCGATACCACTGGAGGCGGGTTGCACGATGTTGGGGCGTGAGCGGAAGACGGCCTAACGGTGTGCGGGACCGTAGCCCAGCTTCATGGAGACGGTTGTGAATGGTCCTCGCCGATACCCCAGGAGCAACAGTGTCCGTAATTTGCTGGGAAGTGGCGGTGTGGTCCCCTACGGCACTGCGTAGGATCCTACGGTCTTGGCGTGCATCCGTGTCTCGCTGCGGTCCGGTTCCAGGTCGACGGGCACGTGCACCTTCCGCCGACCACTGGCGACAACATCGATGTACTGTGGAGACCTCACGCCCCACGTGTTGAGCAATTCGGCGGTACGTCCACCCGGCCTCCCGCATGCCCACTATACGCCCTCGCTCAAAGTCCGTCAACTGCACATACGGTTCACGTCCACGCTGTCGCGGCATGCTACCAGTGTTAAAGACTGCGATGGAGCTCCGTATGCCACTGCAAACTGGCTGACACTGACGGCGGCGGTGCACAAATGCTGCGCAGCTAGCGCCATTCGACGGCCAACACCGCGGTTCCTGGTGTGTCCGCTGTGCCGTGCGTGTGATCATTGCTTGTACAGCCCTCTCGCAGTGCCCGGAGCAAGTATGGTGGGTCTGACACACCGGTGTCAATGTGTTCTTTTTTCAATTTCCAGGAGTGTAGTTGTTGTGGTCTTCAGTCCTGAGACTGGTTTGATGCAGCTCTCCATGCTACTCTATCCTGTGCAAGCGTCTTCATATCCCAGTACATACTGCAACGTACATCCTTCTGAATCTGCTTGGTGTATTCATCTCTTGGTCTCCCTCTACGATTTTTACCCTCCACACTGCCCTCCAGTACTAAATTGGTGATCCCTTGATGCCTCAGAACATGTCCTACCAATCGATCCCTTCTTCTGTTCAAGTTGTGCCACAAACTTCTCTTCTCCCCAATCCTATTCAACACCTCCTCATTAGTTATGTGATCTACCCATCTAATCTTCAGCATTCTTCTGTAGCACCACATTTCGAAAGCTTCTATTCTCTTCTTGTCTAAACTATTTATCGTCCATGTCTCACTTCCATACATGGCAACACTCCATACAAATACTTTCAGAAACTACTTCCTGACATTTAAATCTATACTCGATGATAACAAATTTCTCTTATTCAGAAACGCTTTCCTTGTCATTGCCAGTCTACATTTTATATCCTTTCTACTTCGACCATCATCAGTTATTTTGCTCCCCAAATAGCAAAACTCCTTTACTACGTTAAGTGCTTCATTTCCTAATCTAATACCCTCAGCATCACCCGACTTAATTCGACTAGATTCCATTATCTTCGTTTTGCTTTTGTTGATGTTCATCTTATATTCTCCTTTCAAGACACTATCCATTCCGTTCAACTGCTCTTCCAAGTCCTTTGCTGTCTCTGACAGAATTACAATGTCATCGGCGAACCTCAAAGTTTTTATCTCTTCTCCATGGATTTTAATACCTACTCCGAATTTTTCTTTTGTATCCTTCACTGCACGTTCAATATACAGATTGAATAACATCTGGTAGAGGCTGCAACACTGTCTCACTCCCTTCCCAACCACTGCTTCCCTTTCATGCCCCTCGACTCTTATAACTGCCATCTGGTTTCTGTACAAATTGTAAATAGCATTTCGCTTCCTGTATTTTACCCCTGCCACCTTCAGAATTTGAAGAGTATTCCAGTCAACATTGTCAAGAGATTTCTGTAAGTCTACAAATGCTAGAAACGCAGATTTGCCTTTCGTTAATCTAGCTTCTAAGATAAGTCGTAGGGTCAGTATTGCCTCACGTGTTCCAACATTTCTACGGAATTCAAACTGATCTTCCCCGAGGTCGGCTTCTACTAGTTTTTCCATTCGTCTGTGAAGAATTCGCGTTAGTATTTTGCAACCGTGACTTATTAAACTGACTGTTCGGTAATTTTCACATCTATCATCATCTTCTTTCTTTGGGATTGGAATTATTATATTCTTCTTGAAGTCTGAGGGTATTTCGCTTGACTCATACATCTTGCTCACCAGATGGTAGAGTTTTGTCATGACTGGCTCTCCCAAGGCCGTCAGTAGTTCTAATGGAATGTTGTCTACTCCCTGGGCCTTGTTTCGACTCAGGTCTTTCAGTGCTCTGTCTAACTCTTCACGCAGTATCATATCTCCCATTTCATCTTCATCTACATCCTCTTCCATTTCAATAATATTGTCCTCAAGTAAGTACATCGCCCTTGTATAGACTCTCTATATACTCCTTCCACCTTTCTGCTTTCCCGTGTTTGCTTAGAACTGGGTTCCCTTCTGAGCTCTTGATATTTATACAAGTGGTTCTCTTTTCTCCAAAGGTCTCTTTAATTTTCCTGTAGGCAGTATCTATCTTACACCTAGTGAGTAAAGCCTCTACATCCTTACATTTGTCCTCTAGCCATCCCTGCTTAGCCATTTTGCACTTCCTATCGATTTCATTTCGGATACGTTTGTATTCATTTTTGCCTGCTTCATTTACTGCATTTTTATATTTTCTCCTTTCATCAATTAAATTCAATATTTCTTCTGTTACCCAAAGATTTCTACTAGCCCTCATCTTTTTACCTACTTGATCCTCTGCTGCCTTCCCTACTTCATCCCTCAAAGCTACCCATTGTTCTTTTACTGTATTTCTTTCCCCCATTCCTGTCAATTGTTCCCTTACGCTCTCCCTGAAACTCTGTACAACCTGTGGTTTAGTCAGTTTATCCAAGTCTCATCTCTTTAAATTCCCACCTTTTTGCAGTTTCTTCAGTATATACTTTCGATTCCAGCCTGGGTAAAGCTTCAGTCAGTTTCTCCACTCCAGATGCAGTCATTTGATACCGAAAAGCCAAACGTATCCCACCACTTGGTGCTGAGTCAATAATGGGATCTAGAGAATATAGAATCTATAGTCTGCTATCCAAACAAGAAGAGTATTCGCGTAGTATGAACTATGTAGTTCCAAACATCTCTGCCAGCTGGGTAGTACCTCTGACAAAACTATACATACTTCCTAGATGTCAAGATGTGATGGGTTGTATTCTTGCAGGCTTGTGACGATGGAAACCAGTGGCCAACGGTATGAAAGCATGGGAGGACAGTAGTAGCACTCACTTGCAGATGGAGCTTTCTAACCACTTATGTAATTCACATGAATGGATTCACGATGGCTGCATCTAAACTGACTCGATCTCGGCCCTCAGTTGTCGCTTTACACCTTCCTCTTTTTGGCGATTACGATGAACTTTTTCACTCTCCTCTTGAAAATTTTTACTCACAATGTCGCAGTTGCTCCGGAGACTCTAATTGCTTCTGCAAAACGGAACGTCAAGCGATTTCTAAATACGGACAATGCAGTCGCTAATTTCCATTGATACATAATGCATGGTTTGAAAAGAGATTCTTGTCGTTATTCAATTCGACGCAACTTATAGATAACATGTAACAGAATCTCTATCTGCAATGCTGGAAGTAATCAGCGCACACAAGTCGCGTTTATTGATGAATCCGAGCAGAAAGAAAGTTGCGATTCTAGGCAGTTGTCGCTGACAGATACATTTGATCGTGACTGTACAAGCGTTCCAAGCATATTCAGTCTGCAGAGCGAGGTCGGCTGGGCATACTGCATAGGATAAGCATTTTGATACGTTTAAAATGTATCACAAATTCTAATACAAAACTGAAGCATTTAATGATACTGTAAATTACTGTTGTAGTTGCACTGGACGAAATGAGACTATAGTGAAGACACCGAACTCGCATTCAGGAGAACGGCGGTTCAAACCCGCATATGGCAGTCCAGAATATTAGGCATTTAATCGCGCGCTTAAAACACTTACGGCGACTGCTGGTACAGTTCCCAATTTCCTTCCAGTCCTTTTCCAGTGCGAGCTTGTGCTCCACCTCTGATTTTTTTTGTCGTGGTCTGGACAATATACGCTTACGAAATTAAAATTATATTAATACCTTCAGCTGCTGAGAGGAGTTGATATATATAAAAGAGGACAGGTGAAAGTGTGTGTCCCGATCGGGGCTCGAACCCGGGATCTCCTGCTTACATGTCAGACGCTCTATCCATTTTTTTTTCCTATATAATCTCATTCTGTTCGCTTTCGTTCGTTGCATCTGCTCGGGGCGGACGTCGTAAGACACCCGTTTAAGATCGTTGTTGATAGGTTAAGTCAGTTTCTTTAATAACAGAGGGCAGTTAACCCTCTGACCGAACACGCTGAGCTACCGTGTCGGCATCCATCTGAGCCACCGAGGGCACAGAGGGTAGTGCGACTGCAGGGACTATCTCACGCACGCATCCAGCGAGACCCACATTCTCACCTTATATGTCTACACACTACATTCGTAGTGTCCCACCCCAACACACCCATTACTCGTGGAAGACATTCTTACTAACGTCCCGTGCGAGTTCGGGGAATATGTGTGCATCCGCACAGAAGAAGAAGATCATGACCCGTATTGCCAGAAAGATGTATGGATATGGTGTCGATTCTTTCGGACACGTCCGAAAGGACAGACACCATATCCATATAAGTATTATATGCTAATTTTCCTATATTCTTTGATATTGAAACAGTACTCAGCAGAACTTACAAGCTATTTTGCAGTCATCTACTACACATTATTCGTCAGTAATGTCTCTTATTTTCTTAGGTTCACCAAAAACCCAATCAACTGTTCCACCTACTTGGTATTTCACACCTTGTTCCTTTGGTGACGTACTACTATCAGTATTCCGAATATTCGAGTAAAATTTTGCGCTGCTCACGGACAATAACTGATTTTAGAAGCGAAAATGTACCAGGTTCCTTCTCCTCACAGAAAGCAGTTCTAGAAAAAAATTAAGATGCAACGTGTCTGGAAGGACGTGGTTCCTTTGTAGAAGACGTGGCCTGTTTCCCAGTTCGAGAGCATGCTATGTCTCTAATATCCTCGTAACTGACGGGACGGAAACCCTATTTTATAAAAAAAAGTTCACGGTATTTCCGCTAAGTCAAATACGACTGCTGAATATTTTATACAAGAAAGCCGTCGCGAGAAAAATTCTTTTCAAAATGCTATGTATACCTATATGAAAGTCAAACAGCCTGACATAAACACTGAAGCACCCAGATGGGGAATAGGACACAAAATGTAACATCACGGGTTGAGAAGCTACGTAGTGTTGTTTCTGTGATTACAAAATCGAGACTAATTTACAAAGAACTTGGCAGTATAAGCCCACATATCACTATGATATTGCACGTCCTTTGGTCTGTATGCATGCACTGATTCGGTTGGGAAAGGAGTCATGAAGCCAATGTATCTTCTCCAGAGGCAACCAGGCCCACTACTGTTGTAACTGGTCCTTCATATCCTGGATCCTAGCACTTGGCAGAGTTGACGTCCCATACATATTCTGTCGGGGACAGGTCTGGGGATCTTGCTAGACACGTAAGTGCATCAGCACCACGCAGGCAGTTCATAGAGTCGTGTGCCGTCAGTAGTAGAGCATTGTCCTGTTGAAAAATTGCACCACGATACCGTCGGATGAGAAGCAGCTCATGAGACCTCAGGATGCCAGTGAGGTTCTGTTGTTCCAAGAGAGTTCGTTCAAGCATAACCAGCCGTCATCTGAAGTCAGACCCAACAGCTCCCCTTACCATCGCGCCGGTGGTTACCACCTCCCTGCGTCGTGATGACTGGGTGTTGTGTGATGTCATTAGGTTAGGGAGGTTTAAGTAGTTCTAAGTTCTAGGGGACTGATGACCATAGATTCTAAGTCCCATAGTGCTCAGAGCCATTTGAACCATTTTTGTTACCACCTCTGGGCCTCTCCAAAACATTGGAAGTATGGAACCTCTCACTAGTTCGCTGCCATACATGCCGACGACTGTCATCCAGGGTAGCGCAGAACTGCGGTTCATAGCTGAACACAGTGAGACACCATTCATCAATGGTCCCTGATTCTCGGTCAGGTCGCCTATCTAAGCACAGCCGCTCATATTGTGGTGTTAACGACAGCTTAAGCGTGAGGCAGTACTTCCCTGTTGCTAGCCTCCGTCCAATGGTGCGGGATGTCACAGAATGTCAGAGGAACCCTGTTTCTTGTTCTCGGATGGCAACTCCAGATATGAAGGGGTTAAGAGTGCTTGGTGCAGAATACGGCAATCGTCCCTTCTGGCAGTCAGAAGTGGTTGATCGGAACGTTGTCGAGAATATGTCTGCCCTCGTGTTCCCATGCAGTCCAACTTGCGGTCTCCGTCACACGCTAATTCGTCACAAATTTGGATATTGCACGATTCGAACAGCCGGCCAAATGGAGACCCAGAATAAGGTCCCTTCAAACATGTTCTCATATCGACTCAACGACATCGTCAATTACGAATGCAGTGTGCACGGAATCATCGAGAATGGACCGTAGATCAATGGAAAAATGTTTCCTGGACAGATCCATTACATTTATTGTTAAACCAGATCAATGGCCGTGTACAAATACGGCGTCATCCAGCATCCTGGAGAGATGCTGCTCGAAACGTGCATCGCTCCAATGACGCAGGCCAATGATGGTAGTAATATGCTGTGGCGGACGTTCACCTGAGCTTCCATAGGACCTACGGTAGTAATCCCTTCATGCTTGATATCTTCCCCAGCAGCGATGGTATTTTCCAACAGGATAACTGTCCGTATTACAAAGCAGAAAACGTGCTACAGTGGTTTGAGAGGCATGACACACGTTGGTATCTTAGCCACTACATCCACTTGATGTGAACCCAATGAAACACATCTGGATCGCTACCGGCTCCACTTCCATCCCACAGGTCACCAGTCCTTAATTTACAGGAACTGCACGACATGAGCTGGTGCCACATACATCCTCCGAAAAGGTAGCAAGGTGTTTTCGAGTCCACGTCACCCAGAACCGTTGCAGTATTCCGTTCCATAGATGGACCAACACATTTATCAGGGGATGGTCATAATATTTCGGCACGTCAGTGTATTTTGAACCACTCGTTGGCCTCTGCGAACAGCCGAAACCTTACTAAAGTCTTCCTAAATAAAAGTGCTACTTTGTATAGATGTCTGCTTTACCCGCTGACATCTGAGGCCTCAACTAGTACTATCCGCCAAATTGTAATACGTAACACACTAAACTGTGTGCTGTGTGGGTGGGATCCGCATCAGGTGGGACTGGCGGATGACATCGAAAAGTACAAAGAAGGGCAGATCGTTTTGTATTATCGCGAAACAGGGGAGATAGTGTCACAGACATGATACGTGAATTGGAGTGGCAATCATTAAAACAAAGGCGTTTTTCATTGCGACCGGATCTTCTAATGAAATTTCAATCACCAGTTTTCTCCTCCGATTGCGAAAACATTCTGTCGGCACCCATCTACATAGGGAGAAACGATCATCACGAGTGTGAAACGGTAGAGAGACAGCTTGAAGGTGGTTCATTGAACCCTCTGTCTGGCACTTTATTGTGAATAGCAGAGTAATCACGTAGATAAATGGCAGTGGTTCTATCACGTTTCCCTGATGCGCACTCAAAGCACGCAATTTTGCATTCAGGATGACTGGTTGCGTTTTGCAATATTTAACCTACATGCATAAGTTCTGTCAAAAGAGAATACAACAATAAAATGTTGCCGATCGTGTGTTCTCGTAACTGTCGGGACGTGAATATGATGCGGTGAAACACGCCAAAAGAGTCTCTTTTTCATGTTTCCCTCCTCCTACTCCCTCTTTCTTGTACTCTCCCCCCCCCCCTCCCCCCTCGGTCCCACCTCGGCCCCTTCCAGCCGCTTGCCACTCCTACAGTGTGTGTTGGTATCCCGGCCGTCCATCAGTATTCTGTTAGCGCCACCCCGCCTCGTAACTCAAGGACATATCACCTGAGAAGTAATCTTATATTTACGTCAGGCTTAGCACGAATGTAGGAGGGAGTTCGTGCGTGTTCGGCATGCCTCAGTTCCCCGGGGATGCACCGTACCTTCCGCGAACACAGACGGTCCCAGACGTGGTACGCACTGCCTGAGCGATCGCCGCTTACGTGGAAAACCCGCGCCGCGTGTAGTTCCGCGGGTTCACCTAGCCGAGCCCGAGAGAAAAAAAGGACGCTTGAATTTAGCGCTCACGCCCATCATTACGACGGCTGAGAGGGGATAAGGGCATGGGTTCCCCGCTCCGCGACTCCCCGTTATATATCCTGCACTTCTTCCTATCTCTGCAGACGCCACACGTGATTGGAGGAGAGCGGGTCAACTCTCAGGTATGAGCCACGGTGCAAATCGTCATTCAGTACTGAGTGCAGTTACAGTGGGCAGATCTGCGCTGCCGATAGTGCCTCGTTTTAATGGAAACGGTGCTTACAACGCTTTTTCGCCGTCGACGTGGTTGTGATTTTTTATTTAAACGTGATGTACGTACCGAAATCACAGAGCGGTGAAAGGTAATTCAACAATGTAGAAGGCAGGATTCCTGGACCATGTAGGAAGCAAAGTATGCTAATCCAAGGAACGGAACTCATTCTGTCTGTATCAGATAGAGTGTATTAATCTCGTGTCTCAGCGCTGCACCAATCGTTTTAACTGTTTATTGTGATGTGACATTAATTTACTTACTCTCAGGACTTTCTAACAAAAAATAGCATAACTGATAGTGAGTATGTCGTTATTGTTGTTTTGGCTAAGAAAATTAAGGAATATTTCAAGTGTATAAGCCACGAAGATTCTAGCTGAGATGTGATAGATGTATAGAGCCCTGTTTTGTTAGAACGCTCCAGTGACACGATACACAGGTATAAGTGATATTTGTGACTTTCTCAGTGCTACAGTTCGTCGGGACATGTCGAATGATCCGTAGTCCTGTTGAAGGAACCGTCTGTTATTCAACTGTATTGCTTTAGGAAGACCATGGAAAATATACATTCTTTTGACTGAAGCAGGATTTAAACTTGGTTATTACTGTGTTTGCGGTTACTTTTTCAGAAAATTTGGTTGAAAACGTTTTAAACTTGTTGGAGGTTGTTTATGAGTATAGAAATACAGGTCTCGCAACCTTGTACCAGGTTTATGACTTGTAAGAGAACATTTAAAGAAATATTTAATTATTGACGTTAGATACGTAGTACGTTGATTGTGTTTGCTGCTAGTTCGCTGAAATGGTTCAGATGTTAATTATCTATTAGCGCACCAGTTTTCAAAGTAATTGCCAACCAACAAAGCTTCGTATTAGCCACTGACAGATATATGATTTTAGTCAAACGTAAGCAACGGACGAATACACTTTTTGCGCGGGAAAAGTAAGCATTTCGAATCGACTTATTTCAATTACAGAATGCAGATAACCTCAAAGCGCAGTGAAAAGTTACTGAGACACGAAGCGCATTGTGAATCTGCAAATCTGTCCGTGCATCAGATGAGGAGAAAACTGTTTCCAGACAATCCCACGGCGTTCATGAAGCGAAGAACCTGGGAATCCCGCAGCAGCTTTCGTCTTCACGGTGTTATTACAAGATGGTAACTTAGTTGAGTTTAATACATAAATGCACAATGTAGGCATACAGGTTGTAACGAATGTTAGAATTCATTTTCTACTACTCTCCATAGTACATTAATCATGCGAAACAAACAGAAACAGAACGTACTAGACTACCACATAAAATATCCTCTTACGTAAATTGCTGAAAGCGCCGTCTTGGTTAACTTGTACGTCGTGGTGTAATTGCCAGTCGATATCTAAATAACAGGTTCCTTGACGGGCAGGATGAGGCCACTACACATTTATTTGTGAGGGCAATAGAAAGCTCCTTTGTATCACACCGCGTTACGAGATGCAGAAAGTCTTCGCACTCGTATTGTGGAAGGCTGGGAAATTATATGCGGTACCACAACGATACAATATCGCACCCGACGTTCAATGTGATGTCGAGCTGATCTGATTCGTATAGCAATGCTAACGAAGGACATTTTTAACATTTGACGTAAGCAAGAGTTTCATGTCGTTTTGTTTCTGTGTGTCTTATGTGCTATGAAGAGTTGTAAAAAACGAGTTCTAAATAAAGCGTTTCAGGACCCTTTTAAAATCATGTATTTTCTTCCCATACAAGTGATTAATCTGTACTGAAAATTTCGCTGTACCTTTTTCTATCCTTTGCGTACATAATGAGCAATCTGGGGCAGTGGTTAAGGCACTGGACTAAAATTTGAGAGGAACGAGGTTCAAATTCCATATCCTCGTCTGACCGTCTAGATTTCGGTTTTTACTGACTTCCCTAAAATGGCTAAGGCTGCTTCCACCGCGGGGTCCTATTAAAGGTAGATTACCTTCCCTAAGCTTCCGAAATCATTATTTCTGTTAGTGTATAGATTAGAGACAGGACTACATGTGCGTAACTTACTTTTGTCAATGAGTACTAAAGAGTATCACAGGCTTACATTCTTAGTTCCGATAAATCACCATTGATAATACTCCTTTACGAACAAAAAATGGAAAAGTTTTGCAATTTAGTTCAGAACGTTGGTGCACTGTCTCATGATTACAAACTACGCACCACTGACTCTCAGACTAATCTGTTCTCATGATGATGAGGAAAGATTCTTTCGGGGGCAGTGATCTTCCACCAGAGGTAACTCACAGACTTCACTAGCCCCAATACTTCGAACTATGCTGAATCTATACTTCTAACTATACAGAGACGTAAGATAAATACTCCTTTCTCCATAGCTTTTAGTTGTTAACGGATTTTAAGCTTTTATTTTTGGCACTTTTGTAAAGCACTGCATTATTTTACAAGATCAATAACGTATGTACATCCGCATCTATACACTGCAATGCGCACCTTATTGCTTGGGAGAGGCTGCATTACACTAATTTAAACCTACGTGTCTACAGCTCTCTTCTCACAGTGCCCATGGGAGCTCACATTTCTTTTATTTCATCACGCTGGTCATACTTCTCTATGTAGATGGGGGGAAATAGAATATTTTGTTATTCTGAGGAGAAATGAATTGTTTGAAATTTCAAGAAATGATTTCTCCGCAATGAAAAATGGCTTCATTTTAATGCTTGCTAGCTCAATTCACTTATCATATCCCTGACAATATCTCCCCCATTCAGCTGTAGCACGAAATGAGCCGCCCTTCTTTTAACTTTTTCGATTTTGTCTGTCAACACTACCTGCTACGGATCCCAACACACACCGTAGCTATATTCTAAAAGAGAACGGCTAAGTGTAGTTTAACAGAGTACATAGCGGATTTGTTGCATCTTCTAAGTGTTTTGGCAATAATACGCAGTTTTTGGTTTGCGATCTGTAGCTGAATCGACAACTACTGCAGTTGTGTCATTGATAACGTAGTAGAACTGAAACAGAACCCTCTTAGGACTCACGTGGCGTACATAATACGTTTATTGTCCAACCTCAACTGAAATTTTTCGCACGATTCAGATAGCTTCCCTAATACATTTCATAATTAGTTTTGATCTTCTGTTGACTTCATTAAAGGAAACTCCACTGGATAATCGGGTGTGGCCGCCAAAAAAAGTCGTTCCAGCGTAGAGCTAATGTAACTGCGCAGTCCTCCGCATCTACTCAGATAACCTAAAAGTTTTCTAGGTATGGCTCTGTGTCATATTGTAAAATAGCACTCACTGAATAAAAACCGACAACATTAACGCCTGGAACTAGTATCATATCTTATTCTATCCACCATGATAAAGGTTTTTCATGATTTCGACGTGAATCCTGGAGTGTATCTCGATGCCAGTCCACGGTCGATTTTTGGGGACGCGTTTCACAAAGCAGAGTTAATGACCTGTTTCTAAGGACCTGAAAGTCTTCCCTCACAAAATAAATAGCTACCCGTAGTAAATACTTCTCATATATCTGTGGCTAAGTGATAAATACTCCCTGAGGCGTTATACATGGAAAATAAGCGGCAGGCGGTGTTCACGTGCGCCAGGAAGGCGCTGTGCGGTTGGTTCACCTTGGAATCAGCTGGCATGTGGTTCTGCTCTGCGCTGGTGACGCAGCAGAGTGACCCTACAGACGCCGTGCCACCGCAGAACCAGCTTCGAAGCGAAGGTGGTGCCCCTCTTCTGTCATAGCTTGGGTAAGCAGCCTTCTGACACAGCGCAGGGCCATTTCACCCTCATCTCTTTCGTGTGAAGAAACCAAAAGTAAACGTCAGGGGACAGGCACATTTCTCCAAGCTAATGCATAGTCTCGGTGGCGATCACTAGAATTCCTATCGAGGTAGGTCTAGCTTAAGGGGGGTAGGACGTCAAACGGGCCGACTTGGAGCAGGAGAGGCATCACAGGACATTTTAATTTCCAGTGTCTATACTTTTACAAATAAATTCATAAAACTTTGTGAGCATCACCAGGAAGGATTCAGGATTCACACTCATTGCAGTGGAAGTTCGAAAACATAACAAAATAATTTTTTTACGTGTGAAATTTCATCATTTTTTCACTTACTAATTGCTGCATTTGTTGCTATAGGTACACTATTCTTCATAAGTTACAAGGATTCTTCTATGAATTTTGCACAGCATACTTACCACACTTACAGGTGTATGAAACTCTAGAATTTATTTAATTTATGAAAAAACGAATGATCTGTTGTATTTCAAACTTCATGTTTAGAAGAAACACAAATTTTGTAGTTAATTACCTCAATTTTTACCACAGTTTTTAATAGATTTGTAAAATTGTAGAGTTTCATACACCTATAAGTATGGTTTGTATGCTGTGCAAAATTAATCGAACCATCTCTCTTACTAATGAAGAAAAATGTACCTATAGCATGCTGCCATTAGTAAGTGACAAATGATGAAATTTCACATGTAAAAAAAATTACTTCGAAATGTTTTCGAACTTCCACTGCTATGAGCGTGAATTCTGAATCCTTTCTGGTCATGCTGACAAAGTTTTATAAATTTATTTGTAAAAGTATAGAAGATGTCCTGTGGTGCCTCTCCTGCTCCAAGTCGGCCCGTTCGACGTCCTACCCCCCCCCCCCCCCCCCCTTAAAGTAACTAATTTTCTTCGTGAGTGTTACAAAGACAACTAAGTTCCTTTTTATTATTGTTATTTTTTTGCTGGAACTTAAGGAATCTGTGTTGCGACGGAGGCTGTAGAGATCATCATCTTACTTCATGTGGCTACAGCATTTCCTTTACTTTTACGTATTCCCGACAACTGTCGGCTGCAAAAGCGTCCGATGTTGTTTGTTGTTGTGACCTTCAGTCCGAAAAGTGGTTTGATGCATCTCTTCGCGATAGTCTATTTCGTGCAAGTTTCTACATCTCTGGATGTCTACTGCAACCTACATCCGTTTGAACCTGCTTATTGTGCTCAAGCATTGGTCTCCCTCTTCAATTTTTACCTCCTCTTCTCACAGGCGTTCTCACCTCCGTTACCAAATTAAAAATTCCTCTGTGTCTTTGGACGCTTCCTATCAATTAATCTCTTTTTTTTACAAGTTGTGGCATTAATTACTGTTTCCTCGAATTCGATTCAGTCCGTACTCATTAGTTAACCAACCTAATCTTCAGTATTCTCATGTAGCACTACATTTCAGAAGTTTATATTCTCTTCTTGTGTGAAGTTTTATCTTCCACACGCCAAGTTTATCTTCCACATGCCACTCAAGAAAAATACTTTCAGGAAAGGTTTCCTAAAATGTAGTTTGTGTTCTGTGCTGACAAATTCGTCTTTTCCAAAACGCTTTTCTTGCTGTTGCCGTTCTGAATTTTAAATCCCCTCCGTTTTGAGTAATCACAGTTACTTTGCTGCCCAAATCACAAAATCTGTCTGAAATGAACAAAGGCGGTTTCCTTCAACAACTATCGCTTACCTGAGCTTGTTAGCTGTCTCTCATTACCACGACGTCGACGGGTTTGTCAACCCTGAATCTTCCTTCCTTCTTGCTGTTGGATGTTCATTTGTGCTTGTATGTTTTAATTTTTGTATGGTCTTTATTATTCCTGTTTGTTGTGGAATGGAATACGTGAACATAAAAATCACTTTAGGTGACAAGAAGGCAGTGATTTTCCAGACATTTATTTGAATTGACCGAAGGAAGCAGAAAATTGAAATAGAATTACGCCCCCCCTCCCCTTCCAGTACCATTACAATTCATTGCGCCACGTTTTGCAGGTGCTCGAAGCACGTGCAAAACACTTAATATTGAACACCCTGGACAGTCGCGAAATGACGTGTAGGATTTCACTTGATAGGGTACCGAGCGAGGTGGCGCAGTGGCAAACGGCAACTCAGACATCCAGATTTGTGTTTTCCGTGGTTTCCCAAATCGCTTAAAGCAAATGTCGGAATGATCCCTTGAAAAGGACATGAGATGTTAAAGCCTAATCTTCCCTCCGTTTTCATTTCCTTTCTGATGAACAACTAATCAACCAAAATTATAGCGATGGTGCTCACTGAGATATCCGAGGCGATGTTTGTTCGCCTCTGACAGCTGTACCTGAGCTGAGCGTATCGATTCCTTTCCATTCGGGGAAACCCCAACGAGCAGTATGAAACGGGTCTGTTGAAGTAGCGTACGCAAACTAGTCCCTGAATAACCGGTTATACGGAAATTTACGTTTAAGCTCACTTGATAGCCTTCCCAGAATTTATTTATTTTATTTATTTAACCTGATCTGATTGGGGCCATCAGGCCGTCTCTTACATCGGACCAGGTTTTCACACATATAGCATCTTTTTCCCATCATAGTTACCTAAGAAATAACAATTTTAATATGACAAATAGTGTTAGAAATAGCTGAATGTCCACAGATAAGGTGAGTAAATAATACTGACTATGAACCAATAAAGTTAATACTGACAATGCTTCTGCTACTGCTGTTGCTATTGCTACCGCCACAAATAATGACAATAATTGTAATAATAACGACAATAATAGCAATAATAAGAGTGGCAGGTACAAAACAGATGTTTTCTGATGCAGGGAGATATGGGAAAAGGGAATTTAAGGAAGCAGCAACAGCTTAGAATAGCGGGAAATGAGCAAGATATGGTTGGAAAGAACGAGACACAGAGGTTACGAATGCATGCAGGAACAATGGTAGTTGTTATTGTTGCCTCATCAGATATGTCATTAACTGTGATACACATTTCTCTAATATAATGCGGGAGGTTATTTCAGAGTCGAGTTTCTGCTACTGAGGAGGACTTCGAGAAGTGGCTGATCGATGGAGTGGGACAGAAAGGATTTTTACTGTGCTGGGAACGGGTGTTTCTGCCGTGCTGTTCAGTCAAGAGCGTTAAGGTCGAGGAGAGGTGTGAGGGACAGTGTACGTTGATAAACAGAAGAGAAAACAGAGTGTGTGGAAATACCTGCGAGTGTCTGCAACCAACAGGGATAGCTGTACATATGATGGTGAAGTATGATCCAAAAGTCGAACATCACGGATATAACGAACACAAGCATTCACAGACGTTGCGGGCTAATATCGCTTAATCAATAATTGCAAGTATAAGTGTTTGTACCAGTTTCTTTTTCAGGTCAAAAGGGAAGAGCATTTTACATTTTTTACGACACAGAGAGATACTGATTACTTGCAGTTACGTAGGCCTACTTAGTCCAACTTAGATTTTCATTTATTATCACTCTTAGGCTCTTTGCTGAGAGGGAAAAGTTATCGATATTTGATACCAACAATTTGCATTACATTCCTAGTATAGGACAGAAAAATCTATGTTCATAATAGACAGGAGCTTACAACACAGTTTAAGACTATTGTGTAAAGGCTAGGAATAATGTTTTATGATATTTTTTTTTTGTAATCGCACATTTCACGAGACGCAACTATCAAAAAGCGGTTACAGACCCGTTATCTTCATGTGAATATGTAATCGCAGCTGTGACTTCAATAAGCACGTCACATTTGATATAGTAAGGGCAAAATATCTGTGAATGGATTATTCACGATGTATAGTTTGACTATATAGTTGTAGCTAGAGAAAAAAGAATATAAATAGGAAGAAAAGTAATATATTCCTGTCAGTGACAGAAATCAGACTTCCAGTGTATTGTTCTTACTCTGCAGTAGGAGCTTATCTCTCTACTAGGCTGCTTCCAACACACCTGTCAGCTGATGCTTTTTCAGCTCTCGGAAAGACAAATTGTGGTAAAGTTCTACCAGTACACTTCCGAAGATCGTTCCGATATGAAAGAGAATCCCTTTCACTAGAGCGCTTTGTACATCGGTCTTAACTACTGAAGTGTAGTTCTCTTTTCTGCTTTAATCAGTCCTAAGTTAAGATCTTGAGGTTAGTCCAGGTTTTATTCGAGCAGATGTCGGAATCTCACTGAAACCTAGACTTGACTCAAATGGTTCAAATGGCTCTGAGCACTATGGGACTCAACTGCTGTGATCATTAGTCCCCTAGAACTTAGAGCTACTTAAACCTAACTAACCTAAGGACATCACACACATCCATGCCCGAGGCAGGATTCGAACCTGCGACCGTAGCAGTCGCACGGTTCCGGACTGCGCGCCTAGAAACCTAGACTTAACTGTTGGTAGTAATCCTTTAAAACTGCTTCACAACTACGACGATGCTGTATTCACGCTACATATTCCTTCTATAGACATACTACTGGTACAAACATTACGCTACACCTCACTCGATGGACGTAAATCATAAAAAGTTAGTTCCGATAACTGCTAGAAGCTGCGATCGGAGACAGGATAGACCAAAGCACTTCAGCAACGCTCAATTAGAGCTCCATAATACACTGGTCAGCCAGAACATTATGATTACCGATCTACTATCGATACAAACTCCTCCAGGCAACGGCAGCGTCACCTGTCGAGGAATGACTGCTGGTCTTTTTCTTTCTTTTTTTAAAATCTCATTTTGTTCGATATTGTTCGTTGCATTTGTTCGGGGCGGACGTCCCATGACACCCGATAAAGTTCATTGATGATCCATTCACTCAGTATTTTTACTGCGGAGGATAGCTGTCAGACGCATGCACGGTCCATTTAGTATCAGTGAGTGTGCTGTTCGTGTGTAGAATGGGAAAGGCGCTCGGTCTATCTGAGTTTGACCTAGGGCAGATTGTGATGGCCCGGAGGTTTGGCACAAGCGTTTCCGAAACTGCAGGACTTGTCGGGGGTTGGAGGAGTGCTGTGATGAGTGTCTTCAACATTTGGTGAAGCCAAGGTGAAACCACGTCCAACGTCATGGGGTTGGGCGGCCACCCCTCATTATAGATGTCGGTCGTCGTAGGCTGAGCTAACTGGTAAAACAGGACAGCAGGCGAACTGTGGCGGAACTAACATCAGACGTTAACGCTGGGTGGAGTACATGTGCGTCTGACACACAGTGCACCGAAATCTCCTAATAACGGCCCTCTGCAGCCGACGACTCATGCATGTGCCAATGTTAACGCTATGATTTCAGCAATTTCGACTGAAATGGGCACGTGACCATCGGCACCGGACATTGGTGCAGTGGCAGAGCGTTGCATGGTCTGATGAATCGTGATACCTTCTTCACCATTCCAGTGGGAGATCGCGAACCCGTCATCCGTCTTCTTCCAGGGAACAGCTCCTAGACACCTGTGCAGAGACGAGCTGACGGCGGCTCCATTATGCTCTGGAGAACATTCACGTGGACATCCATAGGTGCGGTGGACCCCATGCAAGTTACACTGGATGCAGACAGTGTACACCCCTTCATGATGTTCATCTTTCCCGTCACCAGTGGAATTTTTCAACAAGGTAATGCGCGATATCACACGCTAAGGAGTTTGATGGAGTGGTTCGAGGAACACAGTGGCGAGTTACAGTTGATGGGCTGGCCTCCCAAGTCGCAAGAACTGAATCCGATAGAAAACACCTGGGAAATGATTGAATATAGCGTTCGAGCTCATCGCCCCTCTTCCCGGAATTTACGGGAAGTAGATGACTGGGGTGCACAGATGTGGTGCCAACTCCCTCCAGCGACCTACCAAGACCTCATTGCTTCCAAGCGACGACGTGTCGCCGCTGTTATCCGTTACAAAGTGGCATACCAGCTGTTAGGTAGGTGGTCATAATGTTCTGGCTGAGCAGTGTATGCGTGCTACGAACAGCTGATGGAATGCAGGCCACAGGTACAAAGGAGAAACCACCACTGTCTCGTCAGACAGGAAGAAAAATGCAATCAGTTTTTCAAAATATTCCCAGCGCATTCTGGAGGCCTTGCTTCTCAACACTTCTTAAAGCGTTGTTCCGAAGTGACAGGAGAATGTTTTCGCAGTTTAAAGACAGAAACAAATAACGAACTTTGAGTTGCGCCAAGAATAATTACCTTGTTTATCTATAGTCTTGTGTGCTAAAACGAATAATAACAATAAATAACATATTTACAAAAACATTTTACATGTTAAGAATTTTCACGAAAAATTTATTATTTAAAAAATGAGTTACTTATATATCTTTCCTTATGGGAACTGTTAGAAAGTGATGCAGAGAATTTCAATATTCTGCAAAATATAACTACTATAGATGTTTATATCAGCTGAAGCACTGAATCACAACTGACATCAGTCAGCGGATACCTGTGGCAACAACACGTCGCTGTATTGAGTGGAACTGTCGTGCAGACACAGTTGTAGTTAAAGCATATTCCAAGTTCCCATTCATAGGTTGAATACCGGATGAATACAGTTTTTCAACGATGGAGGTTACTTACAAGATATATAGATACCCTGAAATTCTGCGCAACAGTGGCGGCTCGTGAGTATACATTCAGAAATATTTAGAATCAGGTGAATTGGAGAGTGTGTACTTAATAGCATCTGCTGTATAACAATTATGCTTATCAACAAGTTTACTATAGGCACTGCCAATAATAATAACGACAGTAATAATAATAATATGATGCACAACGCATCAGACAAGAGAAAGAATTGTTTTTGTGGAATTTTGTTGTTTTATACAAAGTTAAGTGGAATAAGAACAGTTTGGGGCAACAACGAAATAATGTGTAAGCTTTTGCAGCTCTCCATTTCGCATTTTTGCCTAAGTGGGAGTTTTCGTGTTTTCCATTTTTGCAGACAAATGTACAAAATCCCTAACAGATGCATTAGTTCACGAATTCACTTCCAGGCTGAAAATCAGACATTCTTACGCTGCACTCACACAGCAGCTTGTGTTAATGGTACGCTTCCTTGTTAACTGTTCGCATGTAGTTACCCTTATTTGATTTCATCACCCTCTTAATCAAAGCACTGTTCTCAAAGGCCCAAGTGCCGCTTGTAGTTACACTTATTTGATTTCATCACCCTCTTAATCAAAGCACTGTTCTCAAAGGCCCTAGTGCCAGCCGCTGTGGACGAGCGGTTCTAGGCGCTTAAGTCCGGCACCGCGCTGCTGCTTCGGTCGCAGGTTCGAGTCCTGCCTCGGGCATGGATGTGTGTGATGTGTTTAGGTTAGTTAGGGGACTGAAGACGTCAGATGTTAAGTCCCATAGTGGTGAGAGCCATTTGAACCATCAAAGGCCCTAGTTCCTTCGCAGTTAACTTTTCCTGATACTTTACTTTTCCGTTCCCAGGACGAGATTTTCACTCTGCAGCGGAGTGTGCGCTAATACGAAACTACCTGGCAAACTAAAGCTGTGTGCCGAACGAGACTCGAACTCGGGACCTTTGCCATTCGCGGGCAAGTGCTCTGTCGACTGAGCTATCCAAGCACGACTCACAGCCCATCCTCATTGCAAAACTGTACTGACAGTAAACCTATTTTGTGTGTTTCTGAATGAATTATAGAACACTACGTTATGAATTTTATCATACAGTAATCATAAGGGCCTCAAGCACATCACCGTCGATTGTGAGAGTGTAGCATTTATTCATACTTCTGAAATCTGTTGATCTTATGGTGAGTCAGGTTTATCTATGTTGTAGGTCCACATTGTATACATGAAAATTCACAGAAGGCTGTATCACTGGTTTCTCTGATATTCACTTAAATGTGAGATTGATGGCGGCGTGCTTCAGGCCCTTATAGATCTCAGCGCCTCATTTGTATTCTAGTCAAGTGACCATGTTGGTAGATATTACTACTTAAGTTCAATCGCTTACACAACGGTCATTTATGTTTGGAGTTGGTTGTTTACCGTGCGGAAATCAGCTTTTATGCGTAGTGCAAACATGAACTATGTTGAAACGATTTTAAATGCTAACAGAAAAGTAAAGCTGTGAGAACGCATCGTGAGTCGTGCTAGGTCAGTCGGTGGAGCAGTTGCCTGCAAAAGGCAAAGGTTCCGAGTTGGAGTCTCGGTCCGGCACACAGCTTTAATCTGCCGGGAAATTTCATATCAGTGCACACTCCACAGCAGAGTGAAAATCTCATTCTGATAACATAAAAGGAATTTATCAGGAAAATTTAGCCGCAAAGGAACCAGGTCCCACAAGAATAGATCCTTTGATTGAGGGAGTAACGAAGTGACTACAAGCGAACATTTAACAAGGGAAGTGTACAGGTTAGCACAAGTTGTTCTGTGGGTGCAGCGCAAGAATATCTGATTTCCAACCCGGAAGTAAATTCGGGAACTAATAAATCTGTTAGGGAACTTGTACATTTGTCCAAAAAAATGGAAAGGCGTAAAAATTCCCACTTACACAAAAATGCGGAACGCAGAGTTGCGAAAGCTTACACATTATTTCGGAATTGCCCTAAACTGTAGGCCGGCCGAAGTGGCCGTGCGGTTCTAGGCGCTACAGTTTGGAGCCGAGCGACCGCTACGGTCGCAGGTTCGAATCCTGCCTCGGGCATGGATGTGTGTGATGTCCTTAGGTTAGTTAGGTTTAATTAGTTCTAAGTTCTAGGCGACTGATGACCTCAGAAGTTAAGTCGCATAGTGCTCAGAGCCATTTGAACCCTAAACTGTACTTAATTATGTAAATAACTACAGAATTTCACAAAAACAATTCTTTCTTTTGTCAGATAAGTTATGCATCTTATTATTATTATTATTATTATTATTATTACTGTTGTTGTTATATTGGCAGTGGTTGTAGTTGTATAAATTTGTTGATACGCATAACTGTCATATAGTAGGTGCTATTCATTTAACACTCCTGAATTTATCTGAATCTAAAAATTTGTAAACACTAAGAATGTATACTCACGAGCAGCCACTGAACAGAGGGCACTGAACATGTACAAAGGACAGCTCGAGAGGTCACGCCCTGCCCGACTCACAGAGCGTCACAGTAAAGCTCAAATATTTTAAACAGTAAACACTCGATGAAAGACATCTGACGCCTTTTGGAAAACTGCTTTGATTTCTAGAAACGGTTTTTGGGACAGAAGGTACGAGTGTTCTAAATCTCCTACGTATCTGTTCTGTAGAGAGAATGAAGATTAAACTAGATTAATAATAGTTCACATACAGGCAAGTAACCAACACTTCTCTCTCCGCTGCAGTCGTCAATGGAATGAAAAGCTTTGATACATTACACAAGAAAGTAATCCTCTGCTATGCGGCTGGTCCCGGCGGAGGTTCGAGTCCTCCCTCGAGCATGGGTGTGTGTGTCTGTCCTTAGGATAATTTAGGTTAAGTAGTGTGTAAGCTTCGGGACTGATGACCTTAGCAGTTAAGTCTCATAAGATTTCACACACATTTTAATCCTCTGCCGTGCAAATTACAGTGATTTTCAGAATGTAGATGTGGACATTATATTCTCTGTGCGTTTATTAACTTTCTCTTGACCTGAATGTTAGGTGCTTTTTATTGGCTATTCAGTGTGTACCCCATAATTTTTGTTTTATTGTATATACGCGAACCGTAGATTTCTCTTTAGTGAACTGGATTTTGTACGTCTCGATTGGTGGTTTTTGTGATGATTTATCAGGATGTTGTTTGATTTCGCTGACAAAAATTACCAATTTTCCAGGTAAGAGGTTCTGTTTCTTTTAGTTTATTTTTTTTATTTCTTGGACGGATTTGCTTTCGTGTCTTTCATTAAATGAATTACAGCTACATTACAGAAAAACAGATGTATCATTACTGTGCTATTTTATATGCGACCACAATCAATTCAGAACCCTTCAATGGGAGCACTGCTATTTGATAATTGTAAAGATTGTCATACTCTGTACTTTATCTTTCATTTGTATCACTATGAATTTGATCTATAATTGTATGTACATCTGAAATTTTTTATAAAAAAAATAGTATTAACCCCCACCCCTACACACATACGCACACACACTGTACATTAGCAGTTGTTTTTGTTGTGGTACTCCGTCCTAAGACAAAAATGTTCAAATGTGTGTGAATTTCTAAGGGAGGTCATCGGTCCCTAGTCTTACACACTACTTAAACTAACTTATGGCAAGAACAATAAACATACCCATGTCCGAGGGAGGGCTCGGACCTCCAGCGGGAGGGGCCTTGCAGTCCGTGACATGGCGCTCAGACCGCTCGGTCAGTCCGCGCGGCGTCCTAAGACATGTAGCTCTCCATGGTATTGTGTCCTGTGCAAGTTCTTCATCTCTGCATATGTACTGCAACCTAAATCCGTTTAAACCTGCTTACAGTACACAAGCCTTGCTCTCCTTCTACAATTTTTATCCCCACACTTCCTTCCATTATCAAATTGGCGATTCCACGATCTAACAGGATTTGTCCTATCAACACATCCCTTCTTTCAGTCAAATTGTATTACAAATTTGTTTTTCTGTTTAACTCAGTATTTCTTCACTAATAAGCCCATCTACTAATCTAATCTTCAGAATTCTTCGATATTACCATATTTCAAAAGATTTCATTCTCGTGTCTGAACTGTCTAATGCCCACGTTCCTCACAAGCCTACAATACGCACAAATACCTTCAGAAAAAATCTTAACACTTAAATTTGTAATCGGCATTAAAAAACTTCTCTTTTTCAGGAACACTTCTCTTGGTGTTGCCAGTCTGTATTTTCTATTCACTCAACTTAGGCTATCGTAAGTTATTTTTCTGCCCAAATAGAAAAACCCTTCGACTGTTTTAATATCTCATTTCCTAATCTAATTCTATCAGCATCACCTGATATAATCTGACTACATTTCATTACCCTTGTTTTACTTTTGTTTATGGTCATCTTACAACAGCTTTTAAGACAGTATCCACTACTTTCATCTGATTTTCCAAGTCCTTTGCCGTCTCTGAAAGAATTAAAATATCACCAAAAGCCCTCATTTTTTTAAATTTCTTCTTCCTGGACTTTAACCTCTTTCCAAATTTCTTTTTGATTACCTTTACTGTCTGCTTCATGTACAGAGTGAATACCTGTCTAACTGCTTTTTCAGCTACTGACTTCCTCTCATATCCTTCGACGCTTGTAATTGTAGTATGGTTTCCGTACAAGTGTAGATAATTCTTCACTCTCTGTATTTTACTCCTGTTACCTTCAAAATTTCAAATAATGTTTTCCAGCGAATAATGTCAGAAGTTTTCTTTAAATATAAAATAGCTATAAATGTAGATTTGCCTTTCTTCAGTTTATCTTATAAGATATGTCATAATATCAGTATTCCACTGCGGGTTCCTACATTTCTCTGGAGCCCAGATTGATCAGTTTCGACTTCTCCAAGCTTTTCCAGTCTTCTGCAAATAATTTGAGTCAGTATTTTGCAACCATGAGCTATTAAACTGATGATTCGGTAATATTCACACCTGTTAGCATCTAGAATTGATATTATTACATTCCGCTTGAATTCTGAGGGTAGTTAGCCTGTATTACGTATTTTGGGTACTGTTCTAATGGTTTTGTCACGGATGGCTCTTTCAAAAGTCTCAGTAATCCTTATGGGCTGTCGTCTACTAAAGGGATCTTGTTTTAACGTAAGTTCAAATGGTTCAAATGGCTCTGAGCACTATGGGACTTAACATATTAGGTCATCAGTCCCCTAGAACTGAGAGCTACTTAAACCTAACTAACCTAAGGACATCACACAACACCCAGCCTTCACGAAACAGAGAAAATCCCTGACCCCGCCGGGAATCGAACCCGGGCGTGGGAAGCGAGAACGCTACCGCACGACCACGAGATGCGGGCTTAACATAAGTCTTTCAGTTCCTTATATAAGTCTTCTCACAGTATTGTATCTCCCATCTAACCCTCATCCACTTCCTCTTCTCTTTCTATAATACTGTCTTCAAGGTTTTTTTCCCCTTCGCATAGACCTTCAATATATTCCTTCCGACTTTCAGGCTTCCTTTCTTTGCTTGGAACATCTAACAATACCACCACTTGCAAAGTAGGTTAGAAATCAGATTAATAATCTTACTCACGCAGCATATGTTCGCTTTACCGGGCAACAACAAAGTTATTGACTGTGGATGGCATCGTCAGAATGGAAATAATGAAGTCACTGTAAAAAAGTCATTAATTTTGGCACTTATCTTGAATGGATTCCCACGTAGATTGCGTCGAAGTTGTTATGGCTCATCTTGTTGATTCTAGGGTGATTCCACTTTGACTGCTAGAAGGTCCAGATCTGTATTTTAGCAATATTTGAACACCTATCAAATGCGTTTTTCAGGAAATTCTTAATGATCAAACAATCCCAGATCAGAACAATGGTATGGTAGAAATAATTTTTGACTTGGTGTTCACGATCCACATTTTCATTAAACTTCTTGTAAATTCACATATACTTCTTCTTAATTGTCACATCATCAAGAAAACTTCTTGTAAATTCACATATACTTCTTCTTAATTGTCACATCATCAAGAAAACAGTTTTGTATCAATCTTCATAAATTGAATTTCCACTTTAACGAAACACAAGACTTGACTGTTCTTTTACAAAGCGAGATAACAGCTTAACTTCTGCAAAGTGAAACAAAGATTGCTCTGTGCCCATTCGCGCCAGAACGATTACAAGTAAGTTGAAAATTATGACAGTCTCACAGAAATGAATATACACTAGAACCATATCACTGAAATATATCGATACATCGGAGTACCTATACATTAATAAAACCAAATGTTAATATTGTAACAAAAATATGTCTGTTACTTCGCAGGAAAGTAGTACGATATTACTGGTACCGAGAACTGAGGTTGGAGTGCCGTAATGGTCACGTAAATAAAGGACAATTACAAACAGGATTGCTTTTTGAGCTCGTAATATACATGCAGATGCTTCTCTTTTCTCCAAAGACCTCTTCATTTTTCCTGTAGACAGAATTTCTCTTTCCCATGGTCATTCATGTTTTTACAGCCTTACATTTGTCATCTAGCCATCCCTGCTTTGTCGTTTTGCACTTATGGTCAATTTTTTTACATTTACTCCTTTCGTCAATTAAATTCATTACATTATATTTAAGGCCAAAAATCGGTATTACTTTTTTCTGCCTCGAATCCCGGTTTACATCCAGTTACAGAGCAGCCAGTCTTTCTTATTACAGCTGTGAATAATATCAATTAACATTACTGCAGAACTGAGTCGAGCCGGCACTTCGTGGCTGACGTATTTATACGATAAGTCAGTGACCTTTGACAAGTGAGTCACGGAACGAACTGAGCGCAGCTGCATCCAACCACGGGAAAAGTAACCAAGGAGGTCAGGCTTCAAGCTTTTCCGGTCTATTAGCAAAAGGAAGGTACAACATTGTAGTAACCAGAGCACAATTATTCAGATTCAGCAGCATGACAGCCGTGCGTAGTTGCCTGTAATTTTCCGTTCGCACACTGGGAAAGCTGTGGAAGGTCACGCTCCAAACATAAAATTTCCGTCGGATGCTAGAGGAGCGTGCGAGCTCCTTTTTGCTGCGCAGAAAGCGTTAGCCTGTTGCCGGGAGCAAGTCGCTGACACCTCGCCGACGAAGGTCAAGGACGGCGGCGCCGCCGCTGCAGACCCTCTGTGCATCATTCAAATCGAACAGTGTGGAGTGGCTCTGCGCACCTCTGGCGCTTCCTTCCGAGCCGTGCAACAGAGAAGGAGACAGTCACCGTAGTCATCACGTCTCTTTTCATCCAGTGACTCTCGGGGATGAATTTTCACCGCAAAGGATTCTGTAACATACCAAATTCGAAATAAATTTTCGCCTTATCAAGAATACTTCAGAGTTAATGACAATAACGATGGCCCATATAAAGTAAGAATAAAGTAAGACAATAAATGCGTATTTATTATTTATTTGCGACAACACTGAAACGTTCCTTATTAACTATGGTAGTCATTATGCCGTGTTTATTACGATTCTACTGTACCATTATAGATGGATAGTTCAAATGGCTCCGAGAACTATGGGACTTACCATCTGAGGTCATCAGTCCCCTAGAACTTAGAACTACTTAAACCTAACTAACCTAAGGACATCACACACATCCATTCCCGAGGCAGGTTTAGAAACTGCGACCGTAGCAGTCCTGCGGTTCTGGACTGAAGCGCCTACAACCGTTATAGACTTGATGCAGCTTCTGATGAAGTTCGTGGCCTTTCACAAGCCTGATAGTTGCACTCAATGAAAAGTTTCTTTTTTTTTTAAAAAAAAAGCCAACGACATTTGTCTGAAAAAATGTACACTATCAGAATGGATTTATTTATAGTATTAAATAAGTAATTGAATGGCGAATGGCCGGCCGGAGTGGCCGAGCGGTTCTAGGCGCTTCAGTCTGGAATCGCGCGACCGCTGCAGTCGCAGGTTCGAATCCTGTCTCCGGCATGGATGTGTGTGATGACTTTAGGTTAGTTAGTTTTAAGTAGTTATAAGTTCTAGGGGACTGATGACCTCAGATGGTAAGTCCCATAGTTCTCGGAGCTATTTGAACCATCCATCTATAATGGTACAGTAAAAGCGTAATAAGCACGGCATAATGACTACCGTAGTAAATAAGGAACGTTTCAGTGTTGTCGCAAATAAATAATAAATACGCATAGTGCTCAGAGCCATTTGAACCATTTGAATGGCGAATTTGTTTTAAAATGAATGGTTGTTAATCAGTTTAATCGAAGTAACTTAGAAGAGCACGGTAACGGTTAACTAATTTCCATAATTTATTTTGGACGAATGTTACAATGAATCTTTCAACATCACCAACAACGATTTTCACTCTTATTCTAGTACAAATAAAGTAGTGCGTAAAATATACACAGCTTGTCGCAGTTCCGTTACCGAGCGAGATGGCGCAGTGGTTAGGCACTGGACTCGCATTCGGGAGGACGACGGTTCAATCCCGCGTCCGGCCATCCTGATTTAGGTTTTCCGTGATTTCCCTAAAACACTCCAGGCAAATGCCGGGATGGTTCCTTTGAAAGGGCACGGCCGACTTCCTTTCCCATTCTTCCATAATCCGATGAGACCGATGACCTCGCTGTCTGGTCTCCTTCCCCAACAACAACAACAACAACAACAACAACAACAACAGCAGTTCCGTTAGGACACTGCCTGTGGAAAGTAAAACTCATGGATTATACTCACAAAATCACTGTGTTTATTCAAAATAGTCCCCTCTGAATAAAAAAAAAAGGTTCAAATGGCTCTAAGCACTATGGGACTTAACATCTGAGGTCATCAGTCCCTTAGAACTTAGAACTACTTAAACCTAGCTAACCTAAGAACATCACACACATCCATGCCCGAGGCAGGATTCGAACCTACGACCGTAGCATCCGCGCGGTTCCGGACTGAAGCGCGTAGAACTGCTCGGCCACCGCGGCCGGCTCATATTAGTCTCAGACACATACTGTTACATTCGCGGCCACGGCCGGAATGCCTGCTGCATTCTTGAATAAATCATCCAACTTTTCTCAACTTGTACAGCTTTGTGTGTCTGTACATATACATTACATCTATCGATTTCCCATTCGGGTAATTTCTTCATGGTGTTTTTTTTCTGTTTTAGAGTGTAACTTTGGCTGCGCATTTGTACACAATTCCAGTCGTAGATAAATGATACGCATTCTCCACTGGAGTTGGCGCAATTTATACGTCTGATATTCGACTAAAAGTTAACTATTGACTCACATTTCTGTAACCACTATGTAAGCTCACCGTAGAAAGCAGTAGTCACCGCAGCCCCTCCCCCCTCCTCCCCCCCCCCCCCACCCCCAGTCGCTTTGGAGCGCTATAGATGGCGTAGGATTGTTACCAGGCGCAATAAGATTTGTCGGTGTGATGACCTGAAAGTGTAGCAGAAATGAGCTACCGAGTTTGGACACGCTCATAGCCACACCGACATTGAAGTTGCCCGATTCACTGGTGTTTCATCCCGGACAGACCAACGTGTGTACAAAGAATATCACTCTAGCAATGTAGCACAGCGTAAAAATGGTGGTCATAAAAAGATCATAACCGACAGGAACCGGAGATCGATTTCAAGACAAAATGGCGAAGGTAACGTCACGCAATAGAAGTTTGGAATCGGTTACCTCGCAGAAGGCTCACAGCGGCACATGAAGCTACACATTTGCAGTGGGCCACATAACATGGAAACTGGACTTAACGTGACTGGAGGCGTGGTAGTATGGTACAGCAAGTCATGATTCTGTCTCTTTTCGAATGATGTTGCGGCGGACCAATGCGGCGTTCAACTCGCAATGTGTGGAGGAAGTAGTTCTGGCCAGACGTGGCTCTGCGACTTAAGCCAATTCATTCAGGTAACTGTGAACATGAACCACCATATGATAAGAGAGATGTCAATAACTACCGACCCGTTTCACTACTGACATCATTTTCCAAAATTTTTGCGAATGTGATGAATTTTAGAATAGTATCTGACCTTAGCAACAGTAATGTCCTCAGCAATTCACAGTTTGTGCTTCAGAAGAGTTGCTCTACTGATAATGCCATTTACATGTTCCCTTACCAAATTTTACAAGCTTTAAATAATAATATAGCACCGTTTGGTATTTAAGGTTGTCCATAGCACAAAAAAGGTTGTACAATGCTGCAAAAAACTAAAATCACTTACTCACTCTGCGGTGGCCGAGCGGTTCTAGGCGCTTTAGTCCGGAACTGCGCGACTACTACGGTCGCAGGTTCTAACCCTGCCTCGGGCATGGATGTGTGTGATGCCCTTAGGTTAGTTAGGTTTCAGTAGTTCTAAGTTCTACGGGACTGATGACCTCAGATGTTAAGTCCCATAGTGCTCAGAGCCATCTGACAGATAGCAAAGCCGGCCGGGGTGGCCGAGCGGTTCTAGGAGCTACAGTTTGGAACCGCGCGACCGCTACGGTCGCAGGTTCGAATCCTGCCTCGGACATGGATGTGTGTGACGTCCTTAGGTTAGTTAGGTTTAAGTAGTTCTAAGTTCTACGGGACTGATGACCTCAGAAGTTGAATCCCATAGTGCTCAGAGCTATATCTTCATTATGAGTATGCTGTGTGCATCGCAGTCTTCTAAGATCAAAACAGCATTGTTCACAGGACTGTAGACATACTGTCCTGGTACAATGAAAACTTAAGCAACACATCGCACTTCGTCCGACCCAGTAACTCATGCGATCCTAATCTCATAGAATATCTATGAGACTTTTTGGAGCATCAGTTCCGCAGTTTGCTAGCTCTTAGGGATGTAATCAACTGTGAGTGACTTCATCTGGTTATAATGACTGTCCTTAAAGTGTTATAACAAATGTTACATAGTGTCATATACGTCTTTCTGAAATAACCTTTCACAAAGCAGCCAAGTGAACGTACAAGCGCTTTGATGCCTCTTCCGGTCAAAACTCGAAATCCGCCCTCATATTCATCCAACCTATCAAATACAATGAAGCCATCCTTTCCCTTCCCACATCAGAGCTCTTTTCTTCGCTTCTCCATGCCATTCATGAGGCAAGTGTTGCAATCCATACCTAATATGTCTTACACTTTTGCCACTACATCCTTTACAACCTCCCCGCCCCCCACCACGCCCAATGCAAATTCAGAGCTTTGCCATAGATCAACAGCGCTCGGGCGCCAAGTAGTCGTCCAAAAACGAAGTAATGCGTTTACCATCAGCATTAGAACGGGCAGGACTTCTTGGGGATGCAATAACCCTGTGTCGCAGTAATTAATGCTTTCTGTCGCACACCAAAATTTCTCTCGCTAATATAATGTTAAGATGGGTTGCATCAACCTTCGCCTAAGGAGGAAGAGTATACCGAGCGCAGATTGGCTTGCACGCGGGTAGGTGGCACTAAAAGTTTAAATCCCTTTCAATAGTGAAAATTGAAGAACGCTTTGTTAATTGATCCAGTAAACGAAAATTTATTAGTTGGTGTTTCGATGAGGGTTTTAGCACTCGTTTTCCCAAAATCACTCACTCATACACACACAATGACACACATACAGTCACACTACAAACATCTTAGCTGCCAGATCAAAATCTGTGGTTAAAAAAACGTTGACAGAGGAAGGCTAAGCTAATACTGTGAAAAGCGTGGTTCGATGAGGACTGTACTTAAAGGGTATAATAAGCCATGCGTTTTGTAATTCACTAAATCCTCCATCCTAAAAGTTTAGGCGGATGTCTAGGCAATTTAGAAAAATTTTAAATTTTTACCACTCTTAGTTAAAATCAGTGGTCACCCCGACCTAAGTTTGATACTTCTCTCTTTCTTTCTCTCTTCATTCTCTTAAAGTGTGTTGTACAGTGATTTGTGAACCAGGAGGACCACCGGTTGTGGATGCGTCACAGCGGACTATGAAGCCGTCTGTAACATGAGTGCGTGTTATTCGGAGCGGAAAAAAATGGTTCAAATGGCTCTGAGCACTATGGGACTTAACATCTATGGTCATCAGTCCCCTAGAACTTAGAACTACTTAAACCTAACTAACCTAAGGACATCACACAACACCCAGCCATCACGAGGCAGAGAAAATCCCTGACCCCGCCGGAACCCGGGCGTGGGAAGCGAGAACGCTACCGCACGACCGCGAGATGCGGGCTATTCGGAGGGGAGTTAGGATAAATTCGCCCTGTCTGAATGAGCAGTATGAGGTACCCCACGTCCGGTCAGCTGGCTTCACTGTACACAGCTTATTATTCCGCGACGCCAGTCACTCCTCACATAGCTGAAGGGCGCTCTGACTCAGTGAGATTACAACCTGCATGGGACGGACACATTGTGATTCCTGAATGTCGTCTTGACTTTTATATTCGCGTGTTCATTTTACCACATTCCCACGCCCTGGGCCAACAGCAGAATGATGTGTGTTCCCCTTACCATTGTAGCAGAAGTGTGTCTTCATGTTTCTGTTCAGTTTTTGTGCTGGGTAAATCACTTGTAATGCATTTAGTGCGCTAAGGAAACTACAGCATATGACACAATTTTTTACATTGATGGTGACTCATCTGTTCCTTTGCTTTCGGGATCCTTCTGCACTATATACAGTAAATTCCTTAGGAAGGCAGGTCTTGGTAACCCACTGCAGTAAAACTACCGAACAGCCAAGGAAGCCCCGTTGCTTAATGCTGTCAGTTTATACAGGGTTATTCATAAGTATCTACAGGGTTTCAGAAGACGACTTCGCGAAAACTACAAGACTCACAGGAAAATTATACATATGAGTCGACAAGGCGTCCCTCCAACTACCGAAATGAAATACGCGCCATCCTAATATAGATGTCAAGCTCCATTACTGGTTAATATGTCGTAACAATGTTCTTTTCAAAAAAGTACTGCGGAGACCAATGTGACTGGTCAAAGAAGAGGAGTAGTATCGCGAACTTTGTTACACTTCCCTTACACTTCACTTAATAAATGCAAATCCTCTGGTCCAGACTGTATACCAATTAGGTTCCTTTCGGAGTATGCTCACGCATTAGCTCCATACTTAACAATCATATACAACCGTTCGCTCGACGAAAGATCCGTATCCAAAGACTGGAAAGTTGCACAGGTCACACCAATATTCAAGAAAGGTAGTAGGAGCAATCCACTAAATTACAGGCCCATATCGCTAACGTCGATATGCAGCAGGATTTTGGAATGTGTATTGTGTTAAAACATTATGAATTACCTCGAAGAAAACTGTCTATTGACACACAGTCAACATGGGGTTAGAAAACATTGTTCTCGTGAAACACAAGTACCTTTTCATTCACATGAAGTGTTGAGTGTTATGCTACGGTCGCAGGTTCGAATCCTGCCTCGGGCATGGATGTGTGTGATGTCCTTAGGTTAGTTAGGTTTAAGTAGTTCTAAGTTCTAGGGGACTAATGACCACAGCAGTTAAGTCCCATAGTGCTCAGAGCCATTTGAACCATTTTTTTGTTGAGTGTTATTGACAAGGGATTTCAGGTCGATTCCGTATTTCTGAATTTCCGGAAAGTTTTTGACACTGTACCACACAAGCGGGTCGTAGTGAAATTGCCTGCTTATGGAATATCGTCTCAGTTATGTGACTGGATTTGTGATTTCCTATCGCAGTTCGTAGTAATTGACGGAAAGTCATCGAGTAAAACAGAAGTGATTTCTGGCGTTCCCCGAAGTAGTGTTATAGGCCCTTTGTTGTTCCTTATCTATATAAACGATTTAGGAGACAATATGAGCAGCCGTCTTCGGTTGTTTGCAGATGACGCTGTCGTTTATCGACTAATAAAGTCATAAGAAGACCAAAACAAACTGCAAAACGATTTATAAAAGATATCTGAATGGTGCGAAAAGTGGCAGTTGACCCTAAATAACGAAAAGTGTGAGGTCATCCACATGAGTGCTGAAAGGAACTCGTTAAACTTCGGTTACACGATAACTCAGTCTAATCTAAAAGCCATAAATTCAACTAAATACCTAGGTATTAAATTAAATGATACAATAAGTTTACTGTTACCAGTCACTGTTTATTTGTTTCCACGACGCGTTTCGAAGGTTTAAACCTCCATCATCAGGTGGATATACATCAGTTAATATGGCATTTGTGTGTTTGTGTTGTGTTACGATTTCTTTGGAGGAAGTTGTGACACTGTCTCCAGTGGTCACAGGATGCTTTCACAGTCGTAACACATCACATGAACACTATCATATTGTATAAACAAATATGGCAAATACCTAGGTATTACAGTTATAAACAACTTAATTGGAAGGAACACATAGAAAATGTGTGGGGAAGGCTAACCAAACACTGCGTTTTATTGGCAGGACACTTAGAAAATGTAACACACCCACTTAGGAGACTGCCTACACTATTCTTGTCCGTCCTCTTTTAGAATACTGTTGCGCTGTGTGGGATCCTTACCAGATAGGACTGACGGAGTACATCGAAAAAGTTCAAAGAAAGGCAGCACGTTTTGTATTATCGCGAAATATGGGAGACAGTGTCACAGAAATGATGCAGGATTTGGACTGGAAATCATTAAAAGAAAGGTGTTTTTCGTTGCGACGGAACCTTCTGACGAAATTCCAATCACCAACTTTCTACTCCACATGCGAAAATATTTTGTTGACACCGACCTACATAGGGAGAAACGACCACCACCATGAAATAAGGGAAATCAGAGCTCGTAGGGAAGGATATAGGTGTTCGTTCTTTCTATACAAGATTGTAATAATAGAGAATTGTGAAGGTGGTTCGATGAACCCTCTGCCAGGTACTTGAATGTGATTTGCAGAGTATCCATGTAGATGTAGCTAGATCGCAAGACGAGCTCTAACCGCAGCACCCACGAATGCGAGTGCATTATCCTACCCATGTCGCCACATCGTGCGAAGTAAAGGGTTCGTTGTCCCTTCTCGAGAGTAATTTTTAGATTTATATCTGCTAACCTTCAAGATAGTGTTACTCTTTCTACAACGTGGTATCAAGAAAATCTCTTGTATCATCTGCTGGGTGGTCCATTGACAGTGCCCGGGCCAAGTATCTCACGAAATAAGCATCAAACGAAAAAACTACGAAGAATGAAATTCGTCTAGCTTGAAGGGGGACACAAGATGGCGGTATGGTTGCCCCTCTAGATGGCGCTGCCATAGGTCAAACGGATATCAACTGCGTTTTTTAAAATAGGAACCCCCATTTCTTATCACATATTCATGTAGTACATAAATAAATATGAATGTTTTAGTTGGACTACTTTTTCGCTTTGTGATGGATGGCGCTGTAATAGTCACAAACGTATAAGTACGTAGTATCACGTAACATTCCGCCAGTGCGGACGGTATTAGCTTCGTGATACATTACCCGTGTTATAATGGACCATTTACCGATTGCGGAAAAGGTCGATATCTTGTTGATGTATGGCTACTGTGATCAAAATGCCCAACGGGCGTGTGCCATGTATGCTGCTCGGTATCCTGGACGACATCATCCAAATGTCTGGACCATTCGCCGGATAGTTACGTTATTTAACGAAACAGGAAGTGTTCAGACACATGTGAAACGTCAACCACGATATGCAACAAATAATTATGCCCAAGTAGGTTTTTTAGCTGCTGTTGCGGCAGTTCTGCACATCAGTAGCACACAAATTGCGCGAGAATCGGGAATCTCAAAAACGTCGGTTTTGAGAATGCTACGTCAACATCGATTGCACCGGTACCATATTTCTATGCATCAGGAATTGCATGGCGACGACTTTGAACGTCGTGTACAGTTCATCCACTGGCCACATGAGAATTACGGAACGATGACAGATTTTTTGCACGCGTTCTATTTAGCGACGAAGCGTCATTCACCAACAGCGGTAACGTAAACCGGCATAATATGCACTATTGGGCAACGGAAAATCCACGATGGCTGCGTCCAGTGGAACATCAGCGACCTTGGCGGGTTAATGTGTGGTGCGGCATTATGGGGGGGAAGGATAATTGGACCCCATTTTATCGATGGCGGTCTAAATAGTGCAATGTATGCTGATCTCCTACGTAATGTTCTACCGATGTTACTACAAGATGTTTCACTGCATGTCAGAATGGCGATTTACTTACAACATGATGGATGTCCGGCACATAGCTCCCGTGCGGTTGAAGGGGTATTGAATAGCATATTTCATGACAAGTGGTTTGGTCGTCGAAGCACCATACCATGGCCCGCACGTTCACCAGATCTGATGTCCCCGGATTCCTTTCTGTGGGGAAAGTTGAAGGACATTTGCTATCGTGATCCGCCGACAACGCCTGACAACATGCGTCAGCGGATTGTCAATGCACGTGCGAACATTACGGAAGGCGAACTATTCGCTGTTGAGAGGAATGTCGTTACACGTATTGCCAAATGCATTGAGGGTGACGGGCATGATTTTGAGGATTTATGGCACTAATGTGGTATTTACAGGTAATCGCGCTGTAACAGCATGCGTTCTCAGAAATGACAAGTTCACTAAGGTACATGTATCACATTGGAACAACCTTAATAAAATGTCCAAACGTAACTACGTTCTATATTTTAATTTTAAAAAAAACCTACCTGTTACCAACTGTTCTTCTAAAATTGTGAGCCATATGTTTGTGACTATTACAGTGCCATATCACAAAACGAAAAGAGTGGTTTAACTAAAACATTCATATTTCTTTACGTACTACACGAATATGTAATAAAAAATGGGGCTTCGTATTTTTAAACAAAACGCAGTTGATATCCGTTTGACCTATGGCAGCGCCATCTAGCGGGCCAACCATGGCGCCATCTGGTTTCCCCCTTCAAGGTAGACAAGTTTCGTTCTTTGTAGTTTTTTCGTTTGACGCTTATTTCGTGAGTTATTTGGCCCGGTCACGATGAATGGACCACCCTGTATATCAAACTAGTTCGAGAGCATTTTAGCGGGCATTATAGCCAGATGGGTACTTGCATGGCCGAACGCACAGAGCTCCGGAAGGCGTGGAGCACTCAATACTAATTGCATCTACGGCGCCACAACTAAGAGCGCGTGCAGCTGGCAGGCTTCCAGCGCCTTCAGAAGCGTCAAACTGGCAGTAATTGCGCGCCGGCTCGCTCGTTCCCAGCGCCCATCGCCGCAGAGGCCAGCTGATCCGCTGTGCCACACTGCCGCGCGGGTGCGGCATGAGTTGCGGCTCCGAGCGTCCACTGGGGGCTGACTGCAGGAACTCCTCAGAGGTACAGCCGATAGGCGTCTTTTGTCGAGCACACATTGTTTTCTTGACTGTCGTTTCAAGCTGACGACGGTGTGACTGGGGATCAAGCCTTCAAATATGTGACACGTAGAGAATCAACAGGTTCATCTGTTAACTACCTCACACCTCGACTTCTCCGTTTCTTGTGATTCAAACAGTTTCATTTGAATGTTTAATTTTCGTTTATTGTGCGAATAGGATTCTAAGAAAGTGTGCGAATATTGTACTAAATTTTGCCATGGTTCGGGATAAATACGCTGTTAAATATGCACAAATTATCATTAGTTTATATCCCCAGTTACAGTAACTAAAATTATGCATTTCGATCTGTGTGTTATTGCTGTGGTTTCTACCGATTTTTGACGTAATGTTTTGCAATATTTATCTGTCTAATCCAAATCTCGAACGATAACCCCTGTGTCCAAGCTTCAAGAAACCGCACATCCTAATACACTGCATTCGTTTTTACTTCCTGTGGTACAAATACGATCAGGAGAACAGAAAGCATCATTAACTGAACGTAAAATGAACTGTGCGTGGATGGCCTAATAGGCATAGTCATAGTGAGCTATTCTATATCTTCTTCACTATACTTACGAGTCTTAAGCTTAAAATTAATTTTGTGTGAGTGGCAAATGAAAAGATGACAAGCAACGCCAGTGACAACTTTATTTCAGTTTTCCCGTAATTTAGGAAATCATATCTAGTTTATTATGACTCAAAAAAACTTTGCTTAAATTCTGATAACTTGTACCGCTTTATATGTAATATTTATCGCCCACACGTTTTTAGTTATTCTTTCATGAAGATTTAAAATACTTGAGCATTCATTCATTTTCCCTTCTTCTTTTAGTGACTCTTCTAGTTTTAAAAGTGACACGCAGCTCCATTTCAGTTGTGATTTAAGATGATTCAGTAATTTGTTTAGATCAAGTAATTCTTCCATCGTTGTAGGAAACATCTTAAAAAAATCCCCATTAAATAAGTTTTTTTAAATGTAAGTACAGCTTCACTAGGTTTCATGAACATAGTTTTTTGGTTCAAATGGCTCTGAGCACTATGGGACTTAACTTCTGAGGTCATCAGTCCCCTAGAACTTAGAACTACTTAAACCTAACATCACACACATCTATGCTCGAGGCAGGATTCGAACCTGCGACCGTAGCGGTCGCGCGGTCCCAGACTGTAGCGCCTAGAACCGCTCGGACACCACGGCCGGCGTACTTTTTTGGAAGCGTGATTCCCCACACTATTTCTTATCTGTTACTAAGACTTGTAAGGCGTTCAAGTGAGAAATATGAGTTTTTGAGGCGCAATGGATATCTCTCCTTCATTAAAGAAGTGTGCATACTTCGTCATAATTGTTTTCTTAAACGCACACGTACACACACACATACATGCGCGCGCGCGAGCGAGGCTATTCACACAGTGTTTCCACCAGGTTTCACTGAGCGTACTTCGACCTATTATATTATCAAGAAACTTTTCAGTATTTAGTCAACGCATGATTTCTGTAACAGGAATATACTGGACCGAAAACTACTTGGAAGACATGTCGCCGTTATGACTCTCACTCTACAGTAGTTACCGTAGGGCGAGTCAAAGATTCACCGTAAGGATTCGTACTGAATAATTACAGGAAAATAAATCTGCAGATATGTAAATCGCGCAGGAAGGTCGCTGGTCTCGACGCACGTGACGAATCAGTGCACGGCTGCCGCGAATTGAACAAGGAGCTCTGGTTGCGCGCGCTTAACAAGCCGCGACCTGAATACGCCCCAGACAGCAGCTGGTTCCTCCTAAAGGAATCCAGCACCGCCGACGAGCTGTAGTGAACACACAAAATGGAAAATACTATGCTCAAAAACTGCAGCAGTTTTTAAAACCGTAGCTTGAAAAGCTCCTTAGTGATTTTAAGCAACATCTTGTGCCAGTCTGAACGCCACAGAACCACAGGGATAGAAAAGTTAAACATAAAAGATTACACTCTGGCATCTTACCCATGTAGAACTAATGTAGGAAAGACACATGTTCAAAACCTTGAAACAAGTAGAATTTGCCAAGATCAGCGCAAAGAAGTGTGTGCTTGTGAATTATTACTGAAAGATAGTTCACTTTTAATTGTAACTGTATATAGATCCCCACTGTGAAATTTTGAATTGTTTGTGAGGCGTATGTATGTATGCTGTCTGTCAAACAGCACAAAGCTGTTCATAGTCTGTGGTGGTTACAGTGTACATTTTCTGGATGATTCTGATAGGACAAATGATATAGAAATCTCATATGGATCCTACATTTTGATCTTAGTAAGCTTTCCAATACAAGTGGATAAAGACAGTAGAACTCTGATAAGATTTTCTTTGATAAAGCTGAAAGCAAGGAAATAGCTGTATACCCAGTAACATATGCTCTCTGATCATTATGCACATTTAATTAGGATAAATAAGATAGTGCCTTACAGTATAGAGTCTGCTATGTGGAAGTCAGTTAGAATAATTAATGACTCGAGGACAAAGGTTTTTCAGAGTAGTTTAGAAGAGAGGAACTAGGATGAAATTTATAACGAAGCAAATACTGACACAAAATTTAAATCATTCCACGATAAATTCATATCATGATTTGAAAATAGCTTTCGTCGTAAGCTAATAAGAAAGGACATTAAACAACCATGTAGAAAACCATGAATCAGTGGAGAGATACAACTATCTTGTGAAACGAAAGGGGAAATGTATATGTCAATAAGAACAAGTAAAGATGCTACAGTAGTTGCAGACTACAAAAACTACTCAAAATTATTGCGAAAAGTTATTAAAAATGAAGGAACATGCACATTGTCAGAAATCAATAATTCGAACAATAGACAGCTGTTTAATGAATTAGGCATTTTGACCATACCTTCACAGTATATTTATTCCGCCATGAAGTTTGTTGTAAATAGCTCACTACAATTCAAAAGAAGCAGTAATGTGCAGGAGGTGAAGGGGAGCGGATGAAGGGGGAGCCTTTATCGTTTGATTGGCCGGATTTTCAGCCTACCTTTTTATCCTACCTCGCAGTCAGCCCTGGCACTAATAAGAAACCATAGTTTGTTTCATACGTACTTCGTGCAACCAATGCTATATCCATTACGATGAATGCTGCGTTAGCGATTTTCGATTTCTATGAGAGAGATGAGCGCAGCCGAGTAACCACGTTTATTTTCCAGGAGGCGGCTTCTTATATACCGTGTCTTCAAATTTATTGTTGGGTGATATTTCGCCACATTTTCGACAAGTGAAGGCAAATCTCCTATGCACACATTTTCACAGCTAAATTCTCACATACTAAAAATGCAGAGCAGTAATAAAAATACTTGGAATGGCCATCTGTGATAGATCAGCTGCCATACTCGTTCGCCAAGCGTAGAGAATCGATGCTGTAATGTTCGACGTGCTACAGGTACCTAAAATCTACTTACATATTAACAGGAAGACTGACAAAAGGAAAAAGTTTAGTCATTGCAGAAGAATAACAGCTCGGCTTGGAGAATGGTAGAAAACAAAATCGGCTATGACAATTTTCGTGAAGGAATCATCGCAACATTCGCCTGAAATGACTGTGGAAAGCCACTAACAAACTAAGTCAGGATACGCTGTTTGAGACTAGAAAGCGCAGCGAGAATTTAAACCAGGCTCTTTCGGAGTACGCTCAACTACTGTTCCGTATATCTTGGGTTGGGCATTAACAATGGATACTGTGACTCAACCGTCAAGAGACGGAATCTGTTATATGAGCCAATAGCGTGACGTGGTTGTTGTATGTTTTTAACACAAAAATACACTGCTAGTACGTTAATGATTGCATTGACTCTTTTCGGCAATGACTTATTTCAGCATAAAGATATTTTTTAGTAATATAATCTCTGTTTCTCAGACTTATGGGAAATACATCTCGATTTGCGAATGATTTAAGTTTATTGCAGTAGTCTTGCCCTATTATGATGTCTCAGAAAGTGTTTCTTTAATGATCTTTTTAAGTCTTCTCTTGTTTACGCTTCCCCCTTTTCTGACGAAAACCATTCGGCCACTATTCTCAAAATGCTACTGTCGTCTACTTTTAACTACTGTTAATGTAACTTGCAATTTCACAAAATATCCAAAATTAAACACCTATCTCGTTTCTCCTGCGAAAGACATCTGACAGATGGAAAGTTTCCCTACCTAAACTGTTACTGGGACACACAATATTCGCATCCGATTATTAGTCGAATTAAGGGTTCAGACAGTTACATTTCGTTATAAAAAGTCAGTTTGTTCCAGAAAAGAGGAAAGATTCTGCAGTCATCTAGTTACTCTTGGAAAATGATCCTAAATGCTTCCTACTATGATAATCACAACTGCATGTGGCCTGCATGAAGTTATGAGTTTGAAATGAGATCAGCGAGCGTAATCTGAATCTCTACAACATTCTAGAAGGCAGGTCATGAGAAGTTGAACATTATTTTTTGGAAACATTTCTTACACAGTTTGACTTCAGGTAATCAATCAATCTGCCTGCAAAAAATGCAGTTCGGGGTGACTTTGTGCAGCGATTACCAAACTTTGGTTACAGGACTATCACGGTATAAAATACATTTATCTACAAAAGCGGTCAATTTTTTTCATAAAATGGCATCCACGTTTGAGAAAAAATACAACGTTTAGTTAATCCTTTAAGCAACATTTACTTACGATCAGTGGTCCCTGCCCACATCAGTACACGTAAATCCTACTTTGCAAAACATGTGCTTGAGGTATATCCACCACCATATTAGGATGTATACACTCGTTTAACGTACGATTTGAAAGTGTGTCCTCAGTGACGTCACAGAAAACGGTCCAGTTGTTTTACAGAGCACGGAATCACAGTGGTGCAACCCATACTCGACCTCTAAACCTGATCTGGCAGTAGTGATTCTAGTGTTTTCGTTTCCATAAGGTTCAAATGACTCTGAGTACTATGGGACTTAACATCTGAGGTTATCAGTCCCCTAGAACTTAGAACTACTTAAACCTAACTAACCTAAGGGCATCACAGACATCCGTGCCCGAGGCAGGACTCGAACCTGCGACCGTAGCGTGTAAGTTAGGTATCGATACTTTCCATACTTGTCAATCTTTTTTCAGTAACTTCATAGTGCCGATAATCAACATTCTGTAAGAGTGTGTTACATTGTTCTAACGTACCCAACATTTAACATTTTCTAAAGTCTGATCAGCGTGCTCCAATTTAGTAACAAAATGAAACGAGAGAGCAGGATCAATGATAAAATTTCATACAGAGACCGTATTGTATGCGACAAATTACAAATGGATAACGTACTGCTGTAGTCGCACTTACACCAATTGACAGAGAAATTGAACGGGGCACAGACTGGCGGTCTAGATACAGTAACTTGCAGCAGAACGCCCGCATTTTTCATTTACATTCAAAAACAGCTACGACGACGACGACGACAAAAACAAAAGTTTTTTGAAAGTGTTGTACTTAATACTTATTGAAAAAGTGCAAATTTCTGTCTCGCGTGGTTACCATTACTGACAGTTCCCTCAGTAGTTTTATCCGAAATGACTGTAATAGAGCCGGCCGCGGTGGCCGAGCGGTTCTAGGCGATTCAGTCCGTAACCGCGCGACTGCTACGGTCGCAGGTTTGAATCCTGCCTCGGGCACGGATGTGTGTGATGTCCTTTGGTTAGTTAGGTTTAAGTAGTTCTAAGTTCTAGGGGACTGATGACCTCAGATGTTAATTCCCTTAGTGCTCAGAGCCATTTGAGCCATTTGACTGCAATAGAAGCATATGTCTCCGATATCCAGTACAGTATATTAAAATTTAGAGGTACTCATATATTCATCTTAAATACATCATAAATGCGAACGTTTGTGAGTTACACCCTCACGCTGAAACGTCTGAACGGATTTGGAAGAAATTAGGAATGAAATAGCTTACACTCTGAATTAACACGTAAGCTACCTTATATTTATCTCCCATCAAAGACGCGCGATTGTTCATATTTTATTCATTCAGTCCTTGAGAATGAGAGCATTTAGTGATTTGTAACAAACCTTACACATAATATGAAATCTTTACAAAATCTGTTTTCGCTGACAGACCACAAAACGATGAAACCAAAAGATTTTATCGCTTCCTACATTTTCACTGTACATGCAGTAAAATTGCCACATGAAGCACGACGTTTTAATTTATTACTCTTTGACTACTAAATGTATTAGATGCACATTTTGCGGACAGTATGCACTTAAACCACTGAATGTACCAGGAAATTTATGTGATTGTACGACACAGGAGATACGATGTCATCAACAATGAGATGCGTGAAAAACTGCCGCATCATTCAGACGATTAAATTTATTATTTCGCTGCTACCAATTCGATTCACACGACATTTCGCGCCACATATACAACTGGATGTACGTGCGAAATTATATCATTGTACCGTACATATTATAAGAGATAAGACCTCATAAACATTGAGCTGCGTGAAAATAAATCTTCAGGGGGAAATTCGCTAGAGGTACATGTGAAATATGTGTACAAATAAGAGTGAAATATGTCAAATACATGTGGAACAGATCTGACATGTGCGTACACAGACAAAACCAGAGGTAATAAGCTCATCCTACACCACTGGAACGATTCCAACTAAATTTTGTATACATATTAGTTACGTTCTGGAAAGAAATATTGTGGGCATAAGAACCACCAGCCTCATATTGGGGTGGGGGATGATAACGTTAACAGATAAGGGGAAGGGGGAGAGGACATGGACAGACAGTGAGGGGGAAGGAGGAGATCGACAGGGAGAAGGAAATGGCCAGAGAAAGGAAAGAAGAGGATATGAACAGAGAGAGGGGAGAGCAGGAGATGGACTGGGAGAGGGAAAGGAGGAAGATATGGACAGAGAAAGGTTTAAATGGTTGAAATGGCTCTAAGCACTATGGGACTTAACATCTGCCAGCCGCGGTGACCGAGCGGTTCTAGGCGCTCAGTCCAGAACCGTGCAACTGCTAAGGTCGCAGATTCGAATCCTGCCTTGGGCATGGAAGTGTCTGATGTCCTTAGGTTAGTTAGGTTTCAGTAGTTCTAAGTTCTAGGGGACTGATGACCACTGATGTTAAGTCCCACAGTGCTCAGAGCCATTTGAACCATTTGAACTTAACATCTGAGGTAATCAGTCCCGTAGACTTAGAACTACTTAAACCAAACTAACCTAAGGACATCACAAACATCCATGCCCGAGGCAGGATTCGAACCTGCGACCATAGTAGCAGCGCAGTTCCGGACTGAAGCGCCTAGAACCGCTCGGCCACACCAGCCAGCTACCAAGAAAGGAAAGAGGAGGAGATGGATGGGAGAGGGGAGAGGAGAAGATGGTCAGAGATAGGGAAAAGGGGAAGATGGACAGAGAGATGAGATTGGAGAAATATAGAGAGGTGGAAGGAGCAGATCAACAGAAAGAGGGGTAGGAGGAGACAGTCTGAGAGAGAGAAGGGGAGGAAAGTTGGACAGAGGGAGGGGTGAGTAGGAGAGGGACAGAGAGAGAGAGATGGGGGGAGAAGGACACACACACACACACACACACACACACACACACAGAGAGAGAGAGAGAGAGAGAGAGAGAGAGAGAGAGAGAGAGAGAGAGAGAGAGAGAGAGAGAGGGGGGGGGGGAGGAAGAGGTGGACAGAGAGAGACAGGGGAGGAGGAAGAGGTGGACAGAGAGAGACAGGGGAGAAGGCTGAGATGGACAGAAAGAGAGCAAGAGGATCAGATGGACACAGAGAAGGGGCAGGAGCAAATGGACAGGGAGAGAGGGGGGAGAAGGATGAGATGGACAGGAAGAAAGCAAGAGGATCAGATGGACAGAGAGAAGGAGCAGGAGGAGATGGACAGAGAGCTGGGGCAGAGGAGACAGACAGAGCGAGCAGGAGGGGATGGACAGAGAGTGGAGCAGAAGGAGATCAACACAGAGAGACTGATGGAGGAAAAGGCTAATAGGAGGTTGTAATAAATACATACCAAGGCAATGCCGGGTACTCAGCTATTTCTACATATACACAGAGAGCAAGTTTCTGAGCGTTGTTTACAGAGACGTATTGCAGTGGACCTATGGCACTCCATGTACGCTGAGGCAATTATGATGTTTACTATGCTAAAAGTGTCACAAACAGTCGTGAAACTATTTGCTCCCTTTTCTGGTACAGTGTTGTAATTCGCTACTCGGTCTCGTAATGATGTGTCCCGTGAAGTAAACGATTGAATTGCGAGCGACATGAGTTCTGTCGCCTTTTCCCATCGCTTCAAAAGTTGGTAGTTGTTTTTCCAATGTCGCACGGTTTGCTGGGCCGCAAGTGGCTCGCGTCGCAAGACTTCCAACTGACGACTTTTGTGACGGCTCAAACGTGTGGATGGTTTCGTCATTAAATGTTTTTATAAACTATTTTTCAACCGCGGGTAACCGCAGGGCGCAGCTAATGTACATTAAAGACAAGGCACGGAAGATTAGTCAGTAAAGAAATTTATCTCTTTCACTTTGTAAATCAGTGTGCGACCAGTAACATCTGTGTCATTCTTCGCAACAGTCCAAATACTCCCGAAGTGAAACAACTTCCAGCTGATCTATGGTGACATTTTTTTCGTTGTCAGTAGCATCAACTTGACAGTTTTCAGGCGAAATTTTAGTACTGAGAAAACAGTGTCGTTCTGAACTTGTCTCTAGAGAAGATGCTGTTTATTTAGTGCAACACTGTCGGCTTCAAACTTGAGAGAAAACTACGTAATGTGGTAAGAGCGATGTTAAAGCGAAGCATCAAAGTTGCAGAGATGCGCAAGCAACTTATTAAAATTACTCTAAGTGTCGACAATTAGACAACGATTTTCCACGGACTTGAGTTTGTTTTCTATAAATGTAGCCTTGCTCATTTTCATGAAAACCTTCCTGGGTCGAAATTTCACCACACTGGCCCACCTACCCGCAAGCTTGTCAATTGCAAGAAACAACACCCCGTGATGTACGATTTTAACTGGCGTCTAAAACCATCTACAGTAAATGCTGCTTTGTCCATGAAATGCGGAGGCTTTCCTCGCTATAAGCAGACACAGGAAACAAGCAGACAGTAATCTACACTCTTGCAGTGGCAAGTGTTATCAGGGACCCTGCTTGGCAATCTATGTGGAAGTGTCTACCAACAGCGGGCAGCAGTGTACGGTCTCCATTTGTATGAAAAACTCCACGAGAGTCTTTTAGAAGCACTATGGGTACAGCGTCCCATCCCGTGCATCCAGTGATTTTTTTGGGGGGGTCTAGATTGTCCCACAGTGTTCGCTTCTCCACCAAATACGTCTCCGGATAGCATCCCACACAAGTACCAGGGCCTATAAAATTCAGATCCGACGAATATGTGGGCCACACAATTAGCGCTATGTTCTCACGGTCCAGTATGTCAGCCACTCTGTGAGCAAGACATCTGCTACATTCTGACGTAAATGAAATCAGGGCGCACTGAATCGCATAAAGTGGTCCATATCCTTCTCTGTGACTGACAGAGTGCACAAAACCCTTACCATTTTATGTGGGACTTTCAAGCGCTTCCACACTCATTTTTAAACTTACGTCAGTATGGTTCGAAAATCTGGGATCCACTTGCCATTTACTAACTACGCTATTTTCCTTTTTTACATATCAAGTCATGTCTTTTACTAATGCGGAACACTGCAATTTCTTTGTCGGAGCTTTCTTGCGCTAGATATGGGAGTTTCGATTATGTTGCTCCATTTCAAGAAATTCTGTGTAGAGGGTACGTCCCCTTACAGAACGGAACTTACAGCAAATAAATATTAAATACAATTCTGTTACTCCTGTCGCAGATTCAAGGCTTTACTAAGATGTTATTACAAGTTTAACTGGACATATGTTAAGGGAGGATTAACTTGTTATAAAATGAAAGAATTGTTACACACTTCTATCTTTATTAAATTGCCCCGGTGTTTTTATTTAAAATTTTACTGAAGACGTACCTTGGTAGCTGTCACGACCATTATCCGATTCTTATACATACATCTACGTCGATATTTTCACATAGACATCAGGGAAATACGAATACGTTTATCTCAATGAAAATAAAGTGACACTTCTCGACAATTATGCAACAATCACTTCTAGCTGAACAAATAATTAAGTATTTTTCTTTACATTCTTTTCTTATCCCCATAAGTGAACCAGGAAAACGTCCAATAGTGTTTAAGTTCTCGTACATTACATTTAAAAAATCTGACAGCCTATTGGCATTGGGGAAGTCGTTTTCTATCAGTCTAGAAATATGCACAAGGTATTCCTCAGAATTAAATGCACTGCTGGGTGTTAAAACTGAAAAACCGGGAAGGAAATCATAAAATTTTACTTCTTCTACGTATTCGGTAAAGTAGCAAGAATTCGAGGTTACAGTTGTGTGTGATTTGTGAATATATAGGATGCGAAATTTAGAACACAGATCTGAAACCTCTCGCATCAAAAATGGCTCTAAGCCAGCTGGACACAGAGAGAAACTGAGCTTGAATGGAAGGCATGAGTACCTATTTCCATGCTGCTTCAGTTCTGTGCAAAAGTTCATCAATCGTAGTGGCTGGCGAGTGGCGATGTGTCAATTTCCTGGGAACCCATGACCAGAGGTGTTCAGTGGAACAATATGCTGGACAGGGCAAGAGTCGAACACCGTCTGTACAGAGTTAGATGAGAGCAGCACGGGCTACAAGCGGTCTTGTGTTATCTCGTTGAAAGATACCGACAAGGACACCTAGAAGATAGCGCACAGACATTGGCCTGAACACCTCATAAAAGTGACAGCTGCTGCCCAAATTAGCGAATATGGGAAACAAAGGTAATAGCGTTGTGTACCCAATCACAACACGTAGCATCACATCTGGTACTTGGCCCGTATGATGAATGCAATCTGGCGATGTTGCTTCTGCTAGGAGCCTCAATGCATGGGTATGTCCATCATGACACTGCACGCAGGACGAGAACTCGTCTGGAAAAGACCACAAGACCACGTGGTGGCACTCATAAGTCCAGCGTTGCCCTTGGGACGTGCCACTGTAAGCACTCCTATCTCTGCTGCCGTATCAAGGAAAGCCGCAAGACGGTCACCTTGTCGACATTCAGTGGTGCTATTGACGTCAAAGCCCGCAGCTCATGGTCGTGCGGTAGCGTTCTCGCTTCCCGCGCCCGGGTTCCGGGGTTCGATACCCGGCGGGGTCAGGGATTTTCTCTGCCTCGTGATGACTGGGTGTTGTGTGATGTCCTTAGGTTAGTTAGGTTTAAGTAGTTCTAAGTTCTAGGGGATTGACGACCATAGATGTTAAGTCCCGTAGTGCTCAGAGCCATTTGAACCATACTGAAGTCAAAGCAATGTCTGTGTGAAACTTGTCCTGCTGATAACAAGACCACTTCCTAATCCAAGGTAACTGACATGGCTGTACGATCCCGCACAGCCAAGCGAACAAAATGTCTGCCCTCTTGGGCGCAAGTCGTGTGGGACCACTGATATCCTGCACGGCTTGGCGTATGGCTCACCTGAACTAATACATTCCATAATCGCACAACAGTCGTGGGATTCCCAACAACGGGCGCAGCAATATTGGGAAGCGACAAACTTCAGTCACTCCACGTGACACTGCTCCTGAAAAATTGTAGTACGTGCTGGTAGACACTTTTTCTATCACGAGGCATGACGCGATCTTCTCATAATCAATGTAATTACTGCGTAAGTTTCCTTAAATTGAAAACAAAAATCTTGTTACTCCTACTTACTTTTTGCAGTTACAGTTAAATGCTAACCGTGTGTTTCCAAGCGTGTACTTTACTTTTTGAGAACATGAAATTTGCTGCATGCCATCTTCATTCCTTATTTATATAAATGATATGCCCTCTACTATTACGGGTAACTCTAAAATATTTCTTTTTGCTGATGACACTATCTTGATAGTAAAGGATGTTGTGTGCAACACTGGCTCGGTTTCAAATAGTGCAGTACATGACCTAAGTTCATGACTTTTAGAAAATAAACAAACGTTAAATCACTGAGTTCTTACAGTTTCTAACACACAATTCAAAAAAACCTGACGTTTTAATTTCACAGAACGGGCATATGATTAGTGAAACTGAACAGTTCAAATTGCTAGGTATTTAGATAGATAGTAAGCTGTCGTGGAAAGCCCACGTTCAAGACCTTGTTCAAAGACTTAATACTTCTATTTTTACTATTCGAACGGTATCAGAAGTGAGTAATACTTCGACATGAAAATTAGTCTACTTTGCTTATTTTCATTCGCTTCTGTCGTGTGGTATTCCCATTCTACAAGAAACGGGCGGTTCGGGCAATAAGTGGTGTGAGTTCACGAACCTCTTGTCGACCTCTGTTCACGAGTCTGGGTATTCTGACATGGACCTCTCAATATGTATATTCCTTATTGTCGTTTCTTGTTACCAATATTAGTTTATTCCCTAGAATAAGCAGCTTTCACTCAGTTAATACTCGGCAGAAATCAAACCTGCATTTGGATCGGACTGCCTTAACTCTAGTGCAAAAAGATATGCAGTATACTGTTGCATCCATTTTCAATAAGCTGCTACTCGAATTCAAAAATCTTAGCAGTAATCCACGCGCTTTCAAATTGAAACTGAAGAGTTTCCTCATGAGTCACTCCTTTTATTCTGTCGAGGAGTTCCTTGAAAAATTAAGCTGATTCTTATTGTATTGCTGATAGCGTTTACTTAAACTTATGGACCGACTTTTTTCAGGTTCATGAACATTTATTTTTTCTGTTATTACTTTTATGTTCTAATTTCATGTACTGACACGTTCCATGACCTTGGAGAGTTGCTCCTCAATTTTGTCCTACAGAACTTGACGTGTAAATAAAAAAGTAATAAAAATAATTTCAATGGCTAGCAGTGGATAAAGGGTGAACCAGAACTGCATCCATAATCTTTCAGACGTTACTGCAGTGTCTGTCTTGTTAATTAGAATGATGCATACATGTACGAAGGAACATTGCATCCTTCTTTTTAACAACACAGGCACAGCAGTACTGTATTTATCCGCCGATACCAGGCAGCGAGCTTTCAATCAAAATGTCCTCTCATGTACAGGAATTACATAATGTGTGTACGAGTACAGATTGTGACGCAGAAACGATGACATATGGAAGTTTGCGTTAAATGTATTCGCAATTGCGAATGTCCGCAAGCATCAGCTGTAGAACGCAATGATAGTGAAAATTTGTGCCGAACCGACACTCGAATCCGGATTCCCCACTGATCGGGAGCGGTCGCCTAACCATTTGGTTATCCGTGCACGACTCACGGCTAGATCCAGATTTTCATATGTCGTCAACATGTGCTCGTACATCCATTACGGATATTAAATTTCCTAGCAGATTAAAACTGTGTGCCCGACCGAGACTCGAACTCGGGACCTTTGCCTTTCGCGGGCAAGTTCTCTACCACCTGAACTACCGAAGCACGACTCACACCCGCTACTCACAGCTTTACTTCTGCCAGTATCTCGTCTCCTACCTTCCAAACTTTACAGAAGCTCTCCTGCGAACCATGCAGAACTAGCACTCCTGAAAGAAAGGATACTGCGGAGACTTGGCTTATCCATAGCCTGGGGAATGTTTCCAGAATGAGATTTTCACTCTGCAGCGGAGTGTGCGCTGATATGAAACTTCCTGGCAGAAGTAAAGCTGTGAGGACCGGGCGTGAGTCGTGCCTCGGTAGCTCAGATGGTAGAGCACTTGTCCGCGAAACCCAAAGGTCCCGAGTTCGAGTCTCGGTCGGGCACACAGTTTTAATCTGCCGGTAAGTTTCATATCAGCGCACACTCCACTGCAGAGTGAAAATCTCATTCTGCAAACATCCCCCAGGCTGTGGCTAAGCCATGTCTCCGCAGTATCCTTTCTTTCAGGAGTGCTAGTTCTGCATGGTTCGCAGGAGAGCTTCTGTAAAGTTTGGAAGGTAGGAGACGAGATACTGGCAGAAGTAAAACTGTGAGGACCGGGCGTGAGTCGTGCTTCGGTAGGTCAGATGGTAGTGAACGTGGCCGCGAAAGGCAGAGGTCCCGAGTTCGAGTCTCGGTCGGGCACACAGTTTTAATTTGCCAGGAAGTTTCATATCAGCGCACACTCCGCTGCAGAGAGAAAATCTCATTCTGGATTACGGATATTCCCGTACAGGCGAGACATTGAGCTTGAAAGTCCGTTGCCCGGTGTCGGCGGATAAATACGACATTGCAGTGCCTGTGTTATTCCGATTACGATGCAAAGTTCCTTTGGACATGTATTTATCCGCCGACACCGGGAAAGCAACTTTCAAATAAAATGTCTTGCCTGTACGGGAATGTAAATAATGGATGCCCTAGTACAGGTTGCCAGCACATGGCCGATGATATATAAAACTTTGGATGTGGCCGTGAGTCGTGCACGTATAGCGAAATGGTAAGCCGACCGTTCGCGATAAGCGGGAAAGCCAGCCGGGGTAGCCGAGCGGTTCTAGGCGCTACAGTCTGGAACCGCCCGACCGCTATGGTCGCAGGTTCGACTCCTGCCTCGGGCATGGAAGTGTGTGATGTCCTTAGGTTTGTTAGGTTTCAGTAGTTCTAAGTTCTAGGGGACTGATGACCTCAGAAAATAAGTCCCATAACGCTCAGAACCATTTCAACAATAAGCGGGAAATTCGGGTTCAAGACCTGGTCTGGCACAAATTTTCACTGTCGTTATTACATTCTACAGCTGATGATTGTCCATATTCGCAATTGCGAATACATTTAGTTTATTTCATAAAGGTTGTATTCGCTGCAACGTCTGTTCCTTTGCACATGCATGAATGTCTAAAGGAACTTTGCACCGTATTCGGAACAACACAAGCACTGCAATATCGCATGGAAGTTTGAGTCAGGCCGTGTGTCGCCCATGGATAGCCAAAGCGGTTAAAGCTACCCTATCGTAAAACGGGAAATCCGGGTTCCGCACCGGTCGGGCACAAATTTTCATTGTTATCATTCCCTTATACAGCTGATGACTGTTCGTATTCTCAACTGCGAATACATTTCATGTGTGAACTTTCAGTCGTTGTTCAGGGTTAACTTCAGAGTACTTTGGTATAAGGAACCCACGGTCTCCAGCGGCCCATTAGAGCAGTAATGTAATTATTATTTATTCCGTTTGTTACCGCAATCACCTTTGTCCTGTGAAAATATCTTCACAACAGTGAAGAAGCCTGTTATAATGCTGTGGTATATCGAGAGGTGCAGGGAATGGCAATTGAATCTCAATGTAGACAAGTGTAATGTGCTGCGAATACATAGAAAGAAAGATCCTTTATCATTTAGCTACAATATAGCAGGTCAGCAACTGGAAGCAGTTAATTCCATAAATTATCTGGGAGTAGGTATTAGGAGTGATTTAAAATGGAATGGTCATATAAAGTTGATCGTCGGTAAAGCAGATGCCAGACTGAGATTCATTGGAAGAATTGTATCCGTACCAGATAGGGTTGATAGAAGAGATAGAGAAGATCCAACGGAGAGCAGCGCGGTTCGTTACAGGATCATTTAGTAATCGCGAAAGCGTTACGGAGATGATAGATGAACTCCAGTGGAAGACTCTGCAGGAGAGTCGCTCAGTAGCTCGGTACGGGCTTTTGTTGAAGTTTCGAGAACATACCTTCACCGAGGAGTCAAGCAGTATGTTGCAACCTCCTACATATATCTCGCGAAGAGACCTTGAGGATAAAATCAAAGAGATTAGAGCTCACACAGAGGCATACCGAGCATCTTTCTTTCCACGAACAATACGAGACTGCAATATAAGGGAGAACCGATAGAGGTACTCAAAGTATCCTCCGCCACACACCGTCAGGTGGCTTGCGGAGTAGGGATGTTTATGTAGATGTAGAATATGCAAAAACGTACAACACACAATACAGAGTAATGCAATAACCCTCAGACGTGAGAACCAATACACTGAAAGTTATCATTGTTCCCTATCATTGTTAACTTAGAACTAACATTGCCGGAAACCAGAATCCTAGGCAGAAGCGAGTGGTACAGAATGTAAACTTGAGGGCAGAGTTAAAAGCGCATTACTTTTGTCAACACTAGATGCGCTGAGCGAATGGAAACGAGAAACACAGTGCATGCCGTCGATCTTTTCACTGTTGTGCAGTATTTTCAGTTCAATTCAGATACAAAGCTAATTGACGCAGTACACAAAAAGAAATGAAGCAACGAAATGCAATAATTGTGTAACGAGCCGCCGGAGATCGTGGGTTCCTTGTGTCAAAATGCTCAGAAAATGTCCCTAAACGACCTCTGAAAGAATGTCAGTGGAGGTCTGGTTCACCATGTATGTTTCCAGTGCTGTTCTCTGAAATGTAGAGGATTGAGTTCCAAGACCACCTGTGATGGCAATAGTACACATACAGGGTTCAAGTAACTGATACTGCCCGACTTGTGAGGCCAGGTTTTTGCTTGTCTCCATTACGCATAGCAGGACGTCGCCGACCGTCTAATAACAGGGTCTGGGGAAATCCTGTGAGTGAGGTGTGTTCGCAGCCGTGGCCTCGCCTGGACTCGCCGAAGGCCACCAGGTGCGTCACCTCCACCCAAACAGAGCTACCACTGTGACCGTTCACATTGCTACTACATAACATCAGCTTTTTTTCTAATATAGTTCTTCAGTTGTTCGCTGGTATGCGCCATTGGTACCTACTGCACAGAACCAGACTTCCGTCTGCGGCGATTCGCATTAACTTGGCAAAGTAGATAATAACAAACACGGATCCATATTCCCACGAACAGTTTCCTCGATAACTCGGGCAGCTACTGCTCTATGGACAGTGGTTTTGCAGGAAGAATCTCGTAACTTGGATACGCTGAATATTTCATAAATTGCCTTAGGTAGTGAAACTAAATAAATGATAATAATAATACACACTGGACTCGCATTCTGGAGGACGACGGTTCAATCCCGCGTCTAGTCATCCTGATTTAGGTTTTCCGTGATTTCCCTAAATCGCTCCAAGCAAATGCCGGGATGGTTCCTTTGAAAGGGCACGGCCGACTTCCTTCCCCATCCTTCCCTAATCCGATGAGAGCGATGACCTCGCTATCTGGGATCCTCCCCACAACCACCCAACCCAATAATAATAATACTTGAAAGGGCCTGTAATGAAATGTATTTGTGATGCTTATCTCTCTTTTTATCTGACGACATACCAAAGTCTCTGTGGCATTACACATCTATTAGAAACAGGTAATCAGTGGTTAGGCATGTTAAGGTTTGCTGCGACATTTTCTCAAAAATAGCTAGAAAAGTACTTAAATAATATTGGCAAAGCATGTGGCAGAAGGCTACATCTCCTCCACTGACGACGGAAACCTGGTTGAGCAGAGCTCTGCCCTATGCCACAAACAGTGGCAGCATCCATTACCATACTATGTGACTAGTAGTTTCTTTGATTTACCACAGTGCATGTAGTAACAGATTCAGTAATGGAGAAAAACTGAATATTCTCTTATTTTACAATGAGAAGTCTTCTACATCTACATCTACATGACTACTCTGCAATTCACATTTAAGTGCTTGGCAGAGGGTTATCGAACCACAATCATACTATCTCTCTACTATTCCACTCCCGAACAGCGAGCGGGAAAAACGAACACCTAAAACTTTCTGTTCGAGCTCTGATTTCTCTTATTTTATTTTGATGATCATTCCTACCTATGAAGGTTGGGCTCAACAAAATTCGGAAGAGAAAGTTGGTGACTGAAATTTCGTAAAAAGGTCTCGTCGCGACGAAAAACGTCTATGCTGTAATGACTTCCATCCCAACTCGTGTATCATATCTGCCACACTCTCTCCCCTATAACGCGATAATACAAAACGAGCTGCCCTTTTTTGCACCCTTTCGATGTCCTCCGTCAATCCCACCTGGTAAGGATCCCACACCGCGCAGCAATATTCTAACAGAGGACGAACGAGTGTAGTGTAAGCTGTCTCTTTAGTGGACTTGTTGCATCTTCTAAGTGTCCTGCCAATGAAACGCAACCTTTGGCTCGCCTTCCCGACAATATTATCTATGTGGTCCTTCCAACTGAAGTTGTTCGTAATTTTAACACCCAGGTACTTAGTTGAATTGACAGCCTTGAGAATTGTACTATTTATCGAGTAATCGAATTCCAACGGATTTCTTTTGGTACTCATGTGGATCATCTCACACTTTTCGTTATTTAGCGTCAACTGCCACCTGACACACCATACAACAATCTTTTCTAAATCGCTTTGCAGCTGATACTGATCTTCGGATGACCTTACTAGACGGTAAATTACAGCATCATCTGCGAACAACCTAAGAGAACTGCTCAGATTGTCACCCAGGTCATTTATATAGATCAGGAACAGTAGAGGTCCCAGGACGCTTCCCTGGGGAACACCTGATATCACTTCAGTTTTACTCGACGATTTGCCGTCTATTACTACGAACTGCGACCTTCCTGACAGGAAATCACGAATCCAGTCGCACAACTGAGACGATACCCGATAGCTCCGCAGCTTGATTAGAAGTCGCTTGTGAGGAACGGTGTCAAAAGCTTTCCGGAAATCTAGAAATACGGAATCAACTTGAGATCCCTTGTAGATAGCGGCCATTACTTCCTGCGAATAAAGAGCTAGCTGCGTTGCACAAGAGCGATGTTTTCTGAAGCCATGCTGATTACGTGTCAATAGATCGTTCCCTTCGAGGTGATTCATAATGTTTGAATACAGTATATGCTCCAAAACCCTACTGCAAACCGACGTCAATGATATAGGTCTGTAGTTAAATGGATTACTCCTACTACCCTTCTTGAACACTGGTGCGACCTGCGCAATTTTCCAATCTGTAGGTACAGATCTATCGGTGAGCGAGCGGTTGTATATGAGTGCTAAGTAGGGAGCTATAGTATCAGCGTAATCTGAAAGGAACCTAATCGGTATACAATCTGGACCTGAAGACTTGCCTGTATCAAGCGATTTGAGTTGCTTCGCAACCCCTAAGGTATCTACTTCTAAGAAACTCATGCTAGCAGATGTTCGTGTTTCAAATTCTGGAATATTCCATTTGTCTTCCCTGGTGGAGGAATTTCGGAAAACTGCGTTCAATAACTCCGCTTTAGCGGCACAGTCGTCGATAACAGTACCATCGGCACTGCGCAGCGGAGGTATTGACTGCGTCTTGCCGCTTGTGTACTTTACATACGACCCGAATTTCTTCGGATTTTCTACCAAATTTCGAGACAATGTTTCGTTGTGGAACCTATTAAAGGCATCTCGCATCGAAGTACGTGCCAAATTTCACGCGTCTGTAAATTTTAGCCCATCTTCAGGATTTCGCGTTCTTCTGAACTTCGTATGCTTTTTCCGTTGCCTCTGCAACAGCGTTCGGACCTTTTTTGTGTACCACGGGGGATCCGTTCCATCTCTTACCAATTTATGAGGTATGAATATCTCAATTGCTGTTGCTACTATATCTTTGAATTTGAGCCACATCTCGTCTACATTCGCATAGTCAGTTCGGAAGGAATGGAAATTGTTTTTTAGGTATAAGTGGTTGCAGATGACAAACTGTCGGTCATTGTAGAAACACAAGACGTCAGAAAAACCACACCATGTGGTAAAAAAGGTATGGATTTTCATAATTTATGTGTTTTTTCAAATATCTACAATTACGTTTTTTAAAAACTAATAGCTACATGTATACAAAACAACAAAGAACGTTCTTTATCTTTAACAGATGGAAAATAAAAGCCCACTGAGGATGCTGCAACTGCAGTGAAACATGTTTGGGTTATAAAACAAAACTGTGTTTTGCTAAAGGCGGACCCTATCCAAAAACATATATATTGTTAAAGCAAACACGGAAAAAAAGAGCTTCAATACCAAGATGATTATAGTTGCTACAGTATTTCATTAGATACAAAAGATAAACAGTGCTAACACAACAAGTTATTTTCTTTGAACCTGAGTACATAGTTGCTATGAATTCTTTGACCAACGCCATGATGCCTGTAACTGTTACTTTAACTTTTACATGCAGTCAGACAAGAATTTACTTGACTCTTTGCGTAATATTATCTACCAGAAACTTCCATCGCTGTTCTGGGCTTCCTCAGACACGTCTTCTATGGACTCTGTTCGAAGCGAGACTCATCACTGAAGACAATCCTACTCAAGTCGATGGGATTCCAGGCCAATAGAATGACAGGAGAAGCAATGAACAGAGGTGGGATTCCAACCTGAGTGTCGCCCGTCAACTACGAGTGCTGGTCTGGAGTGCCAGCTCTTTTCTTAGCAATACCCCTTTGATCCGTAGAGCACAGTTGTGCTTGGGTGATATTCTGCGCCCAATTTTGTTGCCTTTTATGGCAAGATATCCTGGGCTTACATTTCAGCAAGATAATGCCCGCCAGCCCCCGGTAAGAGTTTCTACTGATTGTCTTCGTACTTGCCAAACCTCTTGTGAACCTCTTTATCTTGAATAAATCATTCAATTTTTCAGAAATTGTAATTTTTTGTTTGACTCTTCACATACATTACAGCCACCAATTTCTGTCCCATTCCGATAATTCATTAACGGTGCGTCGTGTTTTTTTTAATTAATTAATTTATTTATTTATTTTAAGTCAGTGTACAAGGAGCGATCAATAAGTAATGCAACTCATATTCTATCTGAAAGCAGGTTGATTTTATTCAGGATTCCAACACACCATTTCCCGACTCTTTTGTCTACAAAATCCTATTTATCAACATAGCCTCGGATCAATGTGACAGCCTTACGCCGCCGTACTGGGAGAGCCTGTACACTCGCATGGTATCACTCTCCTGGTAGACATCGGTGCCAACGTCTTGCTGCATCAATAACCTCCCTATCATCCGCTTACTGTTTTCTGCAGAGTGCATTCTTCATTGGGGCAAACGGATGGAAGTCGGAAGGTGTGAGATCCGGGCTGTAGGGTGGACGAGGAGGAACAGGCCAACAAATTTTGTCAGCTCCTCTCGGGTGCGCAGACTTGTGTGAGGCCTTGGATTGTCATGGAGAACGAGAAATTCATTTGCATTTTTGTGGCGATGAACACGCACCAGTCGTTTCTTCAGTTTCTTCGGTGTAGCAAAATTCATTTCTGAGTTGATCGTTGCACCCTAAGGGAGGTAGTCAAACATAACAACCCTTCAGAGTCCCAGAACACGTCACCAGGACTTCACCGGCTGAGGGTGTGACTTTGAACGTTTTCTACGGAGGGAAGGTGGTGTGGAGCGACATCATAGATGGCCGTTTTGTTTTCAGTTCGAAATGTTTTATCGCCTGTGACGATGTTCGACAAGAAATAGTCATGATCATCCTTGTAACGTGCAGGTAATTATTCCGCACAGATAGTTCTTCATTGCTCTTTATGGTCTTCTGTTAGGCGGCGAAGAACCCAGCGGACGTATACTTTTGAGTACCGCAACTGGTGGATGAGAATGTCAGAACTAAACAAAGGCGTCCAGTTGTACAGCGGGGTGTTCGTCAGTCATCCGTCGATCACCTCGAATGAGAATGTCCACACGTTCCAGCGTTGCAGGAGTCACAGGTGTGTGCTGCCGGCTGGCATGCGGGAGATCTGACAAGTTTGCGCGACCTTGTTGCGGTGATGACAGACACCTCGCACAACGAATCACCGTGCTTTTGTTCACTGCTAGTTCTCCATAGACATTCTGCAAGCGCCTATGAATATCTGCGATGTTCTGTTTTTCCGCCAGAAGAAACTCAGAGACAGTTCTCTGTTTGGAACGCACCACTGTTACAATGCCATTTTGAAGACTATGTATAGCGCCGACACCTGTCGGGACTTATGAAATTACAGGGGCAGAAGCGGGATTATTCCACGATGTCCTAAACAATTTCCGCATTTTTTTCAACCTAAATTGGCCGCGAAAAAATGTGTTGCATTACTTGTTGAACCTCCCTTGTATATGTAACTGATTAAAAAATGGTTCAAATGGCTCTGAGCACTATGGGACTTAACAGCTGTGGTCATCAGTCCCCTACAACTTAGAACTACTTAAACCGAACTAACCTAAGGACATCACACACATCCATGCCCAAGGCAGGATTCAAACCTGCAACCGTAGCAGCCGCACGGTTCCGGACTGCGCGCCTACAACCGCGAGACCACCGCGGCCGGTTGAAACTGATTACAGACGGTTTTCCGCCAAGGTATGGTGAAAACGTATCTACTATAATTTATGTGCCGACAACAGTTAATCTTTGCAAGTGAAACTGAAAACAGAATCGTGAGCTTCTCAAAGAAATGATTATTTAATACTATAATGGTAGTTCGTGGAATGAAAGCGGTGCAAAGATTACGAACTATTATTGCAATGGAGGCCTTTAGAAAATCTTCCGTGCAGTACACATGTTTATGTAGATTATGTAATCTGAAACAACCCTGAACCTTAGAAAAGCTTTTCTCTGAGCATTTGGTAAGAGTCGATCTGCAGCCTGCCATGGCTGCACAGCTGCCCTAGTCATCTGTCTGCTGTGCAAGTACTTACACTGAAATACCGAAAAATCACGTAATCATAATAACACTCGTGGCTTTGTGAAACGTCTCAGAGGCTTATGAGTGACTATGCAGTTAAACAGGGGATGCATTCATTGTCCAGTCTTTTGTAGACTGTGCTCTTACATAACCAAGCGCTTGAAAAAAGAACGAGGTAGATTTGAAAGATAAAGAAAAGAGTACATCAACTAGACTTGTTAATAATTCATTGTGCAAATTATGCAGACGTACATTGAACCTCATTGTTCAACGCTGAAATTCAAACTCAGCACAAAAGAAATAAACCACTTTACAGGATACGCAAAAATAATGGAGTCAAAGTATTGAACTGACTAGTTACTGAATGAGAGTATCAAACATGGATGGCAGCGGCATGAATGGATATTCCAGACCAGGTGGAGCGTTAGGAAAACCCACTCACAAAGAATCGTAATTCCGTTTTCGACTAGAATGCCAAGTAATGGTAAGAGATTTACCGTGGCGAACTGGGACACTGAAAAACAAATTCGTCCTACATGAATACAACCAATTACATTTGCAATATGTTGCTTAACCTAATAGCAAATAGTGATCTCACCAACAGTCCTGCGACTAGGAGATAGCAGAACCAAGACCAGAACAAAAGTGTGTATAACTCACGAACAACTGGGGAAACTCCAAGAGTTTTCGCGGCAGGCCCTCTGATTGGCCATTGCGAACCAGAGAGCCACCCGATTCGCATCCCATCAGGCCAAAGAACTACGCTAAGCAGCATATCAAAGACCACAGTATCAAAGCAGAAAAAAACAGGGTAGCGCTGAGTCAACTTATCAATGAAACGACTCGAGAGGAAAATTCAGATTCGTTTCAGAATTTAATACTGTACTTCTGCTATATTACACAATAAATACAGAGTTTGCTGTCATTTGGTCTACTTTTATGAATTGTTAAAATATTCGACAACGTTTACACGTGTTATTCTTTTCAAACAGAAGAATATTCTGACGAAAAACTTTTCATACAGACTACCAAATCTAGTGGCAGACACCTGGCGCTGCCATATACAAGTGAAGAATCATTCAAACTTTGGTGATCTCGGTTTACACTTCAGAGGTATACAGGCCCATGTAGAGGAGATAGAAAAAACCTAATCGACATTGAAAGAAAATGTTCCAAGCTTTGCTGACAGCTTTTCGTACAAGCGTATTCATCAAGACAAGGTTAGGCCTCACTGTGAGCTTCCTCCGAACAACTTTGCCTATACAAAACGACTGCATTTACCCTCGGTCCGTGCTTATACCACCAAACGGGTACCTAGTGGACTCATAACACGGGATTCCTCATGTGGGTTATACACGCCTTTGGTTAGTACACATGACCAGTTACTGGACATATTGTGGTTGTTCCCGTATTCGGACTTCCATATTCATTAGTCAACGATCTCACTGTAAAAACTCCTGCCACTGTTTCCAGTAAGCAGGTGCTTTTTCTCTTCGTCTCTGCCGGTAAATGTACTGACTGGAAAACGTGGCAAGAGTTGCGTACTGTATCTTACTGACTATTGAATATGGAACTCCGAGGTGCCAGTATGGAAATTTAGTTAGAAGGGCCTGAGGAAAAAAAAACACCAGGAACCTATGCGTGAAGTCATGTGAGTACAGACGTCCCTTGCAGGACGAGAGTATCCACAAGGTACCCGTCATGAAGATGTAGTAGAAAGGACAAGACTTGGTCGCTGAGAATATTGTTATATTCATCCTGATTCATGTTCACCGTTGCTTGAATGAATGGTCCTGAGTCACGATACGAAAAACACTCCCCAGCAAAACGCAGACCCACTTGCAATCTGAGCTACTTCCTCCAAACCCTGTGAGTTTAACGCCAAATTGACCCTCGGTGTATACGACGCCTAGCATCATTTGAAAAAGCAAAATTCGTGACTTGTCGTGTCACACTACACGCCTTCAGTCAGCTACTGTCCAGTTTGTATGTTGTTTGGCCCACTGGAGACTCATACTTTCATGTGCCGCTATGAATAATGACCTTTTGCGAAGTACTTTGCTACATACATTCATTACATGCGGCTGCCATCGCACTGTTCGCTCTAAAAGTGGTTGATTTGGACTTGAATCCACTGTCAGTCGGGTCTGAAACAGACTGTCATTGACAAAGCGTGATACTTGTCTCCATTCCCTGTCGGTTTTGGTTTTTTTACGACCACTGTTCTTACGTTGTGTTACATACTGCGAGTACTACACGATTCCTTGCAGGCATGTAAGACAGTCTGCGTTGCTACATCAACAAATTATGCAACTTGATTCACGGTTCGGTCATGGGCACCTCCAAACAAGATACTCTATGTGATAAAACGTATCCGGACACCTTGCTGAAAATGACTTACAAGTTCGTAGCACCCTCCATCGGTTAAGCTGGAATTCAATATTGTGTTGGCCCACCCTTAACCTTGATGACAGTTTCCACTCTCGCAGGCATGCGTTCAATCAGGTGCTGGAAGGTTTCTTGGGGAATAACAGCCAATACTCTACGGAGTGCTATACTGAGGAGAGGTATCCATGTCGCGCGGTGAGGCCTGGCACGAAGTCGGCTTTCCAAAACATCCAATTGCTGTTCTATAGGATTCAGGTCAGGACTCCGTGCAGGCCAGTCCATTACAGGGATGTTGTTGTTGTGTAACCACTCCGCCACAAGCCGTGCATTATGAACAGATGCTCGATCGTGTTGAAAGAGGCAATCGCCATCCCCGAATTGCCCTTCAACAGTGGGAAGCAAGAAGATGCCTAAAACATCAATGTAGGCCTGTACTGTGATAATGCCACGCAGAACAACAAGGGTTGCAAGCCCCCTCCATGAAAACACGACCACACCATAACACCACCGCCTACGAATTTTACTGTTGGCACTACTCACGCTGGAAGATGACGTTCAAATCAAATGGCTCTGAGCACTGTGGGACTCAACTGCTGTGGTCATAAGTCCCCTAGAACTTAGAACTACTTAAACCTAACTAACCTAAGGACATCACACACATCCATGCCCGAGGCAGGATTCGAACCTGCGACCGTAGCAGTCACACGGTTCCGGACTGCGCGCCTAGAACCGCGAGACCACCGCGGCCGGCGAAGATGACGTTCAGCGGGCATTCGCCATACTCATACCCTGCCATCGGATCGCCACATTGTGTACCGTGATTCGTCATTCCATACAACATTTTTCCACTGTTCAATCGTCCAATGTGTACTCTCCTTACACCAAGCGAGGCGTCGTTTAGCATTTACCGGCGTGATGTGTTGCTTATGTACAGCCGCTCGACCACGAAATCGAAGTTTTCTCACCTCCCGCCCGACTGTCAAAGTACTTGCAGTGGATCCTGATGCCGTTTGGAATTTCTGTGTGATGGTCAGGGTAGATGTCTGCCTATTATACATTACGACCCTCTTCAACTGTCGGTGGTTCAAATGGCTCTGAGCACTATGGGACTTAACTTTTAAGGTCATCAGTCCCCTAGAACTTAGAACTACTTAAAACTAACTAACCTAAGGACATCACACACATCCATGCCCGACGCAGGATTCGAACCTGCGACCGCAGCGGCAGCGCGGTTCCAGACTGTAGCACCTAGAACCGCTCGGCCACCCCGGCCGGCAACTGTCGGTGGTCTCTGTTAGTCAACAGACGAGGTCGGTCTCTACGCTTTTGTACTGTACGTGTCTCTTCACGTTTCCCCTTCACTATCACATCGGAAACAGTGGACCTAGGGATTTTTATGAGTGTGGAAATCTCGCGTACAGACGTATGATACAAGTGACAACCAATCACCTGCTCACGTTAGATGTCTGTGAATTCCGCAGAGCTCCCCATTCTGCTCTTTCGCGATGTATAATGACTACTGAGGTCGCTGACATGGAGTACCTGGCAGTAGGTGGCAGCACAATGCACCTAATATGAAAAATGTATGTTTTTGGGAGTGTCCGGATACTTTTGATCACATAGTGTAGCTCGCTTCTGTCATTCTGCAACGTCTCCACGTCCACTCGGCTTACAGCACTGATTCCGCACAGCCAGCTGTCACAAAACACCACTTCACTTCATGACTGAAGTGACCTGCGGAGTATGATATACCCACCTGGTACTAGTTCATCATCTACAGCGCTCTAAAATGACCATTATGTTCTATTAAGTGGGTGACTAATATTTTGCCTAGTTGTCTCATGAAGGACTTAACATAAACATTTAAAGAAACTCTTCTCATCTACAGATTGGAGGTGTGATGTACTATCATATTGTCAGACAGGTATATTTTGATAGAGGAAGTAATTTACAGTCGAAGACACAAAAGCGCCTCACTTCAGCCGTTATCTAAATCTTAAGGTTTCATAGAAACAGTCATTAGAAAACATAAATTAGACGACATGGGCCTGTCTGTGTAAGGAATGTATCCGAAGTATAGTTTTGGTCTCAACGAATAAAACATACTACTTAATATTTCTGCAGTCAGCATACAGTGAGGTGACAAAAGTCGTGTTATACCTCATTATCGCCGGCCGGAGTGGCCGAGCGGTTCTAGGCGCTACACTCTGGAACAGCGCGACCGCTACTGTCGCAGGTTCGAATCCTGCCTCGGGCATGGATGTGTGTGATGTCCTTCGGTTAGTTATTTAGGTTTAAGTAGTTTCAAGTTCTATGGGACTGATGGCCTCAGAAGTTAAGTCCCATAGTGCTCAGAGCCACTTGAACCATTTTGAACCTCGTTATCGTGTCGGATCTCCTTTTCCCCGGCGCAATGCAGAAACCCGATCTGACATGGACTCAACAAGTCGTTGGAAGCCCCTACAGAAATATTGACCCATGCTGCCTCTGTAAGAGTCCATAATTGTGAAATTGTTGCCGGTGCAGGATTTTGTGCACGAACTGACTTCTCAGTTATGTCTAATAAATGTTCGATGAGATTCATGTCGGGCGATCTGGGTGGCCAGAATGTTCTCCAAGCCAATCGCGATCAATTGTGGCCCAGTGAAATGGCGCATTGTCATCCATAAGAATTCCGTCGTTTGTTGGCAGCACGATGTCCCTGAATGTCTGCAAAAAGTCTCCAAGTAGCCGAACATAACCATTTGCAGTAAATTATTTGTCAGTTCCATATAAACACAGCCCACATCATTATGGAGGCACCACCAGCTTGCACAGTGCCTTGCTGACAACTTGGGAACGTGGCTTCGTGGTGTCTACGCCACGCTCGAACCCTACCACCAGCTCTTACCAGCTGCAATGGGGACTCATCTGACCAGGCCACTGTTTTCCAGTCATCTAGGATCCAACCGATATGGTCACTAGCCCAGGAGAAGCGCTGCATACGATGTCGTGCTGTTAGCAAAGGCAATCGCTTCGGTCGTCTGTTGCCAACGCGCATAATACCAGATTTCGCCTCACTGCCCTAACGGATACGTTCGTCGTACGTCCCACGTTGATTTATGCGGTTTTTGCACGCATTGTTGCTTGTCTGCTTGCACTGACAGCTCTAACGCTGCTGCTCTCGGTAGTTAAGTGAAGGCCGTAGGCCACTGCGTTGTCCGTGGTGAGAGTTAATGCCTGACAATGGGTATTCTCGGCACAAACTTTTCACTGTATATCTCGGAATATTCAATTCCCTAAAGATTTCCGAAATCTAATGTCCAGAGCGTCTATCTGAATGTCTGTTAATTCTCGTCATTCGGCCATAATAACGTCGGACACCACTTCACACGAATTACCTGAGTGGAAATGACAACCCCGCCAATGCACTGCCGTTTCATATCTTGTGTACGCGATACTACCGCCATCTGTATATGTGCATATCGCTGTCTCATAACTTTTGTCACTTAAGTGTAGTTTGTTCTATGATATTTTCAGCTGTTACATTTGATAACGTTCAAATGCTGTGGCGCGTTTGCTGCATTATAGAACTTCTGTCTTAGAGCCGTTCTCGGATATCCGTGTAACGCAGATTTTTTTAGCGAGAACCTCTACGTTAGCTACAGGAGAATTACTGCTGCCCTCAGATATGCATGGTAAGGCAAGCTGTTACATTCTCCCGTACGAATGTTTGCCCACAGGACGACGCCTATCTTCCGTGTATCAGGGAGCACAGATAAACCACGTACGCAAGTAAGCTTGCAGTCCTTGTAGCGATCAGTTATTGCTCTTGTTGCCGGTATTATACATACAGAATATTATGAACAGTGCTCCATCGCTCACGAGGAGTGCTCCTGAAGAATATAATCGCAACGGTTTCGAAAAAAGTCAGGAATAGAAGATTTGAAGAACCGCATGGCGGCTTCAGGTCAGAAAATATTTTCTATTTAGCTCTTATTTTGTTCTTGGTTCCCATGTTGGGCAGAGAGCGTAAATATCCCTGTGACTATACCTGTACCGAATGGATAGTCGTTTTCCATAGCTGATGACATGACTCGGGCCCCAAGGTTGAGTCATACTGCGATGATCGTGTTAACTGCGGGTTACTGGTTGGAGCACAGCACGAGTGATGAAGTTCGATGTACTATGACGCAACGTTGTACCTAGAAACAGTCCGTGGGCTATTGAGAAAGACTAAACAATGAAATCAGTATAGCAACAGAAATATTTACGCCGGTTTTGACTGTGATTAACTTCGTTGCCCGCTGTTGTATCTTTACTCAGTTAAAAAAGATTTCTGTCTCTGCAGTTAGTGTCTGCACCGCATAGTCTTCTGTAAAACGTCAGGACAGTTACAGCAAGTATTTCATATTAATATGTATTTTAATTATCGATCTATTTAAAACAAACATCAAAAAAAGTTTTGCATCACCTCGGTTGTGAGAGGTCTAAAACCTGTACAGAAAATTGGAATAGAGATCAATATTAACATCATTTCCTCTCCTTTTATTGCTCATGAAAACGACACATTGCATGTTGTACCACCATACAGCGAGACCTTCAGAGAAGGTGGTCCAGATTGCTGTACACACCGGTACCTCTAATACCTAGTAGCACATCCTCTTTCAATGATGCATGCCTGTATTCGCCGTGGCACACTATCCGCAAGTTCATCAAGGCACTATTGGTCCAGATTGTCCCACTCATCAACGGCGATTCGGCGTAGGTCCCGCAGAGTGGCTGGTGGGTCACGTCGTCCGTAAACAGCCCTGTTCAGTCTATCCCAGGCATGTTCGATAGGGGTAATGTCTGGAGAACATGCTGCCCACTCTAGTAAAGCGACGTCGTTATCCTGAAGGAAGTCATTCAGAAGATGTGCACGATGGAGGTGCGAAATTGTCGTCCATGAAGACAAATGCCTCGCCAATATGCTGCCGATATGGTTGCATTATCGGGCGGAGGAAGTGAAATTGCGCATCATGCATCCTATTGCGCACAGTTTGAGTCGTAACACGGCGTCCTGTGGCTGCACGAAACGCATTATTCAACACGGTGGCTTTGCTGTCAGGGTTCGTCCGAGCCATAATCCGTAGGTACGGTCATCCACTGCTGTAGTAGCCCTTGGGCGGCCTGAGAGAGGCATGTCATCGACAGTTCCTGTCTCTCTGTATCTCCTCCATGTCCGAACAACATCGCTTTGGTGCACTCCGAGACGTCTGGACAGTTCCCTTGTTGAGTGCCCTTCCTAGCACAAAGTAACAAAGTAGACACTGTCGAACCGTGGTATTGACCGTCTGAGCATGGTTGAACTAGAGACGCCGGCCTCAGTGACCGAGCTTTTTTTATGTGTATACAATAGTTAGACAGAGTAGTATAATAGTTTCAGATTTGATAAATCACTAGTGTGCACTGACGCTGACCGCTGTATGCACGATGGGCCAGCTACATAATACACTCCTGGAAATGGAAAAAAGAACACATTGACACCGGTGTGTCAGAACCACCATACTTGCTCCGGACACTGAGAGATGGCTGTACAAGCAATGATCACACGCACGGCACAGCGGACACACCAGGAACCGCGGTGTTGGCCGTCGAATGGCGCTAGCTGCGCAGCATTTGTGCACCGCCGCCGTCAGTGTCAGCCAGTTTGCCGTGGCATACGGAGCTCCATCGCAGTCTTTAACACTGGTACCATGCCGCGACAGCGTGGACGTGAACCGTATGTGCAGTTGACGGACTTTGAGCGAGGGCGTATAGTGGGCATGCGGGAGGCCGGGTGGACGTACCGCCGAATCGCTCAACACGTGGGGCGTGAGGTCTCCACAGTACATCGATGTTGTCGCCAGTGGTCGGCGGAAGGTGCACGTGCCCGTCGACCTGGGACCGGACCGCAGCGACGCACGGATGCACGCTAAGACCGTAGGATCCTACGCAGTGCCGTAGGGGACCGCACCGCCACTTCCCAGCAAATTACGGACACTGTTGCTCCTGGGGTATCGGCGAGGACCATTCGAAACCGTCTTCATGAAGCTGGGCTGCGGTCCCGCACACCGTTAAGCCGTCTTCCGCTCACGCCCCAACATCGTGCAGCCCGCCTCCAGTGGTGTCGCGACAGGCGTGAATGGAGGGACGAATGGAGACGTGTCGTCTTCAGCGATGAGAGTCGCTTCTGCCTTGGTGCCAATGATGGTCGTATGCGTGTTTGGCGCCGTGCAGGTGAGCGCCACAATCATACTGGCGCTGCATACGACCGAGGCACACAGGGCCAACACCCGGCATCATGGTGTGGGGAGCGATCTCCTACACTGGCCGTACACCTCTGGTGATCGTCGAGGGGACACTGAATAGTGCACGGTACATCCAAACCGTCATCCAACCCATCGTTCTACCATTCCTAGACCGGCAAGGGAACTTGATCTTCCAACAGGACAATGCACGTCCGCATGTATCCCGTGCCACCCAACGTGCTCTAGAAGGTGTAAGTCAACTACCCTGGCCAGCAAGATCTCCGGATGTGTCCCCCATTGAGCATGTTTGGGACTGGATGAAGCGTCGTCTCACGCGGTCTGCACGTCCAGCACCAACGCTGGTCCAACTGAGGCGCCAGGTGGAAATGGCATGGCAAGCCGTTCCACAGGACTACATCCAGCATCTCTACGATCGTCTCCATGGGAGAATAGCAGCCTGCATTGCTGCGAAAGGTGGATATACACTGTACTAGTGCCGACATTGTGCATGCTCTTTTGCCTGTGTCTTTGTGCCTGTGGTTCTGTCAGTGTGATCATGTGATGTATCTGACCCCAGGAATGTGTCACTAAAGTTTCCCCTTCCTGGGACAATGAATTCACGGTGTTCTTATTTCAATTTCCAGGAGTGTAGCTTTGCGCCGTTCTGTATATTCTTTCCGACGCTGCCGTAGCTTTCGCATTCGCTTGGCACTGGACATCTTAGGTTTTTAGAATTCCTTTCCTCATGAACTTTCCTCTGACTTGCGTTTTATATAATTACCAGCACATTTACGAGTCATACGAGACATCTTCCATAGTTTGTAATTTTTAATTCGGTACCGATTTTCATTTATATTCCGTGAATATTTTTATTTTATCAGTTTTGATCGTATTAGTGCTTCGTACGCTATTCCTAATGGCACTCGAATGAAGATCCTAGCGAAACGGCTTTCCTCGCTAAACCAGTTTATGACTTCACACAAAGCTAATCCTGTTTATGCAACTGCACTGCTACGTCGACGTCGTAGCCAAAAAGAAATATTGCGCGACAAACACGTACAGACGTAAACTTTTTATTGTGGGCTCAAGCACTGTTTACGCGTTATAAGTTTCGTAGTTATTAGCGATTCAAACCCGATGGTAATTTATCACTATAAAGTTCGACCGACGAGCGAATAGAGGTTTTCACATCAAAGGAAGTTTACAGCTCCACGACGTGTCAAAACAGCCATAATTTGTGGCTGTGCTTTTGAAAAATTAAAAATTATTGAGCCTGGGTATTTAGCTAGAATGAATGGCTGTAGTTACTGGAACGTTCACTTCAAAGACTTTGCCTTAGTTGAGTACCAAGTCATATTTTTACACACATTCACCTTCGAAATTAATTTGTTTTGTAATCCACTTAGACTTATTTGTTTTCCAGCTTCTTTTTTATTGTCTTCTATTGCATCTATGTCTGAGTAAACCGAATATATTTTTAGTTACACCAGACTTCACTGCTGAATCGCACGTCGCTGATATACCGTTTAGGAATTTAGCTTTGAATCATTTTTGTTACATTTTTGACCTCTGTTACTGATCCCTGTTCTGCTCCTTTGTTTATTGATTCAAATAAAGTTAATGAGCAATACACAGGGTCTACAAAAAACACTGACAACACTGAGTATGTTGTACGGCAAGGCAAACTTGGCGGTTTTCAAGAACGAACCCTAACGGTGATACAGAAATGATACAGGATTTGGGATGGACATCATTAAAATAAAGACGTTTTTCATTGCGATTGAATCTTCTCATGAAATTCCAATCACTAACTTTCTCCCCCGAATGCGAAAATTTTTATTGACACCGACTTACATATGGAGGAACGACCACAAAGATAAAGTAAGGGAAATAAGAGCTCTTAGGGAAAGATATAGGTGTTCAATCTTCCCGCGCGCTATACGAGACTGAAATAATAGAGAATTGTGAAGGTGGTTGGATGAACCCCCTGCCAGGAACTTAAATGTGATTTGCAGAGTATCCATGTAGATTTAGATGTGGAAACGCAAGGCTTGGACGCTGGAGAGCGTCGAAGTCTGAGATGGGTGTGTGTTTCACATTACATCAATAAACCCAATGTGGGTAGCACGTCGAGCTGTCTACATTACAAACGAGCATCGAACTGCGTACCGCATACGTCAATGCAGAGCCTACGTCGGCGGTGCTGAGCCTCGCGTACGTGAGCCAATACGTGCTGTTGTCGTTGAAGTATTACATTCGCTCCGTGGACTCGAGCAATAATGGTTCAAATGGCTCTGAGCACTATGGGACTTAACATCTGAGGTCATCAGTCCCCTAAAACGGCCGGTGAGCAATAATGTCCTCTACTGACGTTACAGGTATGCAGTTCACTATACTCCTCATACTACTCCCCAGAAAATAGCCGAGAGGTGTCAGACTTGGCGACTGTCCTAGCCATAGAGCTGGTTCAGCCCTACCGATTCATTGTTGGGGATATGTGACGTTGAGATGATTCCACACATCGACATAATAGTGTGCTGGAGCTGCGTCGCGTTGCAGTCACATGTCCATCTGAACATTTAGTAGCACTACATCCAACAAAGTAGGAAAAATATTTCTAATTTATGTGAGGTTAGTCCGTTTGGCAGTAGAGAGGGCCTATGGTCCAATGGTATTGTCACTAAATATCCCAGCCCAGATACCGACACTGTGTTGGTGATTTTGAATCATCTTGGCACGTCCTCCCAAACATGCATGACCGAGCGAGGTGGCGCAGTGTTTAGCACACTGGACTCGCATTTGGGAGGACGACGGTTCAATCCCGCGTCCGGCCATCCTGATTTAGGTTTTCCGTGATTTCCCTAAAATCGCTTCAGGCCCTTTGAAAGAGCACGGCCGACTTCCTTCCCCAACCTTGCCTAATCCGATGAGACCGATGACCTCGTAGTTTGTTCTCTTCCCCCAAACAACCTACCAACCAACCAAACATGCATGTTGTGCAAGTTTAATATGCCGTCTCTAGTAAGCGTGCTTTCATCCGTGAATCGCACCAACCTACGGAATTGTAGCTGGAGTACATTGTTGTAAATACTGCTTCGCACACTACCCGTAGTGGGTAGTCCTTCTGGACTTTCTGAGATGGTGTGGATGGACCCGGTATTCATGGACACTTCGGTACACGACACTTTTACCCGTGTGCAGCGCCTGTGCCAGCTGCCGAGTGCTGGTGTCTGGGTCCTCATGGAAGCTTGTGAGCAACTCCTCCTCCAGCTGTTGTGTTCGAGCCGAGCTTGGACGACACACATCGCGTTTTGACATCTAATGGAGGACAAACAGTAAACTGGGGATAGTGTTCGCAGGTACCAAGCACCAAGTGCTAACACTTCACTGTACAATGGACACACCTCAGGCACAAAATGCCGACTTGCAACTTTCCGTCTTCTCTGAGGCTTCTATCGATGGTGGCGAACTTGGAATTCCGCAGCTTTGAACTGGTACATGTAGCACTGTTGTCGACAACGTTACTGTACTGGCACACCAAACAAAGTCCGCAGTAGGACGAGCACAAGGGCTGTCTGGAGGAAATGTTGTTAGGCTAAGGCTCTGTGCACTATGGGACTTAACATCTGAGGTCATCAGTCCCCTAGAACTTAGAACTACTTAAATCTAACTAACCTAAGGACATCACACGCATCCATGACCGACGCAGGATTCGAGCCTGCGAACGTAGCGGTCGTGCGGTTCCAAACTGAGGTGCCTAGAACCGCTCGGCCACACCGGCCGGCCTATTAGGCTTAGGCCGTCCATCCGCAGTACATAAATGGCTAAAGGGCTGCATACCTTCTGTATTCAGACACCAAAACGAAACACTTTTCAGCGCCTAGATCCTGCGTTTCCGGGTATCGATTCCTTCTTGATAACCTATCGATTTGCCCTTCCGAACAAAATACCAAGCGTTGACGTTTTTTTTCCGACATTCTGTATGCTACTCGTTAAGGACTCGTTCACAACTACAGTGCCGGCCATGGTGGCCAAGCGGTTCTAGGCGCTGCAGTCTGGTAGCGTGCGACCGCTACGGTCGCAGGTTCGAATCCTGCCTTGGGCATGGATGTGTGTGATGTCCTTAGGTTAGTTACGTTTAAGTAGTTCCAAGTTCTAGGGGACTGATGACCTTAGAAGTTAAGTCCCATAGTGCTCAGAACCATTTGAACCACTTTTGAACAACTACAGTGTTTTTAATTACATGTAAAAAAAAATCTGCACCTTTAAAAATAGCCCGACAGCCGCGAAAGAAACTTTACGGAGAGATAAGTAACTCGGATTTACTTCTAAGGAAGAGAATTATAAGTTCATAATTGGAAAGCTGACACAGTTGCAACGAGGAGTGGGCAATGCAAGCTTCAAACATAAACAGTTTTATGTACTAGACGTCTGCGGTAGGAATTTGAATACATTATTATACTTGATGACGGGTGTCATAATCAGTCACAATAATTCTGCGGATACAAAAATATTTGTGTGTACGTAGTTAACTTTCAACGCATTTTAAAAGTGTTAACGCTCTGTCCGGATCTTATTTCTTGAGGGATATGATTTGTGAAAATATCGAGAAATCTGTTGAAAACCTTAAGTGACAGTGGATTTTAGGGCGTAAGTCACTCGAATAAAAGTTAATCCAGTCTACATAGAGTAGTGTACATCTACATCTACATGGTTACTCTGCAATTCACACTTAAGTGCCTGGCAGAGGGTTCATCGAACTATTTTCATACTACTTCTCTACCATCCCACTCGCGAATGGCGCGTGGGAAAAAGGAACACCTAAATCTTTCCGTTTGAGCTCTGATTTTGTTATGATGATCATTTCTCCCTACGCAGGTGGGTGTCAACAAAATATTTACGCATTCGGAAGACAAAGTTGGTGACTGAAATTTCGTAAATAGATCTCGTCGCAAAGAAAACCGCCTCTGTTTCAGTGACTGCCACCCCAACTCGCGTATCATATCAGTGACACTCTCACCCCATTTGCGCTATAACAGGAAACGAGCTGCCCTTGTTTGCACTTTTTCGATGTCCTCCGTCAATCGTACATGGTGAGGATCCAATACCTCTCAGCAATATTCCAGCAGAGGACGGACAAGTCTTATGTAGACTGTCTCTTTTGTGGGTTTGTCGGATCTTCTAAGTGTGCTGCCAACAAAGCGCAGTCTTTGTTTCGCCTTCCCCACAATATTATCTATGTGGTCTTTCCAACTTAAGTTGCTTGTAATTGTAATTACTAGGTACTTAGTCGAATTGACAGCCCTTAGATTTGTGCGATTTATCGTATACCCAAAATTTATCGGATTTATTCTAGTACCCATGTGGATGACCTCGCACTTTTCTTTGTTTAGTGCTAATTGTCACTTTTCTTATGATTTTACTAGACGGTAAATTACAGCGTCATCTGCAAACAATCTAAGGGGGCTGCTCAAATTATCACCTAGATCATTTATATAAATCAGGGACAGCAGAGGGCCTATGACACTACCTTGCGGAACGCCAGGTATAACTTCTCTTCTATTCGATGATATACTACGAACTTTGACCTCTCTTAGAGGAAATCACGAATCCAGTCACACAACTGAGACGATACTCCGTATGCACGCAATTTGATTAACAGTCGCTTGTGAGGAACGGTATCAAACGCCTTCTGGAAATCTTGGAATATGGAATCGATCTGAGATCCCTTGTCGACAGCACTCATTACTTCATGGGAATAAAGAGCTAGGTGTGTTGCACAAGAACGATATTTTCTGAATCCGTGTTGGTTATGTATCAATAACTCATTTTCTTCAAGGTGATTCATAATGTTCGAGTACAGTATATGCTCCAAAATCCTACTGCAAATTGAGGTCAGTGATATGGGTCTGTAATTCAATGCTCCTATTTCCTTTCTTGAATATTGGTGTGACCTTTGCTGCTTTCCAGTCTTTAGGAACAGACCTTTCGTCAAGTGAGCGATTGTATATGACTGGTAAGAAAGGCGCTATTGTGTCTGCATACTCTGAGAGGAACCTGATTGGTATATCATCTGGACCGGATGTCTTGCCTTTCTTAAGGGATCTGAGTTGTTTGTCAATACCTAAGATATCTACTTTTACGTATACGTAAAACAGAATGCGAACTGAACAGTCTCCAGAGATTTTATAGTAGTAGAATCGGGCCTACTAACCACATTATTGGTCATTGTCGTACCCGACTTCGAGACTGAATTTTGTGCACTGAGCGAGGTGATGCACTGGCCAGCACACTGGAGTAGTATTCGAAGGGGCAACGCTTCAAATCCTCGTCTGGCCATCCTGATTTAAGTTTTCCGTGATTTCCCCAAACCGCTCGAGGCAAATCTCGGGACGGTACTTTTGAAACGGGTGTGGCCGAATTCCTTCTCCATCCTCCTGTAACTGGAGCTTCTGATCAGTCTCTAGTGACCTCGTTGTCGACGGGACATTAAACTCTAATCGCCTCCTCCCTGTATTTTGTCATTGTTTGTTCCACAAACGCAGACTCGATGTGGAGTCTTTACGTTATTATCAAGATACTGAGCTGGTAGAAAAGGGTTAGGAATTCTATACTACTGCCTAGTTTTTTGTAGGGTAAAACGTGATCTGCAGGGACCATCTGTTGAGACAGCCGCTGTCAACGCAACAAAAAACTAATACAAGCATCTGCTCATCATCTGCTTTGTCAAGTCCATAAGAACTCTGACACCGTTGAAAGATATTTTACACATGGCGACGGGCTGAATACGTTCCATTTTCCATGTAATACGGTTTTCTTAACGGGCGAAAACGTTTCCTGCATTGTTCTGTAGACAGTATTTCGAAACCGCTGCTTGTATCGTGTCATAGTGTATTGAATTATTTTATTTATTTAAGCATTTCTTCTACCTAGGAAGGCTTCGGACTTCAAGCCTTCTCTTACATCTAAGCAGGCATTCTTACAGACTTTTGTTTACAGCTGGTTCATGCTGCTCCTGCTGTTGCTACTGCTACTACTGCTGCTGCTGATTATGATGACTGAAAAATAACATTCATGTCGAATGGGAGAAACGTATGTCAGAAGAACAAAAAATACTAAATCTAGAAAAGTTAACTGATCCGGCGCTTAGTGCGCAATAATGTGGTAAAGTTGGCAGAGATCGTGGAAAAAGAAGAAGAAGAAGCAGATGAGAAAGGAGGTGAAGACGGAGGAGGAGGAGGAAAGAGAAAGGAAGAAAGAAAGTGACTGGTATGAAGAAAACTGGGAGTTTGTTGACATCGTGTCATACTAGTTCTCCGTTCGACAAGAGGAAGACAGCTGGTGCATGCTGATAGGGTAACAACGCGACTGATGACAGGAAAAGCTTTACTCTGCTCTTGAATGCATTATGGTTTTCGATCAAATGTGGGTTATTGGACAGTATGTTTTACGGACAGTGACTAGAATTGAGGAGGAGATGATAAAAGACCCAGTTATCAGTTATGCATAGGAACAGCAACATGCTGGACACTACTAAGAAACGATGAAGAAAGTAGAGCGTGTGAAAATCACCTCACCTATGCGGTCGCATCCATCCTAAGCATAAGAAGTTGATCGACAGAGGTCAGTCTTCGTGTTACTACTTTAATGATCGGTCTGTTTAGTCCGAGTGAAGACAATTTTGTGCTGGTAACGAAACTATGACCTGTCCTATGCTATTCTATAAACATTTTATGATTGGTGGTTTTGAGTTTATCCGGTGGAAAGTTGAAGCGCATATTCATGACACGTACAACTTTTTTCCTTCCTCTGAAATAGATCGCTACGACTGAAATTAATAGAAAATGCAGAAGAAATTTGTACGGCTGATGGCAAATGTGCAACTCTTCAAATTCCTGACAGCTGTATCGAGTCACCTTATTAAACTGTTAGTATAGAAATCATTGTCGTAAATTTCCTGGCGATGCTTCCTCTACCAGACAACAGTGCGCTGCACTGGAAGCTGTGGTCGACCCATCATTAAATATTTTTTATTTTTTTTGCGATATAACACGAGCCGTAAGTGTCGAATGTTGCAGCGAATTGGCACAAACGTACGCTCCGCTGTGCTTTCTCTTGCGTAGCCAGAAAAGTGAATGTTAGTGTACAGAAGCGCTGATGTGGCAACGGCGAAGACCAAAACCTGATTTTTTCCACAGCTTTTACGACCAAGACAGCGGCCTGCAGTGCTACTCACCTCACCACCTCAGGTTCACGATGGAGGTTGTTGAAATGTCGAGACAGCATAAAGGATCAGAGGTAGTTCTGTAGCTATGAGTATGAAAAGACGACAAAGAACTCGTCAAATTCATGAACGTTTGTTACAGTGTACCTTTCTGAACAGTTATTAACGTTACATTACTTAATGACAGCAACTTCATTCATCAGCACGATGAACTCATATCGCTCTGTTTGTCCATAACTGTCCATAAGATCAATAGGGCGATATAAAATGGAAACTCGGATTGGTGCTGTGTTCCTTCGCTTCCGGGAAACATTTGACACAGTTCTACACTGTCACTTAATGAACAAGATCATGGATTATGGAACATAGGACCAGCTTTGCCTCTGAGATCAGGACATCCCAGCAGATATAATTCGACACGTCGTTATCAGCGGGATAAAATATTTCTATGATATCGGAACTTTGGGAGTACCCCAGAAAAGTATAACATGTGGTTTTTTGTTCACAATAGATACAAAGCATCGGGTTGATAAAGTTGGATGCTTGGTGTGGCTTCGTCAGCAATATGTCTTGTGGTCTTATCGTGGCGTGATTATCTTCTGCCGTTAGGTCAGACGATAGAAATGCCACTGGCACGCTTAGAGGAGCAGATTGACGGTGACCAACTTAAAAGAGAACTTGATTAATTTTCACACACATTTATTAAAATAATAAAAATCATAAACCTTACTTAATTTGATTCTGGGTGCTATTTACAATTGACAGTCTGAAGTTCCTTTGATCTTGGTACGTTAATCTTATTCTCACATATCTCTAATACTTGACAAAGTGGCTACACATTTATCTTCATGGCTATGTACAGGAATATGGTTCAAATGGCTTTGAGCACTATGGGACTTAACATCTTAGGTCATAAGTCCCCTAGAACTTAGAACTACTTAAACCTAACTAACCTAAGGACATCACACACATCCATGCTCGAGGCAGGATTCGAACCTGCGACCGTAGCAGTCCCGCGGTTCCGGACTGCAGAGCCTAGAACCTGTACAGGAATATGATAATCTTATTAGGTGCAGACTGAAACTTCAATGCAGACTAATGCAGACTGACTAATCGGAGGTCTGTACACTCGTTATAATACCTCGAGCGTTCAGGTATCACTGCGCGAGTGTGATCCGCGAGGAGAAAATGTTCTACGTTAGCAGCAATCTCATTGGCTGCATTACATATTAATACGCGGATCGGCGGAAGCAGAATTTGGTCTGTCTCTAAGACATCGCCATCTCGTAGTGCGGAGACGGACGAGCGCTGCGCCTGCGCTGTTGTGCTTAGCGGGGCGCGCTCTATTGGGAAAGTTGCGTACGCGCTGTCTTCGCGGAACTATGTACACAACAGTTGCAATACCAAAAAACGTTGCAAAATGTTGGAAGATTGCAAATCATCGAAACTTAGCGTAGGGAGATCCAGCTGATCATCAACGTAAATAGATGTAACATTTTATTAAGGGTATTTAAATCCGTCTATCCAGCTACTATAAAACGCTTGTTTATATCACCGTTCGCGTTTCGTATTATTGGTACAAAATATCGTTAGTGGTTTATAGTGAAAGATGCTACAATTTTGGTTTGGTTTCTAGACCTAAAAAACAATTCGTTACCAGAGATTCATAGAGGTAATTTTTACATACGGTATGTATTTCAGATTTTTGCTTATATCGGGAAAAGTCCGCCAGCCTATCTTTGAAGTATTCCTTCGTTTGGCACTGAAGTTTTTGCCCAGTCCCACTCTGGTTTATTCTAATAAGCTTTTGCTACTTGCATTTTATCCCTGCTATCTTCAGAATATCGGCTCAATATTGCCAAAAGCTTTCCCTAAATCTACAAATACTATAAACGTAGGTTTGCATTTCTTCAGTCTGGCCTCTACGAAAAATTGTAGGACAGTAGAGCCTCGCGTGTTCCTACTTTTCTCCAGAACCCAAACTAATCTTCCTCGAGGTCGGCTTCTACGAGTTTTTCCATTCTTCCGGATATGTCTCGTGCCAATATTTTGAAACAAAATAGCTCTGAGCACTATGCGACTTAACTTCTGAGGTCATCAGTCGCCTAGAACTTAAAACTAATTAAACCTAACTAACCTAAGGGCATCACACACATCCATGCCCGAGGCAGGATAGGAACCTGCAACCATAGCGGTCGCTCGGTTCCATACTGTAGCGCCTAGAACCGCACGGCCACTCCGGCTGGCTATTTTGAAACCATGACTTATTACGCTCATAGTTCAGTAATATTCACACTTGTAAGTACCTGCCTTCTTTGGAATAGAATGATCATATTCTTCTTGAAGGTTGAAGATATTTAGGCTCTGTCATACATCTTGCATAACAGGTGCAACAGTATTGCCTTGGTATGCTCTCCTAAGAACCTCAGTAATTCCCAGGAATTATTGTCGTTTAGTACATGGGCTTTTCTTCGAATTCTCTCTCCCAATGCTGTGTCAAATTTAGCTAACAGTACCATATGTCCCATGTCATCTTCGTCTCCTTCCTCTTCTCTTTTTTGGAAATTGTTTTCAGGCTCGTTTCCGTTGTATAGCCCTTCTGTTTTCCCTTCAGTATTTCTGCTTTCCATTTCTTACTTGGTGCTGGCTTGCCATTTGTCCTCCGAAATAACAGTAAAATATTTAAGAGTACCCATCTGATGTGACCTATAGTGGAACGACTGCACAAAATGTGATGTACGAAAATCAGATGCTACGCTGTCATACAGAGGAAGAATTTTAAGAAAATTTTATTCATTCAAGAAGTAAGTATCGTCTCCAGTGATCTCCTTGGCAAAAACCAGGATGCTTCCTTTAAAAGGAGTCCGACTTTGTGCTCCGTCTCTAAGGACCTCATTTTCTGCAGAACATCAGAGTGTATCTTCATTCATTTTACGAAATATGTGGCTTCTAAAACACTCATTCGACCCAGTCTCAAGTATTGCTCATCAGTCTCGGAACCTTGACACGTAGGGTTATTAGAGGAGGCAGAGAAGATTCAAGGGAGACTGGCACGTTTCGACACACATTCGTTTAGTAAGCGCAAGAGTGTTACGGAGAAGCACATCAGATCCCAATCGCAGACGTTACATCTACATCTACATCTACATGATTACTCTGCAATTCACATTTAAGTGCTTGGCAGAGGGTTCATCGAACCACAATCATACTATCTCTCTACCATTCCACACACAAACAGCGCGCGGGAAAAACAAACACCTAAACCTTTCTGTTCGAGCTCTGATTTCTCTTATTTTATTTTGAGGATCATTCCTACCTATATAGGTTGGGCTTAACAACATATTTTCGATTCGGAAGGGAAAGTTGATGACTGAAATTTCGTAAATAGATCTCACCGCGACGAAAAACGTCTTTGCTTTAAAGAACTTCCATCCCAACTCGCGTATCATATCTGCCACACTCTCTCCCCTATTACGTGATAATACAAAACGAGCTGCCCTTTTTTGCACCCTTCGATGTCCTCCGTCAATCCCACCTGGTAAGGATCCCACACCGCGCAGCAATATTCTAACAGAGGCCGAACGAGTGTAGTGTAAACTGTCTCTTTAGTGGACTTTTTGCATCTTCTAAGTGTCCTGCCAATGAAACGCAACCTTTGGCTCGCCTTCCCCACAATATTATCTATGTGGTCTTTCCAACTGAAGTTGTGAAGTAATTTTAACACCCAGGTATCGAGTAATCGAATTCCAACGGATTTCTTTTGGAACTCATTTGGATCACCTCACACTTTTCGTTATTTAGCGTCAACTGCCTCCTGCCACACCATACAGCAATCTTTTCTAAATCGCTTTGCAACTGATACTGGTCTTCAGATGACCTTACCAGACGGTAAATTACAGCATCATCTGCGAACAACCTAAGAGAACTGCTCAGATTGTCACCCAGGTCATTTATATAGATCAAGAACAGCAGAGGTCCCAGGACGCTTCCCTGGGGAACACCTGATGTCACTTTAGTTTCGCTCGATGATTTTCCGTCTGTTACTACGAACTGCGACCTTCCTGACAGGAAATCACGAATCCATTCGCACAACTGAGACGATACCCCATAGGCCCGTAGCTTGATTAGAAGTCGCTTGTGAGGAACGGTGTCAAAAGCTTTCTGGAAATCTAGAAATACGGAATCAACTTGAGTTCCCCTGTCGATAGCGGCCATCACTTCGTGCGAATAAAGAGCTAGCTGCGTTGCACAAGAACGATGTTTTCTGATCCACGCTGATTACGTATCAATAGATCGTTCAGTTCGGGGTGATTCATAATGTTTGAATACAGTATATGCTCCAAAACCCTACTGCAAACCAGCGTCAATGATATAGGTCTGTAGTTCGATGGATTACTCCTACTACCCTTCTTAAATACTGGTGCGACCTGCGCAATTTTCCAATCTGTAGGTACAGATCTATCGGTGAGCGAGCGGTTGTATATGATTGCTAAGTATCAGCGTAATGTGAAAGGAACCTAATCGGTATACAATCTAGCCATGAAGACTTGCCCGTATCAAGCGATTTGAGTTGCTTCGCAACCCCTAAGGTATCTACTTCTAAGAAACTCATGCTAGCATCTGTTCGTGTTTCAAATTCTGGAATATTCCATTTGTCTTCCCTGGTGAAGGAATTTCGGAAAACTGCGTTCAATAACTCCGCTTTAGCGGCACAGTCGTCGGTAACAGTACCATCGGCACTGCGGTGGTGGTGGTTAGTGTTTAACGTCCCGCCGACAACGAGGTCATTAGAGACGGAGCGCAAGCTCGGGTTAGGGAAGGATTGGGAAGGAAATCGGCCGCGCCCTTTCAAAGGAACCATCCCCCCATTTGCCTGAAACGATTTAGGGAAATCACGGAAAACCTAAATCAGGATGGCTGGAGACGGGATTGAACCGTCGTCCTCCCGAATGCGAGTCCAGTGTGCTAACCACTGCGCCACCTCGCTCGGTTCGGCACTGCGCAGCGAAGGTATTGACTGCGTCTTGCAGCTTGTGTGCTTTACATACGACCAGAATTTCTTCGGATTTTCTACTAAATTTCCAGACAGTGTTTCGTTGTGGAACATATTAAAGGCATCTCGCATTGAAGTCCGTACCAAATTTCACGCGTTCGTAAATTTTAGCCAATCTTCGGGATTTCGCGTTTTTCTGAAATTCGCATGCTTTTTCCGTTGCCTCTGCAACAGCGTTCTGACCTGTTTTGTGTACCATGGGGGATCAGTTCCATCTCTTACCAATTTATGAGGTATGAATCTCTCAATTGCTGTTGCTACTATATCGTTGAATTTGAGCCACATATCGTCTACATTTGCATAGTCAGTTCGGAAGGAATGCAGATTGTCTCTTAGGAAGGCTTCTAGTGACACTTTATCCGCTTTTTTAAATAAAATTATTTTGCGTTTGTTTCTGATGGATTTGGAAGAAACGGTATTGAGCCTAGCTACAACGACCTTGTGATCACTAATCCCTGTATCAGTCATGATGCTCTCTCAATTAGCTCTTGATTGTTTGTGGCTAAGAGGTCAAGTGTGTTTTCGCAACCATTTACAATTCGCGTGAGTTCGTGGACTAACTGCTCGAAATAATTTTCGGAGAAAGCATTTAGGACAATCTCTGAAGACGTTTTCTGCCTACCACCGGTTTTGAACTTGTATTTTTGCCAACATATCGAGGAAAAATTGAAGTCCCCACCAACTATAACCGTATGAGTGGGGTATTTATTTGTTACGAGACTCAAATTTTCTCTGAACTTTTTAGCAACTATATCATCGGAGTCCGGGGGTCGGTAGAAGGAGCCATTTATTAACTTAGTTCGGCTGTTAAGTATAACCTCCACCCATACCAATTCGCACGGAGTATCTACTTGGACTTTACTACAAGATAAACCACTACTGACAGACACCAACACTCCACCACCAATTCTGCCTAGTCTATCTTTCCTGAACACCGTATGAGACTTCGTAAAAATTTCTGCAGAACCTATTTTAGGCTTTAGCCAGCTTTCTGTACCTATAACGATTTCAGCTTCTGTGTTTTCTATTAGCGCTTGAAGCTCAGGGACTTTCCCCAGCACAATTACAACAATTTACAATTCCGACTCTTCCTTGATCCAAGCACGTCCTGTATTTGCCATGCACCCTTTGAGATTGCAGTCCACCCCGTACTTTCCCGAGGCCTTCTAACCTAAAAAAAAAAAAAAAAAAAAAAAACGCCCAGTCCACGCCACACAGCCTCCGCTGCCCGTGAAGCCGCCAGCTGAGTGTAGTGAACTCCTGACCTATTCAGCGGAACCCGAAACCCCACCACCCTATGGCGCAAGTCAAGGAATCTGCAGCCAACACGGTCGCAAAACCGTCTGAGCCTCTGATTCAGACCCTCCACCCGGCTCTGCGCCAAAGGTCCGCAGTCGGTTCTGTCAACGATGCTGCAGATGGTGAGTTCTGCCTTCATCTCGTAAGCAAGAGCGGCAGCCTTCACCAAATCAGATAGCCACTGGAATCCAGAGATAATTTCCTCAGATCCAAAGCGACACACGTCATTAGTGCCAACATGTGCCACCACCTGCAGCTGGCTGCACCCTGTGCTCTTCATGGCATCCGGAAGGACCCTTTCCACATCAGGAATGACTCCATTCGGGATGCACATGGAGTGAACACTGGATTTCTTCCCCTCCTTAGCCGCCATATCCCTAAGGGGCCCCATTACGCGCCTAACATTGGAGTTCCCAGCTAGTAATAAGCCCACGCTCTGCGATTACCTGGACCTTGAAGGCTGAGTATCATCCTCTGAAACAGGGCGGGCAGCTGCATCTGGCTCAGCCAGAGACAGTGCCTTAAACCTGTTTGTCAGCCTCCGGGGACATCTTTCTCTGCCTGCCACGCCTTGGAACGACCTCCCAATCAACCACAGGCGAGGGCTCAGCCCCACTGCAGGCAGCAACCGGGGCTACCACAGTGGCAGACCGATCTGGGGACAGATGGGACGAGGTTGACATCCCCATGATACCCAAGTCCAGCTCCCCACAGTGGTGCCCATTGGCAACGGCCTTAAGCTGTGCGACCGAACTCAGCACCGCCTGCAGCTGTCAGCGAAGGGATGCCAACTCAGCCCTCATCCGATCGCAGCAATCACAGTCCCTGTCCATTCTAATCGATGTTGAACAACAGTTACTGAAACACGAGTCCATGCCTAGATAACGCAAGGGAAACATGCAAAGTATGTATGAACTAACCTGTACAAATGCCTAACGACTGCGCTACAATCTGCCTGAATTTACGATTACAGTAACTAAAACTCGAAATTACACCTCCTATACGAAACTCACACGCAACTTAAGTAAGAATCTACGAAGTAAACACAGAAAAGAACCTATATACATATCTTTCTGCGCTGTCGATGTGCACCAACTGGGAGCTCAGGCCACACTGGTCTCTGAGAGCCTGCTAGACAGACAAGTGCCACTGACGTACCAAAACAAAACAAATGCCTAACGACTGCGCTACAACCTGCCTAAATTTACGATTACAGTAACTAAAACTCGAAATTACACCTCCTATTCGAAACTCGCACCCAATTTAAGTAAGAATCTATGAAGTAAACACAGAAAAGCTATATACGTATCTTTCTGCGCTGTCGATGTGCACCAACTGGGAGCTCAGTCCAGACTGAGGCGTTGTAAGCCACAGAGAGGATTACTGTAAAAATATATATTTCGTCTTCTGGCACACAATTCGTGAAATGACCAACACGGGAAAATCAGAGAAATTACAGTCATTCTTTCCACGCATCGTTCGCGACTGGAACAGGAGAGGAGGAGCTTGAGAATAATCGAGAAATACCCTCCATCACACACCATATGGTGGCTTGCGACGTGTGGATATAGGCGAAGATGCAGATTAAAGCTGTAGTGAAGCTGCGTTACCGGCAGTACTGTCTTCATTCTTGCTTATCGCTGTGACTGTCCTGACACCCTACTTTGTTTAACTTCGCTGCTATTATCCTGCTGGAATAGAAAAGGACAGAGTAGACTTGCGATGGTATTGCGAATAGTATCCAAACTATGATTGTGAAGGTAAGAACTGTGGCAAAATCTCGTGATCGCGCTAATAGCCTGACTGGGGTAAGAGTGCAGCCTCTCTTCGCCGCGCCAGTATTAAGGGGAGGATGGCGGGCCCACCGCCCCGGCCGCCTTCTACCTCCGGGAACGATCCCCGGTACTCGTCTGACAGCAAGATGAGTGGATCAAGGGGCCGTTCTCGAGGGACTGGAACGAAGGAGAATTCTCACCCCTATCTGGGAATGAACCCATGACCTCCAGAGCCCGAGTCTAGTGCTCTAGCCGCTAGCGACCACAGTCACAAACGATTATTGTTCCATCTATAGTGGGTAGCATTGGTAGGAAGAAGTGTTGGGACAACTGGGATACATTAATTATTTATTTGTAATTTCTGCTACCAGTTTTAATCTGCCAGGGAGTTTCATATCAGCGCACACTCCGCTGCAGTGGGAAAATCTCATTCTAGAAACTGAAGTGTTTGCAAGTGGAATCTTTTGTAAGGTTTTATTTTTATTTTCTGTTTGTTTTTATCAAGTGGAAATGTGATTATCTTCCAAATTTTTGGCTTCTTATGAGTACCAGACAGGAAAGAATCAGCTTTGTTTCCTATTATGTCAAATATTGACATTAAAACAATATGCAACCTTCATTTTGACCACTTCATAAATGCTCCTACAAAGTTACTATACGAACTACTTGCTCTATTCGCTCATATAGACAATGTTTGAGAAGTGCAGTATTTCACCAACTTTTCTTGAAACACGTTTCCCACGCACATGCCGTAAGAAGTATTACTTTTTATGAGAATTACTAACGTGTGAATTACGGATTTATGCATTTAGCTATATTTTTATTAGAAAACTAATTTACCTTCAAATCATAGCTGTCTTATTACCGGAACGAAACGCGATTTGAAATTAACTGTTTCTACGTATATATATCGTTAAAAAGGGTGTGTCAGCTTTATGCTCTTTGTGCGTCTGAAGTAGTGCTAGAGGGAATTGACACCATGAATCCTGCAGGGCTGTCCATAAATCCGTAAGAGTACGAGAGGGTGAAGTTCTCTTCTGAACAGCACGATGCAAGGCATCCTATATGTGCTCAATAACGTTCATGTCTGGGGGATCTGGTGGCCAGTGGAAGTGTTTAAACTCAGAAGAGTGTTCCTGGGGCCACACTGTAGCAAGTCTGGACGTATGGGGTGTCGCATTGTTATGCTGGAATTGCCCAAATCCGTCAGAATGCACAATGGACATGAATGGATGCAGGTGATCAGACAGGATGCTTACGTACGTGTCACCTGTCAGAGTCGTATCTAGACGTTTCAGGGGACCCATATCACTCCAACTGCACACGTCCCACACCATTACAGAACCTCCAACACCTTGAACTATCCCACGCTGACATGCAGGGTCCATGGATTCATGAGATTGTCTGTATACCCGTACATGTCAATCCGCTCGATAAAATTTGGAACGAGACTTGTCCGCGCAGGCAACATGTTTCCAGTCTTCAACAGCCCAGTGTCAGTGTTGACGGGCCCAGACGAGGCGTAAAGCTTTGTGCCGTGCAGTCATCAAGGGTACACGAGTCGGCCTTCGGCTCCGAAAGTCCATATCGATGATGTTTTCTTGAACGGTTCGCAAGCTGACACTTGTTGATGGCACAGAATTGAAATCTGCAGCAATGTGCGGTAGGGTTGCACTTCTGTGACGTTGAACGATTCTCTTCAGTCGTCGTTGGTCCCGTTCTTGAAGGATCTTTTTCGGGTCGCAGCGATGTCGGAGATTTGATGTGTTACCGGATTCCTGATATTCATGGTACACCTGGCATTGTAGCAGCAGTAACCGATCTAACAACTGCGCCAGACACCTGTTCTCTTCTATAGGCGTTGCCGGCCGCAGCGCCGTATTCTATCTGTTTACATATCTCTGCATTTGAATGCCCATGCCTATACCAGTTTCTTCAGTGTAACAAAGCTTTATTAAGAGTCTGCAGAATTTTGGTGCTATCTTTGATCAGTTCATAACTATTTTTAAGAAGTTCCTCATTTTCCTGTTTTCACATTCCTGCCTCAATTTTTACTTTTTCCAAGTAACTTACTTTTTATGTTGAAGCTGAAATAATTTAATTTCTTCTTGAAAATGCATGCCGTATAAAACACTGTACTCGCATTTGGGAGAACGACGATTCAAATTCCCGTCCGAACTCCTTTATTTAGGTTTTTTGTGATATACCTATTATTTCCCAATTCGAGATAGTGTTCTAGCTCTAGTCACCTCGTCGCTGGCCGAAAAAATGCTCCTTTTGATTCTATAATAACTCTGCTTAGACTTTTACAATTCAGTCTGTAATGTGATTAACCCTGTAATCTCTCAAGTCCCTTAATAGTTACTCTGCGTGATTTTCTGATTCTATTTATAGCCAGGCATTTAGGAGCATTTGACCCACACTCGTTAAGTTTTTGGACAATTCGTTTCAAAGTAGGTAGCCTATATCCATATTGCAGATTATACAGGGTGGTCCTTTGATAGTGACCGGGCCAGATATCTCACGAAATAAGCGTCAAATGAAAAAACTACAAAGAACGAAACTCGTCTAGCTTGTAGGGGAAACCAGATGGCGCTATGGTTGGCCCGCTAGATGGCGCTGCCATAGGTCAAACGGATACCAGCTGTGTTTTTTTGAAATAGGATCCCCCATTTTGTATTACATATTCGTGTGGTAAGTAAATGAATATGAATGTTTTAGTTGGACCACTTTTTTCGCTTTGTGATAGATGGCGCTGTAATAGTCACAAACGTATAAGTACGTGGTATCACGTAACATTCCGCCAGTGCGGACGGCGTTTGCTTCGTGATACATTACCCGTGTTAAAATGGACCATTTACCAATTGCGGGAAAGGTCGATATCGTGTTGATGTATGGCTATTGTGGTCAAAATGCCCAACGGGCGTGTGCTATGTATACTTCTCGGTATCCTGGACGACATCATCCAAATGTCTGGACCGTTTGCCGGACAGTTACGTTATTTAAGGAAACAGGAAGTGTTCAGCCACATGTGAAACGTCAACCACGACCTGCAACAAATGATGATGCTCAAGTAGGTGTTTTAGCTGCTGTCGCGGCTAATCTGCATATCAGTAGCAGACAAACTGCGCGAGAATCGGGAATTTCAAAAACGTCGTTGTTGAGAATGCTACATCAATATCGATTGCACCCGTACCATATTTCTATGCACCAGGAATTGCATGGCGACGACTATGAACGTCGTGTACGGTTCTGCCACTGGGCACAAGAGAATTACGGGACGATGACAGATTTTTTGCACTCGTTCTATTTAGCGACGAAGCGTCATTCACCAGCAGCGGTAACGTAAACCCGCCTAATAAGCACTATTGGGCAACGGAAAATCCACGATGGCTGCGACAAGTGGAACATCAGCGACCTTGACGGGTTAATGTATGGTGCGGCATTATGGGAGGAAGGATAATTGGCCCCCATTTTATCGATGGCAATCTAAATGGTGCAATGTATGCTGATTTCCTACGTAATGTTCTACCGATGTTACTGCAAGATGTTTCACTGCATGACAGAATGGCGATGTACTTCCAACATGATGGATGTCCGGCAAATAGCTCCCGTGCGTTTGAAGCGGTATTGAATAGCATATTTCATGACAGGTGAATTGGTCGTCAAAGCTCCATACCATGGCCCGCACGTTCACGGATCTGACGTCCCCGGATTTCTTTCTGTGGGGAAAGTTGAAGGATATTTGCTATCGTGATCCACCGACAACGCCTGACAACATACGTCAGCAAATTGTCAATGCATGTGCGATCATTACGGAAGGCGAACTACTCGCTGTTGAGAGGAATGTCGTTACAAGTATTGCCAAATGCTTTGAGGTGGACGGACATCATTTTGAGCATTTATTGCATTAATGTGTTATTTACAGGTAATCGCGCTGTAACAGCATGCGTTATCAGAAATGATAAGTTTACAAAGATACATGTATCACATTGGAACAACCGAAATAAAATGCTCAAACGTACCTAGGTTCTGTATTTTAATTTAAAGTACCTAGCTGTTACCAACTGTTAGTCTGAAATTCTGAGCCATATGCTTGTGACTACAACTGCGCCATCTATCACAAAGCGAAAAAATTGGTCCAACTAAAACATTCATATTTCTTTACGTACTACATGAATAATTAATAAAAATGGGGGTTCCTATTTTAAAAAACGCAGTCGGTATCCGTTTGACCTATGGCAGCGCCGTCTAGCGGCCCAACCATAGCGCCATCTGGTTTCATCCTTCAAGGTAGACAAGTTTCGTTCTTCGTAGTTTTTTGTTTGACGCCTATTTCGTGAGATATTTGGCCAGGTCACGATCAATGGACCACCCTTTATTATGCTTTTCATTCGCACCAAGTGTGTAATGTAGATCATTCCAGTTTGAATTTCGCAAATACATCTTTAAGTCTTCACATCCGTCATAGCCTTGGCCGCAAAATTTGCTCAGTTAGTCCCTTTAGATATGATAAACGGTAACTCCGTCCACAGGCCCTAGCGGACTCAGCGGTACCGACCGGTTCACGTGTCATCTCAGCCCACAGGCGTCACTGGATGCGGATACGGAGAATCATGTTGTCAGCACATCGCTCTCCCGGCCGTATGTCAGTTTCCGAGTCCGGAGACGCTACTTCTCAATCAAGCAGCTCCTCAGTTTGCCTCACAAGGGCTGAGTGCGCCCCGCTTGCCACCAGCGCTCGGCAGACCGGATGGACATCCATTCAAGTGCTAGCCAAGACCCGACAGCGCTTAACTTCGGCGATCTGACGGGAACCAGTGTTACCACTGCGGCAAGGCCGTCAGCCCTTTTCGTTCTACAGATCCACTTAACTGATGCACAAGTTCTGATACGGGTTGACCTTTGGCCTGGGTAAAGAAGGTACATGATCCGCTCTGGAAGTTTCCAAAACGAATTTTAATTTAACATCGAGAGATACTTTACTTGACTGATAAATTCAACTATTATTTTTAATTTTTCCCCTTTTCCTTATTCTTGTTTTTTTCTATTTCACTTTTTCGAGAGCTGGGGATTCTTATTCTCGGGGGTCACAGGGCTATTTTCCAGATGCCCCAGCGTAGTTAAGCCCTTGCCCAGGGGTCCATTCCTATATTTAGCCACAACTTTATCACACTGCGACGTTATCACATACAGCAGCAACGTATGTGCAATGTCTCGTGGAGCTCATGACGGTTCAAATGGCTCTAAGCACTATGGGACTTAACATCTGAGGTCATCATTCCCTTAGACCTACAACTACTTAAACCTAACTAACCTAACGACATCACATACATCCATGCCCGAGGCAGGATTCGAACTTGAGACCGTAGCAGCAGCGCGGTTCCGGACTGAAGCGCCTAGAACCGCTCGGTCACATTGGCCGGATCGTGACGGCATCCAACGGTTCATATCAGGGGCAGTCAACTGAAAATGAGGCAGATGGAAAAAAGTAAACTGTTTATTATTTCAGAAGGGACCGTCATAACTGTTAATACATTTATCTCACTCTGAGACAAGGTAGTCAGTGCCTTCATAGGAAAATTTCTGCAGTTGCCCACGGAACCGTGATTGTACACAGGACGTGTAAGGGCTTCCCAGCGAAACTTATGCAGCATAGTCGAAACAACCCTTGTCAACATGTTGGTGAGTCATCTGTCTGTACTCACACTTAACGTTCATCCTTTGCAAGTCTCTCTGAATTTAGCTACAATTTCTGGTGTTGCAACTTTCCAGTATACAATAGCATCATCTTCTAACACCTTCAGAAGTTCTCATCATTATCAAATGGCTCTGAGCACTATGGGACTTAACATCTGAGGTCATCAGTCCCCTAGAACTTAGAACTACTTAAATCTAACTAACCTAAGGACATCACACACATCAATGCTCGATGCAGGATTCGAACCTGCGACCGTAGCCGTCGCGCGGTTCCAGACTGAAGGGCCTAGAACCGTTCGGCCACATCGGCCGGCTCTCAACATTATCCACCACGTTGTTTGATGAATAGTAACTGTCATGCAACACTCAATTCGAGTGCTCCAGAAGTTACTTTTACATCTGATGATTTCGCCTCGTTACGAACGACGTGCTGAGTTATATCTGCTAAATCCTGCGTCCTGTCACAAAATGGGTCCCATATTCCTACATACAGAATTATTTTACTGAATGGGGACAAACTGCAGAAAACGGTCCCTGAAAGGATAAAGAGAAAAAAAAAAATATTATATGTAAATAAGTCCGAAAATCTGTCCCAAGGGAGGCACGCCCACTTTGAGAAGAAGATAAAAGATCTTTGACAGTGGAGATTTCAATGATTGAAAGTGCACATTCAAACGCCAAGCAAGTGGGAACGTTCTGTTAGTACTAATGTTTTAGCTCAACACTCAAAAGGTCAGTGAGCTGGAGCACCGGCATGTAGTAGCCACCTCCACACCACCAAAGGCACGACTTCCAGTAAGGGGAGCAGGGATATCCGCAGTAACTGCAGATATTCCCCTCCTGTGAAACGTTGTGGAAGGACGACTGGACCCACGAGGCGGTTGTCAATAATCCCCGACCACGTACTGAGGCTGAACCGGTGCTGATGGTCCGCTGCCACCATACCGTGGGAATTCGTCTGAGCACACTGGTGGCTGTTGTGAAGGTTGATGACACTACCCTCGTGAAGATAGCCTCAACTGTGAGAAGAATGAATGACAAAAATCCCTGTACCACGGTTCACCACCCTTGGAAACAATTTCCAGATTGGTGTCCATCTGACCATTTTTGTTCCTTATCGTTTGAGGAATCGTTTCCTTCAGTACTCAGTGCCACCAAAGTTTCCCCCTTGGTGTATTACTAAAATTATTTCTTTGATATCCATATTTCCGTGGATATTAACATTCCTGAGTGCTGGTACAGCTCAGCCCTCCCACCACGTCCTAGCCCCCACTGATCCTCTTCTCACATCCTGCGTAAGTTCCTCTGGATGTAATGTTCCAAAGTAATAGGGGAGAACATCAGACACTTTGTAAATTTTAGTCGGTATGGCGTAAATGGTTTATGCGCCTTTGATATCCATATTTCTGTGGATATTAACATTCCTGAGTGCTGGTACAGCTCAGCCCTCCCACCACGTCCTAGCCCCCACTGATCCTCTTCTCATATCCTGCGTAAGTTCCTCTGGATGTAATGTTCCAAAGTAATAGGGGAGAACATCAGACACTTTGTAAATTTTAGTCGGTATGGCGTAAATGGTTTATGCGCCTTTGATATCCATATTTCTGTGGATATTAACATTCCTGAGTGCTGGTACAGCTCAGCCCTCCCACCACGTCCTAGCCCCCACTGATCCTCTTCTCATATCCTGCGTAAGTTCCTCTGGATGTAATGTTCCAAAGTAATAGGGGAGAACATCAGACACTTTGTAAATTTTAGTCGGTATGGCGTAAATGGTTTATGCGCCTTTGATATCCATATTTCTGTGGATATTAACATTCCTGAGTGCTGGTACAGCTCAGCCCTCCCACCACGTCCTAGCCCCCACTGATCCTCTTCTCATATCCTGCGTAAGTTCCTCTGGATGTAATGTTCCAAAGTAATAGGGGAGAACATCAGACACTTTGTAAATTTTAGTCGGTATGGCGTAAATGGTTTATGCGCCTTTGATATCCATATTTCTGTGGATATTAACATTCCTGAGTGCTGGTACAGCTCAGCCCTCCCACCACGTCCTAGCCCCCACTGATCCTCTTCTCATATCCTTCGTAAGTTCCTCTGGATGTAATGTTCCAAAGTAATAGGGGAGAACATCAGACACTTTATAAATTTTAGTCGGTATGGCGTAAATGGTTTATGCGCCTTTGATATCCATATTTCTGTGGATATTAACATTCCTGAGTGCTGGTACAGCTCAGCCCTCCCACCACGTCCTAGCCCCCACTGATCCTCTTCTCATATCCTGCGTAAGTTCCTCTGGATGTAATGTTACAAAGTAATAGGGGAGAACATCAGACACTTTGTAAATTTTAGTCGGTATGGCGTAAATGGTTTATGCGCCTTTGATATCCATATTTCTGTGGATATTAACATTCCTGAGTGCTGGTACAGCTCAGCCCTCCCACCACGTCCTAGCCCCCACTGATCCTCTTCTCATATCCTGCGTAAGTTCCTCTGGATGTAATGTTCCAAAGTAATAGGGGAGAACATCAGACACTTTGTAAATTTTAGTCGGTATGGCGTAAATGGTTTATGCGCCTTTGATATCCATATTTCTGTGGATATTAACATTCCTGAGTGCTGGTACAGCTCAGCCCTCCCACCACGTCCTAGCCCCCACTGATCCTCTTCTCATATCCTGCGTAAGTTCCTCTGGATGTAATGTTCCAAAGTAATAGGGGAGAACATCAGACACTTTGTAAATTTTAGTCGGTATGGCGTAAATGGTTTATGCGCCTTTGATATCCATATTTCTGTGGATATTAACATTCCTGAGTGCTGGTACAGCTCAGCCCTCCCACCACGTCCTAGCCCCCACTGATCCTCTTCTCATATCCTGCGTAAGTTCCTCTGGATGTAATGTTCCAAAGTAATAGGGGAGAACATCAGACACTTTATAAATTTTAGTCGGTATGGCGTAAATGGTTTATGCGCCTTTGATATCCATATTTCTGTGGATATTAACATTCCTGAGTGCTGGTACAGCTCAGCCCTCCCACCACGTCCTAGCCCCCACTGATCCTCTTCTCATATCCTGCGTAAGTTCCTCTGGATGTAATGTTACAAAGTAATAGGGGAGAACATCAGACACTTTGTAAATTTTAGTCGGTATGGCGTAAATGGTTTATGCGCCTTTGATATCCATATTTCTGTGGATATTAACATTCCTGAGTGCTGGTACAGCTCAGCCCTCCCACCACGTCCTAGCCCCCACTGATCCTCTTCTCATATCCTGCGTAAGTTCCTCTGGATGTAATGTTCCAAAGTAATAGGGGAGAACATCAGACACTTTGTAAATTTTAGTCGGTATGGCGTAAATGGTTTATGCGCCTTTGATATCCATATTTCTGTGGATATTAACATTCCTGAGTGCTGGTACAGCTCAGCCCTCCCACCACGTCCTAGCCCCCACTGATCCTCTTCTCATATCCTGCGTAAGTTCCTCTGGATGTAATGTTCCAAAGTAATAGGGGAGAACATCAGACACTTTGTAAATTTTAGTCGGTATGGCGTAAATGGTTTATGCGCCTTTGATATCCATATTTCCGTGGATATTAACATTCCTGAGTGCTGGTACAGCTCAGCCCTCCCACCACGTCCTAGCCCCCACTGATCCTCTTCTCATATCCTGCGTAAGTTCCTCTGGATGTAATGTTCCAAAGTAATAGGGGAGAACATCAGACACTTTGTAAATTTTAGTCGGTATGGCGTAAATGGTTTATGCGCCTTTGATATCCATATTTCTGTGGATATTAACATTCCTGAGTGCTGGTACAGCTCAGCCCTCCCACCACGTCCTAGCCCCCACTGATCCTCTTCTCACATCCTGCGTAAGTTCCTCTGGATGTAATGTTCCAAAGTAATAGGGGAGAACATCAGACACTTTGTAAATTTTAGTCGGTATGGCGTAAATGGTTTATGCGCCTTTGATATCCATATTTCTGTGGATATTAACATTCCTGAGTGCTGGTACAGCTCAGCCCTCCCACCACGTCCTAGCCCCCACTGATCCTCTTCTCATATCCTGCGTAAGTTCCTCTGGATGTAATGTTCCAAAGTAATAGGGGAGAACATCAGACACTTTGTAAATTTTAGTCGGTATGGCGTAAATGGTTTATGCGCCTTTGATATCCATATTTCTGTGGATATTAACATTCCTGAGTGCTGGTACAGCTCAGCCCTCCCACCACGTCCTAGCCCCCACTGATCCTCTTCTCATATCCTGCGTAAGTTCCTCTGGATGTAATGTTCCAAAGTAATAGGGGAGAACATCAGACACTTTGTAAATTTTAGTCGGTATGGCGTAAATGGTTTATGCGCCTTTGATATCCATATTTCTGTGGATATTAACATTCCTGAGTGCTGGTACAGCTCAGCCCTCCCACCACGTCCTAGCCCCCACTGATCCTCTTCTCATATCCTGCGTAAGTTCCTCTGGATGTAATGTTCCAAAGTAATAGGGGAGAACATCAGACACTTTGTAAATTTTAGTCGGTATGGCGTAAATGGTTTATGCGCCTTTGATATCCATATTTCTGTGGATATTAACATTCCTGAGTGCTGGTACAGCTCAGCCCTCCCACCACGTCCTAGCCCCCACTGATCCTCTTCTCATATCCTGCGTAAGTTCCTCTGGATGTAATGTTCCAAAGTAATAGGGGAGAACATCAGACACTTTGTAAATTTTAGTCGGTATGGCGTAAATGGTTTATGCGCCTTTGATATCCATATTTCTGTGGATATTAACATTCCTGAGTGCTGGTACAGCTCAGCCCTCCCACCACGTCCTAGCCCCCACTGATCCTCTTCTCATATCCTGCGTAAGTTCCTCTGGATGTAATGTTCCAAAGTAATAGGGGAGAACATCAGACACTTTGTAAATTTTAGTCGGTATGGCGTAAATGGTTTATGCGCCTTTGATATCCATATTTCTGTGGATATTAACATTCCTGAGTGCTGGTACAGCTCAGCCCTCCCACCACGTCCTAGCCCCCACTGATCCTCTTCTCATATCCTGCGTAAGTTCCTCTGGATGTAATGTTCCAAAGTAATAGGGGAGAACATCAGACACTTTGTAAATTTTAGTCGGTATGGCGTAAATGGTTTATGCGCCTTTGATATCCATATTTCTGTGGATATTAACATTCCTGAGTGCTGGTACAGCTCAGCCCTCCCACCACGTCCTAGCCCCCACTGATCCTCTTCTCATATCCTGCGTAAGTTCCTCTGGATGTAATGTTCCAAAGTAATAGGGGAGAACATCAGACACTTTGTAAATTTTAGTCGGTATGGCGTAAATGGTTTATGCGCCTTTGATATCCATATTTCTGTGGATATTAACATTCCTGAGTGCTGGTACAGCTCAGCCCTCCCACCACGTCCTAGCCCCCACTGATCCTCTTCTCATATCCTGCGTAAGTTCCTCTGGATGTAATGTTCCAAAGTAATAGGGGAGAACATCAGACACTTTGTAAATTTTAGTCGGTATGGCGTAAATGGTTTATGCGCCTTTGATATCCATATTTCTGTGGATATTAACATTCCTGAGTGCTGGTACAGCTCAGCCCTCCCACCACGTCCTAGCCCCCACTGATCCTCTTCTCATATCCTGCGTAAGTTCCTCTGGATGTAATGTTCCAAAGTAATAGGGGAGAACATCAGACACTTTGTAAATTTTAGTCGGTATGGCGTAAATGGTTTATGCGCCTTTGATATCCATATTTCTGTGGATATTAACATTCCTGAGTGCTGGTACAGCTCAGCCCTCCCACCACGTCCTAGCCCCCACTGATCCTCTTCTCATATCCTGCGTAAGTTCCTCTGGATGTAATGTTCCAAAGTAATAGGGGAGAACATCAGACACTTTGTAAATTTTAGTCGGTATGGCGTAAATGGTTTATGCGCCTTTGATATCCATATTTCTGTGGATATTAACATTCCTGAGTGCTGGTACAGCTCAGCCCTCCCACCACGTCCTAGCCCCCACTGATCCTCTTCTCATATCCTGCGTAAGTTCCTCTGGATGTAATGTTCCAAAGTAATAGGGGAGAACATCAGACACTTTGTAAATTTTAGTCGGTATGGCGTAAATGGTTTATGCGCCTTTGATATCCATATTTCTGTGGATATTAACATTCCTGAGTGCTGGTACAGCTCAGCCCTCCCACCACGTCCTAGCCCCCACTGATCCTCTTCTCATATCCTGCGTAAGTTCCTCTGGATGTAATGTTCCAAAGTAATAGGGGAGAACATCAGACACTTTGTAAATTTTAGTCGGTATGGCGTAAATGGTTTATGCGCCTTTGATATCCATATTTCTGTGGATATTAACATTCCTGAGTGCTGGTACAGCTCAGCCCTCCCACCACGTCCTAGCCCCCACTGATCCTCTTCTCATATCCTGCGTAAGTTCCTCTGGATGTAATGTTCCAAAGTAATAGGGGAGAACATCAGACACTTTGTAAATTTTAGTCGGTATGGCGTAAATGGTTTATGCGCCTTTGATATCCATATTTCTGTGGATATTAACATTCCTGAGTGCTGGTACAGCTCAGCCCTCCCGCCACGTCCTAGCCCCCACTGATCCTCTTCTCATATCCTGCGTAAGTTCCTCTGGATGTAATGTTCCAAAGTAATAGGGGAGAACATCAGACACTTTGTAAATTTTAGTCGGTATGGCGTAAATGGTTTATGCGCCTAGTCACGATAAACCTGAGATCCAGTTTTTTGCGTGCTGTGCCTCTGGTTTTCAATAATCACAACCTATCGCTAGTTACATGTCAATAAGATGAAAACTGTACTAACAGACAAGTCTGGCACTGAAGCGACGTGAGCTGGTACCCCCCGCAGCCAAGGCCAGCGGACGAATGCACTCGACAGCGGCGTTTCCAAACGGACGTCCTCCTTTGACCAGCGCAAGGTTACAGGGAGAGCGATCAACGAGCACTCTCCACGAGCTCTTTCTCACACCATCGCTGGTGGCACACTATTTAGAGATAATTTTATTTAAGCGTTTCCCAAAGCAAGACGAAGGGCCATTATTTATGTCCATCAAGGCACGTGACGGAAATTAAGAGATTTTGGAAAAGTAAATCGAAATCATTCTGTCTGTTTCGCAATGCAGAACGAAAGAATCACATTATCACATAACAGCGCTCAATTTCAAAATACGAAATCGTCAGTTTCTTTTGCCAGACAAAATACTTCGTATATTGAAATTGAGAGCTGTTATATGATAATGTAATTTTTATTTCTGCATTGCGAAACAGACAGAAGGATTTCCATTTACTTTTCCAAAATCTCTTTCAATTTCCGTCATATGCCTTGATGGACATAAACAGTGACCCTACGTCTTGCTTTGGGAAACGCTTAAAAAAATTATCTGTAAATACTGTGCTATCAGCGTCTGTCTCTATGCCTTTCGTAATGAAGTGAAGGTTTTCCACAACAAATACCGTCCACATGTCTACACGTATATATCTATTAACACACGGAATAAACCGTTTTCAAGCACGAAAGCATTCCTGTTCTGTTGTTAAACCGTTGACCGGTAATACAACTAGTTTGCTGTTCCGCTGGCTGTCTTTTTGTGAAACCAACCTTTAAACCATCTCTCCTCTTCTAAACTTAAGCTTATGCATATTAGTTATTTAACGTTTGTTCGAGATGAATAATGAAACAGAAAGAAAGAAAGAATGAAAGGCCGGCCGTTGTGGCAGAGCGGTTCTAGGCGCTACAGTCTGGAACCGCTCGACAGCTACGGTCGCAGGTTCGAATCCTGCCTCGGGCATGGATGTGTGTGATGTCCTTAGGTTAGTTAGCTTTAAGTAGTTCTAAATTTCGTAATTCGCAGCCATTGGCTACCATAGGAATGTCGTACATGTTAAGTACATCCCTGCACTGCGTGCGGCTTGTATGAGTACACAGACAGCGCTATTGTGTTTATGTTACTGATGACTGTGAGTGAAGACGATACCATCGCAAGACTTACTCCTCACGAATAGCACCAAGCCATTCACTAACCATTACGTCCCAGTCCTATGAAAGGATCACCAGCAGTCGCGTCTAACGTCCTTGCTAGACATCATACAGCCACTCTATGATGTCTTGCAGTGACCTCGTTGTATGTAAGGTTAATTATCAGCCATTACTGTTCCATTTGTCCACCGCAGGCAAATGGAACGATTGCCGGTAACCCGCAATGACTACAAGCCCTAATGACTACAAATCCGGTGAAGCTTTGCACAGATGCGTAGGGCACTGTGTCTAGTAGGCCCGTCGATCGCATCATGTCGCTCTTTTCAGTTGTGAGTTCACAGTGAGAATGTAAAGATGGCTAAAAATTAGCGTCTCCCGCCAAGTATGAGGGCCTGGCGAAAGATTTCGCCTGAAGCTATGCAATCCACATAACATAACTGTCATGTGGTTCGTTCTACACGACAGTTCTCGGCCGCACTCTGCAGGGGCAATGAAGATGCTCCTGCAACGTTTTCGATGGGAAGTGTTTGAACACCCTCAATACAGCCCGTAATTGGCTACCCTTGCTGTTCATCTCTGCTCAGATGAACCGCTGGCTATGAAGACAATATTTTGACACAGACATCGAGCTGCAGTCCAGAGTAGAAAATTGTCGAAAAGCACTGGCGGCTGTCTTCTATAACGAGAGAATTGAAAAGTTGCTACAGCGCTACGACAGATGTCTAAGTCTGAGTGGCGACTGTGTAGAGAAGTAGCTGGAAGGTGTAGCTAACCGTTTCAAATAAAACAGTTTTAATTTTCACTGTGGTTTCCATTTCGTGACCTATCGTTCCTTACTTTCCGAATAGCCCTCGTACAATGCACTTAGAAATATTTCCTATGTCGTATGGTACGTGGGATTTCGAAATGTTTGAAAGTCAATCTTTCCGTGATACACAACGCCGTTATTGTACAGTCTCATGAAGGAATTCGTTGAATATTTCTGCAACTCTCCTGCGCTGACAAACCAGTAACGATTCGTGCAGCTCTTTTCTTCAGTTGTTCTCATTTGAAACCGCATAAAGCGCTGTGAAAAAAAAAATCAGATATCATCCAGAAAATTGTCGTCAACATCTCTTCTGTTTTCACCGACAACGAGCGATGTAGTACAGTGGTAGGGCACTAGACTCGCAGTCTGGGGTTGGCGGCTTACGGAAATTTTGGAAATTTGTGGTAAGGTCTTATGGAACCTAATTGCTAAGGTTATGGTTCCTAAGCTTATACAGTATTTAATCTAACTTAAACTAACATAACGCTAAGGACAACACACACACCCATGCCCAAGGGAGGACTCGAACCTTCGACGGGGGGAGCCGCGCGAACCGTGACAAGACGCCTGAGACCGCGCAGCTACCACTCGCGGCTGCGGCGGCTTACATCCCCGTCTGACGATAAAGATTGTTTTCCTTAGTTTTCCTGAATAGCTTAAGGCAATTGCCAAAATGAACCACAGCACCACCTTATTTGGTCGATTGCACAAGTTGACTACACTTACTTTCATTTTTGTTCACTCTTCACACCTTGATAATGTAATCGGTTAATACTATAATTGCAATATGGTAAGAATCACGATGCCAGTCATCGCGAATTTGCCTCGCGCAATACTTCTACAGAAAGAGATACGTGTATGTAAGGTATTTTCTTATTCTTCTGGGACATTGAAACTACTGTCATCACATCCTTAAGTGCGAGAAACGAGTAGAATGCAAACTCGTATTGTTCAGAACACAGACAGAGTTACCTACACTGCCTAATTAAAAAAAGTGAAGCACCCAGGAGAAACGGTAGGACTTGCAACTTAAAGCTCATTGTAGGGTAGGATGGAAGCCTGTTGTTTTTTCTGATGAAAGTTGGTTCTGCCTCACTGCCAGATGAGGGCCTACCACCAGTCTGTCTGCACAATAGACACACTGGATCTACGTCTGGAGATATGATCTGGGATGCGATTTCGTATGACAGCAGAATGACTCTCGTGGCTCTCTCACGCACTCTGACTGCAAAACTGTACGTCAGTTCAAATGGTTCAAATGGCTCTACGCACTATGGGACTTAACATCAGAGGTCATCAGTCCCCTATAACTTAGAACTACTTAAACCTAACTAACCTAAGGACATCACACACATCCATGCCTGAGGCAGGATTCGAACCTGCGACCGTGGCAGTCGCGCGGTTCCGGACTGAAGCGCCTAGAACCGCTCGCCCACCGCGGCCGGCTGTACGTCTGGTGATTCGACCTGTTGTGTTGCCGTTAATGAACAGCATACCAGAGGGTGTTTTTCAAAAGGATAACACTCGCCCACATACCGCTGTTGTAACCAAACATAATATCCAGAGTATCGAAGTGTTGCCTTGGCCTGCACGTTTTCCAGACCTGCCTCCAACGGACCACAGTTGGGACATCATCGGGCGACTACTACGCTATTATCCACAAACAGTATCAACCGTCCTTGTACTGACCGACTAAATGCAAAAGGCATCGAACTCCATCCCAAAAATTGACATCCGAAGTCAGTGTGACTCCTTATATGCACACACCTCCAGCGGACATGTAAGTATTTAGAGTTGCAGTTCTCTGCGACAGGTAGAACAGCCATCAGAGTACATTAGTGTTGTTCATGCTTACTGTCGTTGCCACGCCTGGTAGGATAGCAGCGTGAACAGCGTCAGACGTTGTGTGTCCAACACAGAGTTGCCGCGTACTCGTGTGAGACAGCATTATCAGAACCTGACAGTGTTTAATAGGGGCCTCATTGTGGGCCTCCATTTGGACGGCTGGTCGAACCGTGCAATATCTAAATTTGTGTGAAATTCAGATGTGACAGAGACCCAGAGATGGATTTTATTGGAACCTGAGGGCAGGCGTACCCGTCTGCCACGTCTGTCACGTCTAACCACAAGGGAAAATGGCCTTATTGCACACCAAGCAGATTGTAATCCCTTCACTTCTTCGCTTGTCATCCGAGAGCAAGTAATGGACTCCCTGCAAATTCTGTCCCATCCCGCACCGTTGGTCTGAGACAAGGAGCAGTTAGTCTAGAGTATTATCGTCCCATGTGTATGCTGCTGTTAACGCGACAACACAAACGGGTGCGTTTGGAGTCACGTCTAACCACAAGGGAAAATGGCCTTATTGCACACCAAGCAGATTGTAATCCCTTCACTTCTTCGCTTGTCATCCGAGAGCAAGTAATGGACTCCCTGCAAATTCTGTCCCATCCCGCACCGTTGGTCTGAGACAAGGAGCAGTTAGTCTAGAGTATTATCGTCCCATGTGTATGCTGCTGTTAACGCGACAACACAAACGGGTGCGTTTGGAGTCACGTCTAACCACAAGGGAAAATGGCCTTATTGCACACCAAGCAGATTGTAATCCCTTCACTTCTTCGCTTGTCATCCGAGAGCAAGTAATGGACTCCCTGCAAATTCTGTCCCATCCCGCACCGTTGGTCTGAGACAAGGAGCAGTTCTTCTAGAGAATTATCGTCCCATGTGTATGCTGCTGTTAACATGACAACACAAACGGCTGCGTTTGGAGTGGTGCCCTGGCGGCGCATTGCGTTCAGCGATGAATGGTGGTTCTGCACTACCCGGGATGATTATCGTCTGCGAGTATAGCGACGATCTGAGGAGAGATCTCATTCTTCCAACATTACAGCTATGTTACTCCTGGCGTCATTTTGTGGTGACCTATCGTGTATGATTCATGCTGTGGCCGGTAGTGACTGAGGGAACCCTGACGACACAACGGTACGTCACAGACATCATGGATCCTCATATGTCATCTCTCATGCGACAGTATCCCGGCGCCATTGGTAACAGGACAGTATATGTTCACACATGCCACGTGTCTCTATGAACTATCCGTGTTATACTGTGGTTCTGCCGTACCCAGTAAGATCCCCAGATCTGTCCCCGATGGAACATGCATGGAACCAGCTTGGACGTCAACTCCATTCCAATGCAAGTAAGGAGCTTGTGAAGGGCCATTTACAGCAGTAGTGGCCAGCTTGCCTCAGGAGAGGATACGGTGGTTTTATGACACCCTTCCCAACCGATGGGTGAATGCGTCCAGGAGGGGTACATCGTCGTACTGATAAGTGGGCCCAACTGACAAGTTCTTTGTTATTTTGACTAGATTCTGTAATCACTGAATTAAGATCACATATCCTCTCAACCGATGAAGTTTCGTTTCGCTTTCTCCTCTCCTGTTTTTGTCAGGCAGTGTATTTCAAACTTAGATGTACCGAGCGACGTGACGTTGTGTTTGAGAAATTTGACACGGATGCGGCAAGAGTGGGATTCAGGTGTCTTCTGTCCACCCACATTTCTGTGGCTTCTGTCAGTCGCTTAAGTCAAATATTGAGTTGGTTTCATTTACAGGAAAGTAGCCTACTCTGAGGTGACAAAAGCCATGGGACAGCGATATGCTCATATACAGATGTCGGTAGTTTCGTGTGCAAAATGTATAAAAGGGCAGTACATTGGCAGGGCTGTTATTTGTACTCAGGTGATTCACGTGAAAAGGTTTCCGACGTCATTATGTCCGCACAACGGGAACTAAAAGACTGCACCCGGAATGGTAGCTGGAGCTAAACGCATGGGACATTCCGTTTCGGAAATCGGTGGGGAATTCAATATTCCGAGATCCACAGCGGCAAGAGTGAGCCGAGAATACCAAATTTCAGGCATTACCTCCCACCATGGACTACGCCTTCACTTAAAGACAGAGAATCAGTGCTAACAGACAAGCAACATTACGTGGAATAATTGTAGAAACCAATGTCAGACGTATCAGCTAGGACAGTGCGCCGAAATTCGGCATTAATGGGCTGTGGCAGAATACGAAGTGTTCGTGCTAACTGTACCATATCGCTGGCACCGCCTCTCCTGGTCTCGTGACCATATCGGTTGGACCATAGCCGACTGGAAAATCGTGGTCAGGTCAGATGAGTCCCGATTTCAGTCGCTAAGAGCTGATGGTTGGGTAGTGTGGTGCATACCCCCCGTAGACATGGACCCACATTGTCAAAAGGGCGTTGTGCGAAGTAGTGGTGGATCCATTGTGGTGTGGGCTATGTTTACATGGAGTGGACTGGATCCTCTGGTCCTGCTGAACCGACTGTTGACTGGAAATTGTTATTTTCAGCCGTTAATGGTCTCCATACTCCCAAAAAACGATGGAATTTTGTGGATGACAATGCGCCATGTCACTGAGCCACAATTGCTTGCAACTCTTTTGATGAATGTTATGGGACATGCGAGCAAATGAATTGCCCACCAGGATCACCCGACATGAATCCTATCGAATATTTATGAGACATAATCGAGAGGTCAGTTAGTACACAGTCTCCTGCACTGACAACACTTTCGCAGTTGTGGACGGCTATAGAGGCAGCATGGCTCAATATTTCTGCAGGGGAACATCTAACGACATATTGAGTCCATGCCACGTCGAGTTGCTACACTGTAAATGGAGGTCAGACACGACATTCTACATCTACATGTACATCTACATCCATACTACGAAAGCCACGTGTAGGTGTGTGACGGAGGGTACTTTGATTACCTCTATCGGTCCTCCCTTCTATTCTAGTCTCGTATTGTTCGTGGAAAGAAAGATTGTCGGTATGCCTCTCTGTGGGCTCTAATCTCTCTGATTTTATTCTCATGGCCTCTTCGCGAGATATACATAGGAGGGAGCAATATACTGCTTGACTCCTTGGTGAAGGTATGTTCTCGAAACTTCAACAAAAGCCCGTACCGAGCTACTGAGCGTCACTCTTTCAGAGTCTTCCACTGGAGTTTATCTATCATCTCCGTAACGCTTTCGCGATTACTAAATGATCCTGTAACGAAGCGCGCTGCTCTCCGTTGGATCCTCTCTCTCTCTTCTATCAACCCTATCTGGTGCGGATTCTACACCGGTGAGCAGTATTCAAGCAATGGGAGAACAAGTGTACTGTAATCTACTTCCTTTGTTTTCGGATTGCATTTCCTTAGGATTCTTCCAATGAGTCTCAGTCTGGTATCTGCTTTACCGACGATTAGGAGGAAGCTTACTAGTTTTGTCACCTCAGTGTATTTCTTTGCACTTTATTGTCAAATCTGAGCTCGTGATATGTCTGTGATAATCTCATCGTCGATGAGGAGTTGAACCCCAACTTTACTTCCTTCTTTAGCCCTGTGATATTCAGAACAAAACATCTTTGTCTGTCTGAAAAGCAGGTGAGTTCTTTGCAGGTTTTGCCGACAGTTTCATGTTGATAAGAATGAAAGTTACACTGTGAAGTAAAACAGATGTGCACCATAAAAGAAAAAAGTTTACGATATATTGTTTTTATTATGAGTATTATTACTTTAGTGAGAATGGTATAACCCCACTGATTTTCTGTTGATTCTATGGTAAAATCAATTGCCATTTCAAATACATTACGTTCTACGACTGAAGGAATTATTTTTTAAGTGGGCGTTGTGAAAATTGTCACTGAGATTTGACATTAAAGAATTTCTGTAACATTTCACAGTTTATTTTTAAACAAAATGTGGAGCTAAACAGTAAATACATTGCTGATGAAGCGAATTAGTATCTATTCTTAGTATATTTCGTATTTATATAAAAAATAACACACAGTTATTAAGAAATGACTTCATATGGCAACAATGAGAAACATATTAAGACTTTCTCTACTTGACGGTTACATACGTATTTCGTATACAGTTTCTTTAATGCTGTGAGTATCCGAAACTCATCAAATTGTCGTAAATTTCTTCCGGAAAATTTATTGGGAGTTGTACCATGTAAAGAAAGTCATCCCTCTGGAAACACGTACAGTCTTCAAAACACTATATTTTTTAAATGTTATGTACACGAAAAATTTTAAAGACTCTTGCCATTATTTGTTTATTAAGAAATGAATGTCTTATTTTTCAGATTTTGAAATGGCGTATGAACTCGATGAGGTACTGGAAGAGTTAGGACGTTTCGGAAAATACCAAGCGTTTACCTTCATATACATAACTGTACCGATCATATTTCACGTAATTACTGGATTGAGTTTCATCTTCACAGCGGGAACCGTCGAGCATAGGTAAGCTACATTCAACAAGCCAATCTTTCCTCCGCTACATAAGTCTTAAATTTTGCTTCTTCAGTCTTTTCCCCGGCGATGAGTAACAGATCATTGCTATTAAACGTCAATATACAGTGTGGTAAAAAAAGTTCTTCCGAATTTTGAGAGGTGATAGTATGGAGCAAAACAAGAAAAAAAGTCCAGCAAACATTTGCTATAAAACTCATACCTTGAGAGCTATGAGCACTAGTTCATCTTTGACTGTGAAACATATCTCTTCTACTGCAAGCTCTTTGATTTTACGATCGAGCTGCAGAATGCAGTAAACAATTGAGGACACATTCCTGCTAGAGGAAGAACTATTACAAGAGATGTCGTTATGCATGATGGCGCACCAGCTCAGTTTCTGTGTAAGCCCGAGAACACACACACACACACACACACACACACACACACACACACACACACATATTTAATGTTTTTTGGCCAGCGTGTTCCCCCAATCTTAATACCTTGGATTTTCGGTTGTCGAGACACTTTGGTGCATGCAAGCCCTATTACCCATGTACAAACACTACAGCAATGGGTCATTAATGCCTGCCAGGGCGTCCGTGACCAACCTGGAGTTCTTTAGAGTGTGCGTGGTACACTAAGGTGTACAGAATCATCCCTTACTATGAATTGACACCATACTGAGCACCTCCTTAGCAATCAGTCACAAGTGCGTCGGCATGTAATAGCAAGCAGATAACGTTATAAGCTCTGCTGTTCCGCAGTTTTCTCATTCGTTTATTGCACTCTGCACGTCGTACGTGATATAAAAGAGTTTCCGATAAACGAGATGTGTTTCACATTGGCGAAAATGAAAAAGTGCTCATAGCTCTTAAAGTCTGCATTTTAGATCCCATGTTCACTGAATATTTGTTTTCTTGTTTTGGTCCCTACTATCACTCCTAAAAATATGGAATAATTTTTAACGCCTTGTTTATTGTTTGCAAATAATTCTGAAATATTGGCTTCTTTTACCTAAACATGTTCTATTTCAGAAGAATCTACACTCTATCTGCTAGTGACTCATTTAATTCTTGTATTGTATGCCTTGTTTTTTCATCTTTATAAAAACTATACATTATGTAATTGTTAAATTGTCTAGTATTTGTGTAGTCGAGTGCTTATTTTGTAAGTGATCGTCTGAGAGGACTCTATAATTGTAGTCCTCAACAACTCTGTTCACTGCACTGCTCTCTCTCTCTAACAACCTTCTATAACATCTTAGTTTTTAGGTAGCTTATGTCCTCTGCAGCAGTAGTGGATAAGGAAATGTACATACATGTGTATTTCTAAATGATCCTGTTAAGGGAGAAATGTATCTATGTCAGGAGACACCAACATTTCAGATGTTTGTGACACATTCTACATCCTTTAGGATCTCCTCGTTTCGGATCTATGGAAGACAAGTGTATCTAATCTACGATGCACGGGATTTGACATGCTAAGGTTATTGCCACTAGCAGCAATAGGAAAAAAAGCACCTAGTGTTTTTGTTAGTCACTGTTGCCACAAATTCATTAAAAGGTGTAAATAAACAAAAGAGGTCACTAAAATTAATTTTCTGACATAGTTTCTCTGTTGGTAGTAGTTATTGGATTTCTAAATCTGAACTGCATGAATATTTAAGCAAGTCTCATGAAAACAACATTAAATATCGAAACGATGTGACATTATGTTTAATAAGAATATGACAGTCTGCCAGGTAAGGGTGCAGTTACAAATTGACTGAAGTAACAGCTTTTTAGTACTTGGATGATCAATATAATTTTAGGTTAATTAAACGACATTATTTGGCTCTTTAGTTTAAACTGTCAGAATATATACAGATCTAATATCATAAAAACTTGTAGAAAACTTTGGTTAAAAGAAATGACAGAAATCAAACTGAAGCTATGGTAATTATTTTACTGTTTGATTTATTAATTATTGCTTTTAATATGTCTGGTTGTATGTATCTGTTTCGTATTCCATCAGCGACGAGTTGAAACCCAAGCTTTTGCACTGTTGTAGTCAACGTTACTAATTTTATGGCGCATGAAGCGTAATACAATATCTGGTAAGAGCATTAAATTGAGCCAGCTGCGAACCAGATTTAAATTCAGACAGCACATATCGCATGTATTTGTAATTTTACCTTGTCCAGTGACAATGTTTATAATCTTTGCCAGACTCAGATACAGATGGCCAACCAGGGTTAGCTATCCAGAGTTGTTTGTTGCAGACCGTGTGCGTTTAGCGTCAGCTGTCAAGACCCTCTGTCACCGCAAACTAGGAGGAAAGTATGCTCATTTTCCTCGTCCACTTACAAATGGGTCTGAGCACTACGGGACTTAACATCTGAGGCCATCAGTCCCCTATAACTTAGAACTACTTAAACCTAACTAACCTAAGGACATCACACACATCCATGCCCAAGGCAGGATTCGAACCTGTGACCGTAGCGGTTGTGTGTTTCCAGACTGAAACGCCTAGAACCGCTCGGCCACATCGGCCGGCTCCTCGTTCAGTTACGGTGTTTTCGAAGCTTTTCTATCTCCAACATTAGCTTCACTGTTACTCGATTGTCCTTGATTTTTCTCTCAGTTTGCTACTGTGGCTTTCTTTGCATGCTTTGGCCGATTCTTGGCTTTCACGCTTTGGATTTATGTACTGTTTTAACTGTCGTCCACCTGGCCCTTACGGTCACTTGCTGTTTCTCATAAACGGAGCCGTGGCGCTCCCACATGTTAGTGCTTTACTAAAAATCAAAATATTCTTGACGATGTAAATAGTAGAGTTTAAATAATTCGAAAATTGAAGTTAAATTTTGTTTTGCAGTGTATTTTTCTTATTTCACCTTTGCCATATACTACATAAGCTGCAACTAGGTTACGTTAATCTATTGCGATCGCTTATTCCGTAACTACATCTATACTTATATGATTACTCTGCAATTCACAATTAAGTGCATGGCAGAGGGTTCATTGAACCACCTTCAAGCAATTTCTCTACTTTTCCACTCTCGAACAGCGCGCGGAGAAAACGGACCCTCAAATCCTTCTGTGAGAGCACTGATCTCTCTTATTTTATTGTGATGATCATTCCTCTCTATGTTCGTGGACGCCAACAGAATATTTTCGCACTCTAAGGAGAATGTTGGTGATTGAAATTTCATGAGAAGATCCTGCGGCAACGAAAAATTCCTTTGATTTAGTGACTTCCACCCCAGTTCATGTATGATAGCCGTGGCGCTCTCCCCTGTTTCGCGAAAGTACAAAACGAGCTGGCCTTCCTTGAACTTTTTCGCTATCCTCTGTCGATCCAATCTGATGCGGATCGCACACCGCACAGAAGAGGACGTACAAACGTAGTGCAGGCAGTGTCTTTATTAGACCTGTAGCATTTTCTCAGTTTACTGCCAGTAAATCGTAGCCTCTGGTTTACTTTACTCACAACATTATCTGTGTGATCGCTCTAGCTTAAGTTATCAGTAATTGTAACCTCTAAAGAAGATAAAGAGATGAAAGCAATATTTATTTTTTATTTATTTAAATGTCAAGTTCCGTAGGACCAAATTGAGGAGCAAATCTCAAAGGCCATGGGACGTGTCAGTACATGAGCTTATAACATAATAACAGATAAAAATAAATTTTTCTTGAACCTGAAAGAAAATCAGTCCATAAGTTGAAGCAAACGCTATCAGCAATACAGTGAGAATCATCTTAATTTTTCAAAGAACTCCTTGACAGAATAGAAGGAGTGACCCATGAGGAAACTCTTCAGTTTCAATTTGAAAGCGCGTGGATTACTGCTAAGATTTTTGAATTCGAGTGGCAGCTTATTGAAAATGGATGCAGCAGTATACTGCACACCTTTTTGCACAAGAGTTAAGGAAGTCCGATCCAAACGGAGGTTTGATTTCTGCCGAGTATTAACCGAGTGAAAGCTGCTTATTCTTGGAAATAAACTAATATTGGTAACAAGAAACGACAATAAGGAATATACATATTGAGATGTCAATGTCAAAATACCCAGACTCGTGAAAAGAGGTCGACAAGAGGTTCATGTACTTACACCACTTATTGCCCGAACCGCCCGTTTCTGGGCCAAAAATATCCTTGTAGAATGGGAAGAGTTACTCCAAAACATAATACCATACGACATAAGTTAATGAAAATAAGCAAAGTAGACTAATTTACGTCTCGAGATATCACTCACTTTCGATAGCGTTCGAATAGTGAAAATGGCAGTATTAAGTCTGTGAACAAGATCCTGAACGTGGGCTTTCCACGACAGCTTACTATCTATCTGAACACCTAGGAATTTGAACTGTTCAGTTTCACTAATCGTATGCCCGTTCTGTGAGATTAAAAACTCAGGTTCTGTTGAATTGTGTGTTAGGAACTTTAAAAACTGAGTCTTACTGTGATGTAACGTTAGTTTATTTTCTACAAGCCATGAACTCAGGTCATGTACTGCTCTACTTGAAACCGAGTCAATGTTGCACACAACATCCTTTACTACCAAGCTAGTGTCATCAGCAAACAGAAATATTTTAGAGTTACCCATAATAGTAGAGGTCATATCATTTATATAAATAAGGAACAGGAGCGGCCCCAACACTGATCCCTGGGGCACCCCCCACTTGACAGTACCCCACTCAGATGCCACATCACAGCCCACAGCCGTTATCAACATTGTGAATAATGACCTTTTGCTGCCTGTTGCGAAAGTAAGAAGTGAACCAGTTGTGGGCTACTCCCCTTATTCCGTAATGGTCCTACTTCTGGAGCAATATTGTGTGATCAACACCGTCAAATGCCTTTGTTAAATGAAAAATACGCCAAGCGTTCGAAACTTTTTGTTTAGCCCATCCAGTACCTCACAGAGAAAAGAGAATATAGCATTTTCAGTTGTCAAACGACTTCTAAAGCCGAACTGTACATTTGATAGCAAATCGTGTGATATAAAATGATAAATTAACCTTACATACACAGCCTTTTCGATAACTTTTGTAAACACTGATGGCATAGAAATAGGTCTAAAATTATCTACGTTATCCCTTTCTCCCTTTTTATAAAGCGGCTTTACCACTGAGTACTTTAATCGCTCAGGAAACTGACCATTCCTAAAGGAAAAATTACAAATATGGCTAAATACAGGGCTAACACGTGCAGCACAGTACTTTAATATTCTACTAGACACTCCATCATAACCATGAGAGTCCTTAGTCTTCAGTGATTTGATTATTGTCTCAATCTCCCTCTTGTCTGTATCACAGAGGAGTATTTCAGACGTCAATCTCGGAAAGGCATTTGCTAAGAAATTTATATGATTTCTTGTAGCTACTAAATTTTTATTTAATTCACCAGCAATGCTCAGAAAATGGTTGTTAAGTACTGTACATATATCTGATTTATCAGTAACAGAAATATTATTACTGCAAACTGACTTTATATCGTCAACCTTGTGCTGCTGACCAGACACTTCCTTCACAACTGACCATATGGCTTTAATTTTATCCTGTGAATTAGCTATTCTATTTGCATACCACATATTGTTTGCCTTGCTAATAACATTTTTAAGCACCTTACAATACTGTTTGTAATGGGCTACTGTAGCTTGATTGTGACTACTTTTAACATTCTGATATAATTCCTGCTTTGTTCTACATTATATCCTTATCCCACTAGTCAGCCAACCGGGCTGTCCATTACTGCGAGTACCCCGTTTAGAATGTTCTAATGGAAAGCAACTCTCAAAGAGCATGATAAATGTGTTATGGAAAGCATTGTATTTATCATCTATATTATCGGCACCATAAACATCTTGCTACTCTTGTTCCTTGACCAGTTTTGAAAAACTCTCTATTGCTGTTGGATTAACTTTCCTACGTAGTTTGTAATTAAATACGACATTGGTTAGAGTACAAAAAACTTTTAGTGTTAAAATTTGTGCATCATGGTCTGAAAGGCTATTCACCCTTTTACTAACAGAATGCCCATCTAGTAATGAAGAATGAATAAAAGTATTGTCTATGACTGTGCTACTGTTCCCAGTTTTTCTTGCACAGTCATGTACAAAATTAATATTGAAGTCACCACAAAGAAAAGAGAATCAAGAACCCTCTCTTAAGCAAAAGTGCTCTGAAGTCGGAGTTAGGGGACCTATAAACAACAGCAATTAGATGTTTAGTTTCACTAAATTCAACTAATGCTGCACAACTTTCAAATATCTGTTCAGTGCAGTGTCGTGATACGTGTATGGACTCAAATGAAATACTGTTTTTTACGTACAGAGACACTCCCGCACCCCGCAAGGAACTCTTGAGAAACAGCCAGCTAATCTGTAGCCTGGTAAAGGAAGCCTCTGAATTATCAAATTATTTAAGTGGTGCTCTGATATAGCAATAATTTCAGAGTTAACATCTATTGGCAGTTCACTAACTTTATCTCTAATACCTCTTATATTTTGATGAAATATGCTAATTCCTTCTCTACTTGGAAACATTACATCCTCTGGAGGTGAGCCCTTAGTTAGAGGCACTTCCTTTAAGCATGTATACCTATCAGCTGACTTCAGTCTAAAAAAGGCGCAGCTCTGACACCAACTACTACAGGAATTTTTCCATGAGTGATACCACCACCACCACCACCACCACCACCACCCACTACACTGTCACCTATAAGCTTAGCCATACCTATTGAGGTGCAGGCCATGCCTAGTGAAACCCCATATACTGATAGACCCAACTGGCACCACTGAGATGTGATCCATGCCCTCCGTCATCAGTGCCCTCCCCAGCCCCACATTAACGCGCCTAACAGCCGCATTAAGGTGAGGCCGATCATGACGCAGAAACAGTTCACGAAATGCACATTAGTACCACTAGTTTTAGTAGCTATCTTAACCAAGTCACCACTGACATCATATTCCCCGTCCGTATCGAGACTGTACCCTACTCCACCCACTATCACTACCTGATCCTCTTTCGTAAAATTCTTACATAACTCCCCTATGCTTTCAGTCACCTGAGCCAACCCTGCACTAGGCTTCACAATGCTGGTGACCTGGTACTCACTCCCCAACACTTCCTGCAACTGCTGGCCCACACCTCTACTGTGGGAACTACCTAGCAGCAGAACCTTCATTCTGCTAGACTTTGCAACTAACCTAGGCCTCCTAATTGCTGAGGACTGCTGCAAGTTACCTACATCTATGGCTACACGAGGCCCCTCTCCACTAAACTCTGACAGTTGGTCGTATCTATTGCATGTATGCAAAGTAAAACTGTCTCAGTACCTCCTCTTCCTAGCTACCTTCTTGCCAACTGCCAATATATGATCACATAAAAGAAATTATTCAGATGGTTAAGGGAGACTAAAATTTAATTGTGATGGGGAACCGAAATTCGATAGCAGGAAAAGATTGAGAAGGAAAAATAGTAGGTGAATATCGAGTGCGGGAAAGGAATCAGAGAAGGCCGTTTGATAGAATTTTGCACACACTGTCATTTAATCATAGCTAACACTTGGTTTAGGAATCATAAAATCAGGTTGCATACGTTGAAGAGACCTGGAGACACCGGAACGTTTCAGACATTATATAATGGTAACACAGAGATTTAGGAACCAGATTTTAAATTGGAACTCTGACCACAATTTATTGGTTATGAACTGTAGATTGAAACTAAAGAAATTGCAAAAAGGTAGGAAATTGAGGAGGCGGGTCCTGGATAAGTTGAAAGAGTCAGAGGTTGGTGAGAGTTCCATGGGGAGCATTAGGGAACGATTGACTAGTGCAGGGGGTAACTTCGAGAGATGAAATAGTGAAGGAAGCTGAGGATGAAATAGCTAAAACAAGGGCTAGTAGAAATCCTTGGGTGACACAAGAGATACTGAAATTAATCGATGAAAGGAGAAAATATAATAATGCAGCAAGTGAAGCAGGCGCAAGGGAATACAAACGTCCAAAAATGACATTGACAGGAACTGCAAAACTGCTAAGCAGGAATGGCTAGAAGACATATGCAGGAATTTAGAAGCATATTTCACTACAAAAAGATAGACACTGCCTACAGGAAAACTAAAGGGATCTTTAGAGAAAAGAGAAGCATTGGTTTGAATATCAAGACCTCTGATAGAAAACCAGTCCTAAGCAAAAAAGGGAAAGCTGAAAGACGGAAGGAGTGTATAGAGGGTCTGTACGAAGCAGATGAACTTGCAGGCAGTGTTATAGAAATCGAAGAGGACATAGATGAAGATGAGACGGGCTACGTGATACTGTGAGAATATTTGACAGAAAAGTGAAAGACCTAATTCAAAACAGTGCCCCAGGAGTACACGACATTCCATCAGACTTACTGATAGCCCTTGGAGAGCTACCCATAACAAAACTCTTCCACCTGGGGTGTAAGATCTATGAGACCGTAAAAATACCCTCAGATTTCAAGAAGAATATAATGTTCCCAATTCCAAAGAAAGCTGGTGCTGACAGGTATGAATATTACCGAGCAATCAGTTTAATAAGGTAGGAGGAAAGTATGCGCATTTTCCTCGTCCAGTTGTTGATGTTTCCGGAGCTTTCCTATCTCCGACGTTAGTTTCGCTAGCTACTCGTTTGTTCTTGACTTTTCTCTCGGTGTGGTATTGTGGGAGAGTTGCAAAATACTAACACGAATTCTTTACAGAAGATTGGAAAAACTTATAGAAGCCAACCTCGGGGAAGATCAGTTTGTATTCCGGAGAAATGTAGGAACACGCAGAGCTATACTGACCCTAAGACTTTTATTAGAATGATAGGTTACAGAAAGGCAAACCCACGTTTATAGCATTTCTAGATTTAGAGAAAGCTTTTAACAATTTTGACTTGAAATTATGAAGGTAGCAGGGGTCAAATACAGAAAGCGAACAGCTATTTTTAACTTGTACAGAAATCAGAGGGCAGTTATAAGAGTCGATGGGCATGAAAGGGAAGCAGTGATTCAGAAGGGAGTAAGATTGGGTTGTAGCCTATCCCAGATGTTATTCAGTCTGTACATAGAGCAAGGACTAAAGGAAACCATAGAAAAATTTGGAGAAGGAATTAAACTTCAGGGAGAAGAAATAAAAACTTTGAAGTTTGTCGATGACATCGCAATTCTGTCAGAAACAGCAGAAGACTTGGAAGAGCAGTTGAACGGAATTGACAGTGTCTTGAAAGGAGGATATAAGATGAACATCAACAAAATCAAAACAAGGATAAGGAAATGTAGCCGAATTAAATCAGGTGAAACGGAGGGCATTAGTTAAGGAAACGAGACACTTAAAGTAGATGATGAGTTTTGCTATTTGGGGAGTACAATAAAGTTAAATAACGGATGATGACCGAAGTGGAGAGGATAAGAAATGTAGACTGGGAATGGCAAGAAAAGCTTTTCTGAAGAAGAGAAATCCGTTAACATCGAGTATAGATTTAAGTGTCAGGAAGTCGTTTCTGAAAGTATTTGTATGGAGTGTAGCCATGTATGGAAGTGAAACGTGGACGATAAGTAATTTAGGTAAGAAGAGAACAGAAGGTTTCGAAATGTGGTGCTACATAAGAATGCTGAAGATTAGATAGGTAGATCACATAACTAATGAGGAGGTACTGAATAGAATTGGAGAGAAAATAAATTTGATGCAAAACCTGACTAGAAGAAGGGATCGGTTTATAGGACACATTCTGAGACATCAAGGAATCACCAACTAGGTACTGACGGGACGTGTGAAGGGTAACAATCGTAGAGGAAGAGGAAGAGCAGGAGATGGCTACGTTAAGCAAACTGAGGAGGATGTAAGTTGCAGTAGTTATTCGGTGATGAACAGGCTTGCACAGGATAGAGTAGCATGGAGAAAGCAGCCTTCTGACTGAAGACTACAACAACAACAAGTATTTAGTTGAATTTACACCCTTTAGAGTTCTGTGGTTTATCGTGTAACCAAAATTAAGCAGATTCCTTCTCCCACTCATGTGGATGACGTCACACTTTTCATTATTTAGAATCAACTGCCACTTTTCGCACCATACAGATATCTTGTCTAAATCATTTTGCAATTTATTTTGATTATCTGATGACTTTATAAAACGGTTAATGACAGCATCATCTACAAAAAATCTAAAAGTGCTTCTGCAATTGTCTCCCTGATCGTTTATGTAGATCAGGAACAGCTTTTATATACAATACGACCAGACTATCTTTGGATTTTCTGCCATATATAGAGACAGAGTTTCTTCGTGGAAAGTATTAAAAACATATCGCATTGAAGGTCGGGCTACATATCGATCTTCTGTAGAACTTCGCCAGTATTGAGGGTTCCGCGTTGTTTTAAAGTTGGCATGCTTTTTCCTTGCTTCTGAAACCGTGTTGTGATCTGTTTAGTGTACCATGGGGGATCAGTATCACAGATTACTAATTTATTTGGTATTTGTCTCTCAATAGCCGTTGATACTCTTTCTTTGAATTTAAGCCACGTCTGGTGTACGCTTACATATTCAGACTGAAAGGAATGGAAGCTTTCTCTTAGGAAGGCCTCAAGCTAATTTTTATCTACTTTTTTAAATAGATTTGTTTTGCATTTATTTTTGTTTGCTTTGAATAGTATGATATTCAGTCTCGCTATAAGAACCTTGTCACCACTAGAAACTTTATCAGTCCTGATGCTTCCTGTCTGCTCAGGGTTATTTATTGTTAAGAGGTCACGTAGATTTTCGCAACCATTTACACTTTGAGTGGGTCCCTGAATTAACTGTACAAAATAATTTTCGTAAACAGCATTCACTACGATTTAGAACGTCGGTTTATGCATACCACCGACATTAAAACATGTATTTTCGTCAACATATCGATGGTAGATTGAATTCACCACCAACTATAACTGTTTGAATGTGGTCATATTTGTAATGGGACTCAAGATTTATTTTTTAACTGTTCACCAACTGTATCATTCAAGTTGGATCGGTAAAAGGAACCCACTATTAATGTAGTTCGGTTGTCAGGTATAAAATCTGCCCAAGTTGATCATGACCTTTTTTTATTAGTGTACTGGTAGTTCCATTCTGTTGTATGGTTTATAGCAACTATACTTACAAACAACGTATTTAATAGAGTTCTAGTATTCAAACTAATCAATTTAGGAAAAGATTACTATTACACACAACTCATTGGGTACGAAATTTTTGTTTCCCGTAATTCATAGCATTTCACCGTGGTCTACTTTGGTTACATAAAGGCGGTAGAGATCCTTTCCAATTTTCACCGACCCCTGATTGAATGTTTTCCGAAGCGATGGTGTAGATAACGTCAACAGTTAGACAACCGGAATCATGAAGAGCACAGACTTCAGTGGTCTCAGCACAATCCTTGGTACAACCCGAGAAGAAGAAGTCAAGGGATATGAGTTAAACTTTGTTGCTATCCCGCACGTGTCCGTGACCATCACGAGCATCCTTATACGCTGGCCGGTGTGGCCGAGCCGTTCTAGGCACTACAGTCTGGAGCCGCGTGACCGCTACGGTCGCAGGTTCGAATCCTGCCTCGGGCATGGATGTGTGTGATGTCCTTAGGTTAGTTAGGTTTAAGTAGTTCTAAGTTATAGGGGACTGCTGACCACAGCAGTTAAGTCCCATAGTGGTTAGAGCCATTTGAACCATTTGAACTCCATCCCACAAACTGACATCCGGCAGCTGTACAACAATATTCATGCACGTTTGCATGCTTGCATTCAACATTCTGGCGGCTACACCGCTTGCTAATGTACCAGCATTTCACATTTTCAATGGCTTATGTCGCACTTACGTTAACTTGTGATCTCGAAATGTTAATCACTGAAATATGTTACCTAGATAAACGCATTCCGTTAGTGTAGTCGTGGACTTGAACTGTTTTTTGCAAAGCGTCAGTAGACTGCGACAGATGGGATCTGCATAAACGGTATGGGCAGGAGGATTGCCAACATTGTGCATTGTACTCTTAAAGTACTGATTCTGATCTGTTTACCGTCGTTGCAATGTCGATTCATCACTGATGCAGGCATTAGTGTTCTACCTCTTCCGTTAGTTGTCTAGGAAAACCTCCGCATGTTTAAATTAATCAATATAGTGGCGTAATCTTAAAATGGCATGTAATTCCCCGTGTATTTCATCGACACATGTATTAGAACGTAAGTAAATGAACAGAGTTCCGTTTGACATACTCAATAAAGATTGAGTTCAGTAAACCTTACTTCAAATCTAATGGAGTCATAAACTTGTAGAGCTACTCGGTCACTACAGCAATGTTCATTGATCCTACTACTTGACATAAAAGAGAATAATTATGTCGCATGCCGAATATTTCAAATTTACTGCTACAATTCTAAATCGTCACGTTCTTCAATGCAACTAAAGTACTGATTGCGCATTCGTCACCTTAGTATTTTTAAGATTTTGGCCTGGCCACAAAAATTTCAGACGAGCAACTGTAATGTAATTACGCCGACTAATGCTAAGTTCAAATCTATTAACCCCAGATTAACCCGGTAAAAGTTTTGCTTCTGATACTGTCTGAATCATACTGTCTGAAAGACACTGCAATCCGAGCGAAATTCGCGTGTCGACTTTCATGGTCACGTATTTCACAAACTGATGTTAGGAAAAACATTCGTATGCGATATATCATAGATGTTACCGTGTTTTATAACTTAATTAAATTGGGCAATAACTGGTCGTTTCACCACCGCTTTTATTTTGTGATTTAGATAAAAAGACGTTACACTACATTTAAATCTGGGCTAAACTACAACTGGATGAAAAACAGATTGTTTCCTTTAATTTGCTACCAAATCAAATTTATTAATTTTTTAGATAATAATTTCACAATTAACGGCAGTAAAAACGAAACTATCTGACAAGTTTTGTCATAGCTCCTAACAGAACTACAGTGAGTTACTGTTAAAAACGGATCTTAAGTAAGTCTAACTCGTTTTTTATTATTATTCAAGTGATTTTTATTTTTTTAACATCAGTTTTGCACTAAACTACTTGTATTCCAAACATAAATTTCATCAGGGCTTGTGCTAACTGTAGATTACAAAAGTCACACGCATGTAAAAGCGCTCGTGACTGATTCATGGCTAGTCTTTTTTCTTACTTGAATATCTGAAATGTTGGACTTTCAATAAAACGTTAAAAATAACTATAATATTTACATTGCGTGATGGATATTATTGTCATGCAAGTCTCCTTATTTTTTTGTTTTTGTTTTAATGGTAGTGTTGGCTAATTCCGGGAATAGAGTAATCAACAGATAATTGTATAATGGTTTTGCGGTTTCAACTCGTGTTATTCTGAAATCTGTTCAGCCATAGGTCTAGCAGGTGACGTCACCAAGAGTCAGATGATCTCATGCAAGCCACTGTTCACCACTTCTGACTGGTTTCAAGCAGGTCATAGTTTTTCTTGGCAGTCTGCTCTCACGTGCGAACGCTCGCTAATGTTACAATTGTTTCTTGTGCAGTGCGCATTTTCCCAGACAGATGGGGATTCTTGGCGCGCATAACAAGCGTGACGAGTTCCGCCTCAGGGCTTTTTAAGACGTGCCCAGCGATCGCCAATACCTGGGAGGTCACGCCGGGAAGAAAAAATTGAGAAATGTCGCGTATCTGAACGAAGTCACTGAGTTGTCACCAAAAAATAGAATGTTTCATTCGTGCCACAAAGCAATTATTCCTGCAAGAAACTTCGTGACTGGACATTTCATCCTCTCTGAAAAGTGCTTTCCAGAAAGAGGGAGGGACACAAGGAGATCGGAGACGAGGTCTTGTATTCCTGATAGCAGTAGGAAGAAAATACCGACACCATGTCCCTGCCAAAGTCGCCCCTTCCCATGCCCCTCACGAATCGCCTCGGCACTGACGTCGATGTTTAATCTGATGTCCAATACGAACGTTCGCTTGGCGATGTACCAGGCTTGTTCAAAGTTCATCAAAGTCCACCAGGAAGCGCAACAACTAAATTCACATTTTCGCACTGTTATTCCCTGCCCGGTTACTGCACTTATCATGTCTTACTTTGGTACGGGATGTTATCTAGCTCATGGTTGGTCATGTCACATGTCAATGAAGCCGATTTCTAAGCTTTAATGTATAAACCAAAACTTTTCCTTGAGAGGAAAGTGTGTAATCCATGCCTTTATCTGACGATGGTCCCTGCTCCAAAACTGGTTACTATGAAGTAAATCATTTCGCCAAAAAGGGCTGCTGGTTGCAGTTTTTTAGTGATATTTAGTTAATTAATCTTCACCTCCGTTACCTAAACGAAGAATTTATTATACTTCATCCAACTTTTTTTTTCAGTCTCTTCTTCATCTGCAAGTGTAGTAGGCACTCACACTATCTAGTAGTAGTATTAGTAGCTTTATTTATCCCTAAACCTTTTTTTACAAGTATGTAGGACAAGTCAGTGTTTAGAATTTAAAATAGGCTAATTCGTATACACATACATTTACAGACTTCTAGTTAGAGACAATCATTAGATTTAGTCCTGGTATACAATACCTTTTTACAAATAACTTATTAAATAATGTAATGCCACACCGTTCATTCATATCCTGTTATCAGTCACTGCATACACTACATACACATTGTTTCATAACGCTTCACTCACTACACGCACAGAAACACACACACTGGTGATCTCTGGGCCATTTTCTGTACCGCAACTTCCCATTTGCTATCCTGAAAAACTGAGTCAGCATCCCTCTACAATGAGTGAGATGTTGTGCTCAGAAAGAGGAGGAGGTGTTAGTATTGTGCTATCCTTAGCTTTGGGGCATGTGTTTCTAGAAAAGGAAAAATAAGGAAAAAAACGCGAGGGTGTTATGTGGAATGTCGGGTGGTTCAAAAATGGTTCAAATGGGTCTGAGCACTATGGGACTTTACATCTGAGGTCATCAGTCCCCTAGAACTTAGAACTACTTAAACCTACCTAACCTAAGGACATCACACACATCCATGACCGAGGCAGGATTCGAACCTGCGACCGTAGCGGTCGCCCGGTTCCAGACTGTAGTGCCTAGAACCGCTCGGCCACCGCGGCCGGCGGAATGTCGCATGTTTTATACTCATTATTATTATTTATTTTTATAACATTTTCTTTACCAAACCCCTACTCTGTTTTATCTAAGTAATCCTTCAATGTATAAAATGTTTTGCATACGAGGTACTTTTTTGCTGCCTTTTTAATTAAGTGTTTCTTTAATCTCTTTTGGTAATTTATTGTACAGTTTTATTCCTTGCTAGAAAATGCTGTTTTGAGTTTTATGTTTATTTTTTCTTGGTGAATGTAAGTTGAGTCTAGCTCTTGTTCCATGGTCATGGACAGAGCTGTTTGTGCAGTAATTGCCAATGTTATTTTTGATATTTACAACTGACTGGTAAATGTATTCATACGGAGCAGTTAAAATCCCCAGTGTTTCAAACAGATTTTTACAATGAGCTCGATACCGTTTTTGGTTATTATTCTTATGGCTCTTTACTGGAGTTTGATATTTGTGTTCATATTTTGTGCATTTGTTCCCCAAAAAAGAATGCCGTAGCTAAGAATTGAGTGTATATATGAACAGCATGTAACTAAAAGACACTGCATGTTACACACTGATCATAGAATTCCAAGGGCATGACAAACCGATGACATTCTGTTTGCAAGTACCTTTGTGTGTTCACACCACTTCATCTGAGAATCAAATATTCATTCCTTCACTCATGCTCATAAATTAAGGATAATGCTGACACATGGTGAAACGACGCTCTGGTGGGCGGTTTGTGGGTTTAATCACCTCGGGGTATGACCATGTGGTGCATTTGACCTGCGGTCGTCGCACGGTGGCGCTGGCAGCAGTCTACATACGCAGAGGTGTGTTGGTGTATGTCAGAGTACGATGCAGCGAGTAAGTGTGCAGACGTTTTCAGACGTGCTAATGGTGACTGTGTGTTGAAAATGGCTCAAAGGACACATATTGATGACGTTATGAGGGGTAGAATACTAGGGCGACTGGAGACTGGTCAAACACAGTAAGTCGTAGCACGGGCCCTCTGTGTGCCACAAAGTGTGATCTCAAGATTATGGAAATGATTCCAGCAGACAGGAAACGTGTCCAGGCGCTACAGTACGGAACGTCCACAGTGTAGAACACCACAAGAAGACCGATATCTCACCATCACTGCCCGCAGACGGCCACGGAGTACTGCAGGTAGCCTTGCTTGGGACCTTGCCGCAGCCACTGGAACAGTTGTCTCCAGACACAGTCTACAGACGACTGAACAGACATGGTTTATTCGCCCGGAGACCTGCAAAGTGCATTTCACTGATCCCTGGCCACATGAGAGCCCGTAAAGCCTGGTGTCAAGGACACAGTACATGGCCATTGGAACAGTGATCCCAGGGTATGTTCACGGACGAGTCCAGGTATAATCTGAACAGTGATTATCGCCGGGTTTTCATCTGGCGTGAACCAGGAACCATATACCAACCCCTTAATCTCCTTGAAAGAGACCTGTATGGAGGTCGCGGTTTGATAGTGTGGGTTCTGATTGTACTTGGTGCACGTACACCCCTGCATGTCTTCGACAGAGGAACTGTAACAGGTCAGGTGTATAGGGACGTCATTTTGCACCAGTATGTCCGCATTTTCAGGGGTGCAGTGGGTCCCACGTTCCTCCTGATGGATGATAACGCACGGCCCCACCGAGCTGCCTTCATGGACGAGTATCTTGAAACAGAAGATACCAGGCGAATGGAGTGGCCTGCCTGTTCTCGAGACCTAAACCCCATCGAGCACGTCTGGGATGCTCTCGTTCGACGTATCGCTGCACGTCTTCGAACCCCTAGGACACTTCAGGAGCTCCGACAGGCACTGGTGCAAGAATGGGAGGCTGTACCCCAGCAGCTGTTCGACCACCTGATCCAGAGCATGCCAACCCGTTGTGCTGCCTGTGTACGTGAGCCTGGTGATTATATCCCATATCCATCTCGGAGTACATGCGCAGGAAACAGTGGCGTTTTACAGCACAAGTGTTTCGGGAGGGTTTTCTCAACTTATCACCAATACCGAGGACTATCAGATCTGTGTCGTTTGTGTTCCCTATGTGCTTATGCTATTAGCGCCAGATTTGTGTAGTGCCATCTTGTGTGCCACCACATTCTGCGTTTATCCTTAATTTATGAGCATGAGTGTAGATCCTGATCAAAAGTATCCGGACATTCCTATGAAATGCGGAATTGATCGCTAGATGTCACAAGGGGTGGACCTGCCAGTACAAAAGTCAGCATGGTGTATAGTGTGTTAGTAGAGAAGCAGTAATATCGGAATAGCTCGGTCAGGAGAGCTCAGTGACAAGTCAGTGGACTGCTGATAACACTCTGGGACCCAAGAGTGATTCCTCCGCTGACTTCATGCGAGTTTTTACATCTTTCTGCAGTGCCCGACGGTCCTTGGCTGTTGGTACATGACGCTTCTCACCTAAGTAACAAATCCATAAGGAACATTTCATCCCTTCTAAAGCTGCCATGTCGACTGTCAGTAATGTGACTTTGAAGTGGAAACGCGGAAGAACAACCACAGCTCAATAAAGACTAGGCAGATCTCATGTAACAACAGACAGGGACAGTCAAGTATTACAGAGAGATGGTGTAAAAATACTAGCGATTTTGAGTGTTATGAGCAGTCCAGCTATCACAATAACCGTGCTTAGGGAGTGAAAAAGAATAAGGTGCAACGATCGAGCAGCTCCTCGTAAGCCACACATTTCAGGGGTCAGTCCTAAACGACGCTTAAGGTGGCGTAAAGAGAGACGCCACTGGACAGTGGATGACTGGAATCAAGTGACTTGGAGCAATGAATCACGCTGTACCCTTTGGCAGACCGGTGGAAGTGTTTGAATTTCGCGAATGGCTGGAGAACGTACCTGCCATCATGTGTAGTGCCAACAATAAAGTACGGAAGAGGGTGCTCAGGTATGGGAGTGTTTTGCGTGGTTAGGATGTGGGCCTCTTATAGTGCTTACGGAAACATTGAATGTGGAACGATAAGAACAAGTTTTGCAGCATTGTGTATTGCCTACAGTTTGCAGCTGATGATTGTATCAGCATGACATTGCACCTTCCTATAAAGCAGCAACTGTGAGGCAATGGTTTGTTGTGGACAATAACATTGCCGAAATGCTGCCCAAGCTCTTGAGCTGAACACAATAGAAGACGTTTGGGATGAGTTAGAACGTCGACCTCGCTCCAGACCCAAGAGCCCAGCATCTCTACCTTCTCTGCTTTCGGCTCTTGATGAATAATGGGCTTCCATTCCTCCACAGACTTTGACACCTTATTTAAAGTGTCTCCTGTGGAGTTCAAGTCGTCGTAAAGCTGGTGAAGGGTGGACGCATGCCATATTGTCCGCGTCGATAGCTGAGTGGTCATCGCAACGGAATGTCATGCATAGGGGCCCAGGTTCGATTCGCGGCTGGGTCGGAGATTTTCTCCGCCCAGGGACTGGGTGTTGTGTTGTTGTCATCATCTCATCCCCATCGATGCGCAAGTCGCCCAAGTGGTGTCAGCTGAAAAGACTTGTATCAGGCGACCCGTCTACCCGACGGGAGTACCTAGCCACACGGCATTTCATTTCACACCCTTTATTAATGTCCAGATACTTTTGAATAGAGTGTATACTTCTACTACCGTGGTGGGTCATGGTTTTGTATCTTGGCTACAATGATCCGTACATTATGCCATTCATGGTAGTTTACTAACATTCGTTATTAGATCTACCCCTGTATACCTGTATTTGAATATTGTTGATAATCACCAGAGCAGAAATCCTGTTCATCCTGTCACCGATCTACAATAACTCCCACTATATCCAACTTTGACCTGTTAACGTCTCTTTTCAAGTTCACTAACCAACCTACACGATTAATGGATACAACATTACAAGAACCGACTGCTTAAAAGCCAGTTTCATTTTCACTTTTGACAACATCCTACTGAGTAGTCTCTGCCTGGAGACCCGAGTGGGGGCTATTATACTTCCGGAATATTTTACCCAGGGGGACGCAGTCGCCATTACGCAGAGCTGCAAGTACTCATAAAATAAAGGTGCTACAGTTGTCCCCTGCTTTAAACATTCTGCAGTGACAACATGGCAACACAAGGACAAATTGGTTTATCGAAACCGTTGCCCCCTCCAACTACTGGAAAGGCAACTGCCCCTCTTCAGGAAACATGCACCGATGTTGAAAACTTAAGGGCGAAAGTAGCGTTTGCATGATGTGTCACTGCAAGTAACGTAGCTCGATGAAACTGCTGCAGTATAGTACATATGGGGACTGAAAAAAATGCACTATGAGACGAACAGAAATTACACTTTTATTGAAAGGCGACATTAACAGTGAAGTCATCGCGAGTCATGATGATCCTCTGGACATTACAAAAGGCGAGGCATGGTTATAGGGTCATCACCACGGACGGCAGTAGCGTGCTCCCATTCTGGCCACAAGGCTGGTAAAAAGTTCTTGTGGTAGTGCGTTCTATTCCTCCATCAGCGACGTTGACATCTGCTGGATGGTCGGTGGTGCACGTGGACGCGCTAAAATACATCTCCCCAAGGAATCCTACACGTGATCGATGTGATTTAAGCAGAGAGAATAGGCAGGCCAGTCCAATCATTGAAGATACTCTCGTTCCCAGAGCACCTCCACTTGCGCTGTTCGATGCGGTCGGGCATTATCATCTGTAAAAATGAAATGGTTCAAATGGCTCTGAGCACTATGGGACTTAACATCTGAGGTCATCAGTCCCCTAGAACTTAGGTCTACTTAAACCTAACTAACCTAAGGACATCACACACATCCATGCCCGAGGCAGGATTCCAACCTGCGACCGTAGAAGTCGCGCGGTTCCGGACTGAAGCGCCTAGAACCGCTCGGTCCCCGCGGCCGGCTATAAAAATGAAATCGTGGGCTGAATGCACCCATGAAAAATCGCGCATAGGGAAGGACTACAGTGTCAGAAAAACGTTGACCGGTGAGTGTACGAGGGCTGTTTGAAAATTCTGTGCAAAAATAAAAACTACTTACGTGTTTGGGGTAAACCTTTTTTATTTTTCGACATAGTCTCCTTTTAGACTTATACACTTCGTCCAACGCTGTTCTAATTTGTTGATCCATTCCGAATAATAGAAGTCGTCCAAGTCTGTTAAATAGCTATTAGTTGCTCCAATCACCTCCTCGTTTGAATAAAATCTTTGTCCCGCCAGCCATTTCTTCAAACTGGGGAACAAATAGTAGTCCAAGAGAGCCAACTTTGGAGAATAGGGGAGTGTGAAACGAGTTGGAATCCTATATCCATTAATTTTGCGACCAAACTGCTGAGGTGTGTGCTGGTGCATTGTCGTGATGGAAAAGGACTTTTTGCGGTCTAATCGCCGGCGTTTTTCTTGCAGCTCGGATTTCAAACGGTCCAATAACGATGAATAATATGCACCTGTAATAGTTTTACCCTTTTCCAGATAGTCGATGACGATTATCCCTTGCGAATCCCAAAAGACAGTCGCCATAACCTTTCCGGCCGAAGGAATGGTCTTCGCCTTTTTTGGTGCAGATTCTCCCTTGGTAACCCATTGTTTAGATTGTTGTTTGGTCTCAAGAGTATAGTAATGCATCCATGTTTCATCCACAGTGACGAAAGGGCACTTAGTCCTGCGGATTCTTCCTGAACGGCTGCAAACCATCCTTGCAACACTTCACACGATTCCGTTTTTGGTCAAGCGTGAGCAATCGCGGAACCCATCTTGCAGATAGCTTTCTGATGTCCAAATGTTTATGCAAAATATTATGTACCCGTTGATTCGAGATGCTCACATGGCTCTGAGCACTATGAGGCTTAACTTCTGAGGTCACCAGTCACCTAGAACTTAGAGCTACTTAAACGTAACTAACCTAAGGACATCACACACATCTATGCCCGAGGCAAGATTCGAACCTACGACCGTATCGGTCGCGCGGTTCCAGACTGTAGCGCTTAGAACCGCCTGGCGACCTCAGCCGGCATGCTCACAGCACTAGCAATCTCACGCACCTTAACTCTTCTGTCATCCATCTCCATACCATGGATTTTATCAATGATTTCTGGAGTTGTAACCTCCACAGGGCGTCCAGAACGTTCAGCATCACTTGTGCCCATGTGGCCACTCCGAAACCTTTGAAACTATTTATAAACTGTTGCTAATCGAAGGTGCAGATTCACTGTAATGTTTATGAAGCTTCTCTTTAGTCTCCTGGGGCGGTTTGCCTTTCATAAAGTACTGTTTAATCACCACTCGAAATTCATTTTCGTCCATTTTTTAAAAATCACTTGATTTCCTTGATTCAGACGAATGCCAAACACCAAGAAATAGATCAATATGGCTGAAACTTGGTGTGGGTTGTTCCCAAAGATGCTACTAACTAAACATGACATCGATACGCGCCGGTGGTGCCATCTCTCGGACTTTGCTCGGACTTTTCAAACGCCCCTCCTACAGTGTTCAAAGTTTTGGAGATCAGTACGACCGTACGACACTATACCTCCGCTAACTATAGCACCTTGACTTCCAAAACGAATATGTTCGACAGTGCTGGACATACTCGCATACAGTGAGAGGTGGGAACACGTAATGCACGCAGGAACATTGTCGAACGAGATCGTTTTGGTGGTCCAGGTGCTACTGTGTTGCGAGACATGCGGTTGCATTGGTGTGCTGACCCCCAAATCTTTGAACACTGTACACTCACCGGTGATTCATTGTGACCCGTACTTTTTCGCCATGTGCGACTTTCCAGAGCTGCATTCGACCCTGACTTCATTTTTACACATGACAATGCGTGAATGCATCGAACCGTGCAGACGTGGGAACTATTGGAATGAAAGTATATTCGGTGAATGGTTTGACGTGTCCCCCCCCCCCCCCCTCGACATAATTCACATCGAGCACGTGTCGGATGGGTTGGGGAGACGTATTACTGCGTGTCCACATGCACCAACCATCCAGCAGTTGTCAACCTTGTGGAGTAATGGAACGCCTTCCCACAAGAATTTCTCAGTAACCCTGGGGCCAGCGTCAGAGCACTTTACAGATGATGCATTGTGTTCCGTGGAGATCACACGTCCTTTTAAGAACCATGTCTCGTCTTTTGTAATGTCCAGAGGACCACCACGAACTGCGGTTGCTTCAGTGTAATTATTATATTTGAATAATAGTTTCTAAATCTACATTTGCATACATACTCCGAAAAACATCGTACGTTGTATGGAGGAGGGTAGCTTGTACCATTATTATTCATTTCTTTTCCTGCTTCGAATGTTCGTCTCGTAGCCTATTTGTTTCAGTTACTTTCTGTACTATACTGAAGCAGTTATTTCTATTTATGGTACAAGTTTCATCGAGTATGTTGCTTGGCAGTGACACATAATGAGAAAATCCAGAAGTTTTGCACCCCAGTGTCTTTTAGTCTGGCACGTTTACGGATTTCCCTCCGACGTGGAGATACCAACGTTATGTTTGACTATATCGTTGAAATACACATGCCACACCACCGCGATAAAGTCCATGGTTCGCAGGCGGTAACAGGTGTTATTTTTTAATTAAATACTTTTTTCTTCTGCTTTAAAATAATCGAGGTATGTGACGCTAGCACGCAAACAAATATTTTTTATGTTTTACGAATAATAAACCATCATTTGTTATCCCCAAAGATACTTTCCTTGTCGTTTCCATGAATTTAAATAAAACAAGTAGTCACGTAATCTTCTCATGTACGCTAATTCATGATTCACATTACGTATAACTACAACAGCCATAGTAAAGTTTTATTCCTGTTGTATTTTAATCTTTTACATTAAGAATCTGTTGCAGATATCAGTCTTACTCACTGAGAGTGATTACCATTAAACAGCTAATTTGCCAAAATTATCTAACGCATCTCATATTCAAGTAATTCGCACGTCCCTGGGATATTTAACTATAGCAGGGATGCCTTTCCTACCTCTCTTCCGATCTGATTCACAGTGACGTGTATTCCAGCATACTGACGCTCGGGCGCGTGAATAGCCAACAATGCTTACGGGAGTAAAAAACTTAAAACACGCGACGTGTTGTAACACTCTTCACATGACTAGGAGCATTTCCTGCTTGCCACAAAATACTGAAAAGATTCAGTGATTTCCGCGATACTCTCTCTTAAGTGTTGCTATGTGTTGTACTTCTTCTTTCAGTGTTCTGCTACAAGGCAAAGACATTGAAGATTTGAGTCCCCACTTACAGACGCAGCAACTGTAAGGCGTTCCGTTGTAGGGGCTCACGTCCCGTTAATCAACGACGGCTCCGTGTCAACGTACAAGTGGATTCTGCCTCTCAATGGCACTAATTTCAGAGAAATTGCTCTCATTTCATGGCTGAAGAGCGTGGAGTGACACGCAAGGATGCAACTCTCTTCATTAACTCTTGTAAAGTCAGATTTTTCATCGTTCTGTATCTAATTCGACTGATAGAACGGGATGGCCACAACGTAACTGTACTGTGTGGGGCCGACAAAATTAATAACTGAACTTAGACATAGAAAAAGATGTGCAAAAGCGTCACTTACGTGAGGCAAAAATCTTTGTTCTTCAGACTCGGATCCAGGGGGTGGGGGGAAAGGCAAAAGAGGAGGGGTCGGAGGCGGTGGAAGCCGGTGGTATCAAAGCCCCAACGCCCCCACCCCCCACATCGGCAAAAAGCAAGAACACTGTACGAACCAATGATGTAAACAAACTATTTTGGTTATATTAAAACGTTTCAAATGATTTTTATAGTTATGAATGTCCTAAGCATCTGTGGTACGTTAAATGCGCATCTGGCGGTAAGTTAAATTTCGAGGGTGGGAAGAGGAGAGGAAGAAAGACAACACAAGACTGTGACTCCCCCCCCCCCCCCCTCCCCTTAGAACCGAACACTGGGTCCAGCTGCTGTTGCCAGGGCAGCGTAGGCCACATGAAGACTCTTGTCATAGCCAGGAGGAGCAACATACAAACTTCAAGTTTTCGACCAAAATTGCAAAAAATCATGGCATGGACTCATAAGATGTCATTCAAGTACAAGGAACATAAGATATGGACCGATAATATGTCTACGACTGGTTCAACCCTTGCCGCCGCTGTTAGCCGAGGGCAATTGCAGCAGTACATGTGAAATCACTAGTGGCGCCGCTAGCTACCAGAGTGTTCATCAACGGGTCAACTTGTGGTGCTGCAATTGCTCACTTCTGATCTGGGAATAGTGAATTGAGAAACATCTTCTCCTTGCTCCTCTACGTATTACTAAAAAAAAGTCGATGGATAGGAAAAAAGCAGAAATATCCTATGTACGTTGCTCAACTGACCTGGTTAATCTATGAATGTCAAAATCGCCGTTTTACATTTGCATAGCTACGAGAGTCAACACAAAACAAAAAACGTGTTTCTCCGCAGAAAGAAAATTTGTCCTGACACAGAGATAAGTTATGCCATAGACGTTGCTTTTTCATTGATACTGAAAGATCGTCCTTTACAGAACCTAAAAGGGCCCCAATTTCAGATGGTGGAAAAACACACTTCACTTTTAGTAGGATACGACCAGTTCTGTTGGAAATGCTACCGGCGTAAGGCGAAATGACCGTAAACTTATGTACCACCTCGTTATTTTCATCACTCACCCAACTCACATCTGATCTATCTTTCACTATAACCATTCCGGTGTAAAGTGGCTTCGACGTGGACTAACTCAGCTGGCAAACTTTCAGAGTTTGAGTTGATACGTGTGTGTGTGTGGGGGGTGGGGGGGGGGGGGGCGTGCGCAAAAAGGTGCCATTCACTATTTCATGAAGACAAGCAGTCAACATAAAATTTTGACACGAGATTTTCGACATAAAGATATATTTTCATGGACTATTAGGAACAGTTAGTAGGCTGTTTCTCACATCTTTATCTGCTGCACAGCACGACCATTTCAAGGAACTTTCACAAGGGGGAATATAAGTAAACAGCCAAAACTAATTTAAGCAACAGAAAATGTGTATCAAAACGTGGACAGCCGTCTGAAGATGAACCTGTCACCTCGAAACCGATAACGGTGCTGTTTGTGTGAATGAATGGCAATATTAACAATGACTGCTCGCTGTTTTCTTCTTTGCAAGAAACAACCCGCTAACTGTCAATGTTTTGTCTCTCATAGCGGATGAGTGTTGGAACGAAGTCAGCGCGATGTACACCAGTTCGGCGAACATCACCCACTCTCATTGCATCTGCTATTTAGTGGCACTGCTTGCACGGTCTACGCATGGCATGGCCGTTCGAGGCATCCTGACAGACTGAACACTGTGCCTATCTCGCATTGTCCTGTTGGCGGATGTAGACATGACGCGTTCTATTGAACAGCTCAGTGAAATCAGATTTACATGGACCGCCAATACGCAGGTGGCTGTATCTAAAGGTTTACTGTTGTCAAAAGCAAATAAAGAGGTCTGAGATCGAAAACTCGCAAACTGTGCAAAGCATGAGATAGTGCCAAAGACTCTTTGCGTAATTTATATTAAGAGAACAGAGCCCTGCGGCACCCCATCATACAGTAACCTAGTCAGATACAAATCTGTTCATTTGAAACTGGAGAACAGCCTTCTGTTTCTTAGTTTCCAGGTATGAAATCAGCCATAGTTCAGATTTGCCCGTAATTTCGTCGTCTTAAAACTTACGTAGAAATATAGCGTGGTCCCCTCTATGATATGCATTTTTTAAATCAAAGAAGAATCTACCGTCGTCACATTATCAGTCAGTTGTGAAAGCGCCTCTAGAAAGGTTTCTCTGAAGCTAAAATACAAGACTTATAACAAATTTTGTGTGCTAAGATGTGTCACTGATATTTAGGTGCGAGATGCTGCATTGTTTGGCGGCAGTCCCAAATGCAAGGCCAAGTCCCCATCCGATCATCCCAGGTTTAGGTTTTCGAGGATTCCGTAAGACTGCTTAAGGCAAATCCCCAACACAAGCTTCCGTTTTGTGTCTAATGATCTTGTCTTGGAAGATTAGATTAGATTAGATTAGAATAGTACTTGTTCCATAGATCATGAATACGACACTTCGTAATGATGTGGAACGTGTCAGGTTAATAAAAGGTGTCTATACAAGATACTACATTACACAAAATACACTCCTGGAAATTGAAATAAGAACACCGTGAATTCATTGTCCCAGGAAGGGGAAACTTTATTGACACATTCCTGGGGTCATATACATCACATGATCACACTGACAGAACCACAGGCACATAGACACAGGCAACAGAGCATGCACAATGTCGGCACTAGTACAGTGTATATCCACCTTTCGCAACAATGCAGGCTGCTATTCTCCCATGGAGACGATCGTAGAGATGCTGGATGTAGTCCTGTGGAACGGCTTGCCATGCCATTTCCACCTGGCGCCTCAGTTGGACCAGCGTTCGTGCTGGACGTGCAGACCGCGTGAGACGACGCTTCATCCAGTCCCAAACATGCTCAATGGGGGACAGATCTGCAGATCTTGCTGGCCAGGGTAGTTGATTTACACCTTCTAGAGCACGTTGGGTGGCACGGGATACATGCGGACGTGCATTGTCCTGTTGGAACAGCAAGTTCCCTTGCCGGTCTAGGAATGGTAGAACGATGGGTTCGATGACGGTTTGGATGTACCGTGCACTATTCAGTGTCCCCTCGACGATCACCAGAGGTGTACGGCCAGTGTAGGAGATCGCTCCCCACAGCATGATGCCGGGTGTTGGCCCTGTGTGCCTCGGTCGTATGCAGTCCTGATTGTGGCGCTCACCTGCACGGCGTCAAACACGCATACGACCATCATTGGCACCAAGGCAGAAGCGACTCTCATCGCTGAAGACGACACGTCTCCATTCGTCCCTCCATTCACGCCTGTCGCGACACCACTGGAGGCGGGCTGCTTGATGTTGGGGCGTGAGCGGAAGACGGCCTAACGGTGTGTGGGACCGTAGCCCAGCTTCATGGAGACGGTTGCGAATGGTCCTCGCTGATACCCCAGGAGCAACAGAGTCCCTAATTTGCTGGGAAATGGCGGTGCGGTCCCCTACGGCACTGCGTAGGATCCTACGGTCTTGGCGTGCATCCGTGCGTCGCTGCGGTCCGGTCCCAGGTCGACGGGCACGTGCACCTTCTGCCGACCACTGGCGACAACATCGATGTACTGTGGAGACCTCACGCCCCACGTGTTGAGCAATTCGGCGGTACGTCCACCCGGCCTCCCGCATGCCCACTATACGCCCTCGCTCAAAGTCCGTCAACTGCACATACGGTTCACGTCCACGCTGTCGCGGCATGCTACCAGTGTTAAAGACTGCGATGGAGCTCCGTAGGCCACGGCAAACTGGCTGACACTGACGGCGGCGGTGCACAAATGCTGCGCAGCTAGCGCCATTCGACGGCCAACACCGCGGTTCCTGGTGTGTCCGTTGTGCCGTGCGTGTGATCATTGCTTGTACAGCCCTCTCGCAGTGTCCGGAGCAAGTATGGTGGGTCTGACACACCGGTGTCAATGTGTTCTTTTTTCCATTTCCAGGAGTGTATTACATGACTCTTGCGGAAATTACCCACTTACTACATACAGAAATTCATCTAATGAGTAGAAGCTGTTTCCATTCAGAAATGCTTTTAATTTCCTTTTAAATGCTGTATGGCTATCTGTCAGACTTTTGATGCTATTACGTAAGTGGCCAAAGACTTTTGTGGCAGCATAATTTACCCCCTTCTGAATCAAAGTTAGATTTAACCTTGAGTAGTGAAGATCATAATTTCTCCTAGTGTTGTAACCATGTACACTGCTATTACTTTTGAATTCGTTCGGATTGTTAATAACAAATTTCATAAGTGAATATATATATAATGTGAGGCTGCAGTGAAGATCCCTAGCTTTTTAAATAAGTGTCTGCAGGATGATCTTGGATGAGCTCCAGCAATTATTCTGATTACACGCTTTGGTGCAATGAACACTCTTTCTCAACGATGAGTTATCCCAGAATATGATGCCGTAAGAAAGCGGAGAATGTAATTAGGCGTGGTAAGCTAATTTACTGAGATGTATATCGCCAAAATTTGCAATGACCCTAATAGCATAAGTAGCTGAACTCAAACGTTTCAGCAGATCTCCAGTGTGTTTTTTCCAGTTCAACCCCTTATCAACGCATACACATAGAAATTTTGAATATTCTTCCTTAGCTACCGATTTCTGATCGAAGTCCGTATTTATTAATAGTGTCATTCCATTTACTGTGTAGAACTGTACGAGGTTTGTCCGGAAAATACGTATAAAAGTTGAATAATAACTTTATTTTACAATTATTCAGGTATTACAATATGGTCTCCTTCAAAGTACTCGCCCTGAGACGCGATACACTTCTGCCAACGCCGTTTCCACTGTTGATAACATTGCTGAAGTCTTCAGTTGTGATGTTGTTCAGTTGCCGTGTCGTTTAAGCCTTGATGGCTTCCACATCTCCCAAGTGCCGCCCACGAAACATCATTTTGCATTTCGGGAACATGAAGAAGTCACACGGGGCTAAATCGGGTGAATAAGGCGGGTGGTCTGTCACGGTGATTGAGCTTCGGGCCAAAAACTCGTGCACAACGAGCCACGTGTGAGCGGGCACATTGTCGTGATGAAGTATCTACCTGCCCCCTTTTGCCAACTCCGGTCGAACTTGGGCCACACGATCTCTGAGACGTGTCAGAACTTCAACGTAAAAATTTCCGTTCACTCTCTAGCCGAGAGGGACAAATTCCTTGTGAACAATCTACATCTACATTTATACTCCGCAAGCCACCCAACGGTGTGTGGCGGAGGGCACTTTACGTGCCACTGTCATTACCTCCCTTTCCTGTTCCAGTCGCGTATGGTTCGCGGGAAGAATGACTGTCTGAAAGACTCCGTGCGCGCTCTAATCTCTCTAATTTTACATTCGTGATCTCCTCGGGAGGTATAAGTAGGGGGAAGCAATATATTCGATACCTCATCCAGAAACGCACCCTCTCGAAACCTGGCGAACAAGCTACACCGCGATGCAGAGCGCCTCTCTTGCAGAGTCTACCACTTGAGTTTGTTAAACGTCTCCGTAACGCTATCACGCTTTTTCCAAATAACCCTGTGACGAAACGCGCCGCTCTTCTTTGGATCTTCTCTATCTCCTCCGTCAACCCGATCTGGTACGGATCCCACACTGATGAGAAATACTCAAGTGTAGGTCGAACGAGTGTTTTGTAAGCCACCTCCTTTGTTGATGGACTGCATTTTCTAAGGACTCTCCCAATGAATCTCAACCTGGTCGCTTCATTCCACTTCAAATCGTTCCGCACGTAACTCCCAGATATTTTACAGTGTTTGTTCCGCTATCATATAATCATACAATAAAGTATCCTTCTTTCTATGTATTCGTAATACATTACATTTGTCTATGTTAAGGGTCAGTTGCCACTCCCTGCACCAAGTGCCTATCCGCTGCAGATCTTCCTGCATTTCCTTACAATTTTCTAATGCTGCAACTTCTCTGTATACTACAGCATCATCCGCGAAAAGCCGCATGGAACTTCCGACACTATCTACTATGCCCCTGGAATCAAAGAAAACAATTAACATTGTCTTCACATTGGACCTTGATTTTCGCGAATTTTTTGTTCCCGGTTCTCCTGCTAATTTCCATTCCTTGCTTTGAGATTTGAGCTCCACATCGAATTCGTAAAATCAGGACTCGTCTCCAGTGATGACTCGGTTGAGAAAGTCCCCTCGTTCCTCTCCTTCCAACCAATCCTCACAGCACTCAACCCTCTTCGCTTTCTGTTCTTGCGTCAAGAGCTTCGGTACGATTTTCACACACAATTTCTTCATTTCAAGTTTTTGTGTCAGGATTTCGTGAACGATTGTTTTGGGGATTGACAGCTCGTCAGCAATCATTCTGACTGTTAATCTACGGTCTTTCAGAACACAAGCCCGAATTCGTTCAACATTTGCATCGGAACTCGATGTCGACGAGCGTCCTGGGCAAGGGTCATCGTTCACTTCTACATCTACATCTACATGACTACTCTGCAATTCACATTTAAGTGCTTGGCAGAGGGTTCATCGAACCACAATCATACTATCTCTCTACTATTCCACTCCCGAACAGCGAGCGGGAAAAACGAACACCTAAACCTTTCTGTTCAAGCTCTGATTTCTCTTATTTTATTTTGATGATCATTCCTACCTATGTAGGTTGGTCTCAACAAAATATTTTCGCATTCGGAAGAGAAAGTTGGTGACTGAAATTTCGTAAAAAGGTCTCGCCGCGACGAAAAACGTCTATGCTGTAATGACTTCCATCCCAACTCGTGTATCATATCTGCCACACTCTCTCCCCTATAACGCGATAATACAAAACGAGCTGCCCTTTTTTGCACCCTTTCGATGTCCTCCGTCAATCCCACCTGGTAAGGATCCCACACCGCGCAGCAATATTCTAACAGAGGACGAACGAGTGTAGTGTAAGCTGTCTCTTTAGTGGACTTGTTGCATCTTCTAAGTGTCCTGCCAATGAAACGCAACCTTTGGCTCGCCTTCCCGACAATATTATCTATGTGGTCCTTCCAACTGAAGTTGTTCGTAATTTTAACACCCAGGTACATAGTTGAATTGACAGCCTTGAGAATTGTACTATTTATCGAGTAATCGAATTCCAACGGATTTCTTTTGGAACTCATGTGGATCATCTCACACTTTTCGTTATTTAGCGTCAACTGCCACCTGACACACCATACAGCAATCTTTTCTAAATCGCTTTGCAGCTGATACTGGTCTTCTCGTCCATCCCGGAACCTTTTTAACCACTTGTTCACGGTTGGTTCCTTCAGAGAATTGTCTCCGTAAACCTGTTTCAAACACTCAAAAATTTCACGGCCGTTCTTGCCTAGCTTTGCAAGAAACTTGAGGTTGACGCGCTGTTCCTCAATCAGAGAGATCTCCATGCCGACGGCAGGTGAAAAAGGGTAACTGTCAACAAGCTGCCGAACACTCCCACCTTCACGCAGAGTGCTCTGACTCGAACTGAGCGTTGATGGGATTGATTACAGCCTTAGTTCCACCTGGCGGTGACTGCATCTTGTAACATAAAGGCATTATTCAACTTTCATACGTATTTTCCGGACAAACCTCGAATATACTGTGTTTTGTCAAAGTTTAATGAGAGCCCATTTGCAGAGAAACACTTAATGATTTTCTGAAAAACATCGTTTAGAATTTCATCAGTTAATTCTTGGATGGGGCGTTAACCTGTAATCTTCCTTCCTAAACAATTGTCAGGTTTCAGTAATTAATAATTTGATTCGCGCTTGTGAGATTGACTGTGAAGGTGTTACGTGGGAAACAGTGTCTCCAGAGGCGAGTTGTGTGCAGATGCCACGTTCCGGGGTGCGAGGCGGACTGGCCCAGCGCGGGGCTGGAGCTGGAGCCACGCTGGCTGCGGCACGCGGTGCCCCACGAGACGCGCGCGGGCGCTCTGCGCCCGGCACGCTGCTTCGCCTACGCCCGGGCCAACGACACCGACACCGACACCGACACCGCAGCGCCCGACGGAGAGTGCCCCGTCTCCCTCTTCTCCAATGACACTCTGCGCTGCGAGCACTGGGTCTTCGAGAACCCTCGCGCCACCATCGCCGGAGAGGTACGCTGCATGCACTTCAGTCTTCCTGGCACACCACGACACTTACCAACTCCATCAATGTAAGCACAGCGTACAGAACATTGATCTACACCAGGAGAGATCGCGCCGATACCGCGTAGCACCGCCTCTAGCCATGAAAATGGCTTCAGTTCGAAAGAGGAGTGTCCCCTACTTTCTTCACGTGTGCCACATCCAGCTGATACCACAATTGATCAGTAGAGATTCCATAGAGGTAGTGTCTAGAAAGGTTAAAAGATGAATATCAACAAACGTAAAACGAGAATTATATAGTCCAATGAAATCAGGTGATGCTAAGGGAATTAGATTATGAAATGGGGTAGCTGGGGGCAACATACAGGTTTTTATTTAATCGAAACCAGATGACGAAAACCAAAATATCGTAATTTAAAGTTTCTCCAAAATCGTCTGCTCAGCTTAAGTAGTTTGGATGCTTAATCACTGCATAGTACATCTACATCTACATCCATACTCCGCAAGCCACCTGACGGTGTGTGGCGAAGGGTACCTTGAGTACCTGTATAGGTTTTCCATTCTATTCCAGTCTCGTATTGTTCGTGGACCAAAGGACCAACGGAGCTGTCACTTTCGTAGTACAACAAAGAACCAATAGACAGCGCTGTTAATTTCTTTAACTATGTGTCAGATGTATCTTTAGGAACACAAACTAACAGAGAATTTACTTGGCTGGGATATAATGATTTACTGACTCCGCTTTATGCATTAAAAACCTAAGGACATTGTCCTGCTTCATTCGACAGGTTTTATTTATATTTGAATTATGGCGTGGTGTGTGTGTGTGTGTGTGTGTGTGTGTGTTTGTGTGTGTGCGAGAGAGAGAGAGAGAGAGAGAGAGAGAGCGAGAGCGAGTCCTCTTTCATTTATGGCCTTCTGCGTGAAATATTCCTCCTGTAGAGTGAGCACACCCTTTGTTTTGTCATTATGGCATAATATTTCCATGTCTGTCTCTTCCAGTTATCTGTTCTTTGTACTTGATGTTCAAAATCTAAAAAACTACAACGTTCACATCAAATATGTGTAATTGAGTAATTTTATATGCATTGTAGACCACTGAAGATGCCTAACGTGAATAGGCAAAACATGTCTGGTACTTAAGAATAAATTGCGGTTGCAAAAGATGGAAGTTTACTTAGCTCTGTGATAAAAGTTTGTAGAAATTAATTTGAAAGTGATCTGTGGATGTATAGATTGCGAATTTAAGTACATAGAGCCACCACCTCCGTGCAGCCTTTGGCAACAAAAGTGGCTCTAACTAGGATGGGCGCTGAGGGCAACTGAGCTTTAATTACAGATATGGGTACGGTATTCCATGTTGCTTCAACTCTGTGCCAGAGTTAATCAACCATAGTGGTTGTCGAGTGGTGGTGTACCAGTCTCTTTGCAACCTATGAACAGATAGTTTCCGTGGGGGACATTTCTGGAGAGGATACTGGCCAAGGCAAAAGTTCAACACCCTCTGTATGGAACCGGGTAATGACATCACTGCCAACATATGACCTTGGCGTTATCTTTTTTAAAAGTAGCATACGGAGACCTCGAAGACAGGGCACAGTCAGTGACCTAAAGATGTTATAAATGTTCAAATGTTTCTGAGCACTGTGGGACTCAACTGCTGTGGTCATTAGTCCCCTAGAACTTGGAACTACTTAAACCTAACTAACCTAAGGACATCACACACATCCATGCCCGAGGCAGGATTCGAACCTGCGACCGTAGCGGTCGCGCGGTTCCAAACTGTAGCGCCTAGAACCGCTCGGCCACCCCGGCCGGCTTTGCTATCTGCCTCGGGCATGGATGTGTGTGATGTCCTTAGGTTAGTTAGGTTTAAGTAGTTCTAAGTTCTAGGGGACTGATGGCCACAGATGTTAAGTCCCATAGTGCTCAGAGTCAGTCTGTTATCCAGATTATCGGCTATGTGAACCAGAGATGATTGTGTTATGTACCAAAAGGCATCTCACACAGTACGCCAAGGTCTGGACCCCATATGACAATGGTGAATGACATTTGGCAACGTCCTTACTCAGAACCTCCACACATGGATCGTGATGCTATAAGGAGAAGGACAGCTCAACAGGAAATATGATATGATGTTACTCCTCTATCAGATGTTGTCGTTGGACAAAACTCTGTCTGCCGCCATGACAAAGAAAGCTACAACAGTGGTCACTGTGCTGACCGTTCATGGTACATCATATGTCTGTGCAATGTCAATGTGGATACTTATTTTCGTATCTGCACAGATGTGACAATATCACGGAACCATCCTGTCAGCACAAATGTCACTACTCCAGCCAATGGTGGTTACTCTATCCAGAGCCAGGGAGCTAACCCCTGGAAGAGGAAAAACTCGATGTGAATGTCAATCTGTGTGAGAACAGAGTGTTTGAACACTGTGTAGAGGCTGGCATGGACAAAAGAACAAAACGTGACCAGCAAGAAGGACCAGGACAACTAGCACATGAAACCAAGAGCACAGCATTTTAGATCTGATCTGTGTTAGTCAGTCTCTGTGTTAAAGCTGACTGGCCTTGCCTATCATCAGTGGTAAGTTAACACTTGGCTCAGTGGTTCCGCGAATAGAATGCTCCATGGGTGCCATTTGTGGTAGCTTTCCACACTACTATATCAAGAGACCCATGCTGTCTCATTTGTGTCCATATGTATGTCCACTGGGGGCGATACTAAATCCTTACGATACAAACAGACCACTTATAGCAGAAAATGGTTTCGTTTCAGATGGAAACTCCGTTGAAAAACTGAAGAGTGTGTGTGAGTGATCACCACTGGCAACTTATTCCACAGGCGAAAGTAGGACAATGGAGGGCATAGTGAAACTGGCAGCACACGAGTGCGCTGCCACAACTGGGAGCTTCCTGCGACTAAAACGCCACGCCTGACTCTTTCACCCAGCAGATGTGGAGATGGCAGCGTCGCAGGTCAAATGGGTCATGGATGCAACTGATTTGAATGATAGATCAGCTGCTCCTGAACAACATCCACCCAAAAGCAAATGCCAACATTTGTGGCTCACCTCTACCCCTGAAAACCACCGCTGCTGTTGGCCAAAAGACTGGGCCCAGAAAACGGACCTATGAGGAGAGCACGCCAAGTCATGACTTTCCAGAGGGTGCGACTCGAGGTGTAACACAAAAATGAGGCCCCGTTGCTGGCGCCCATGCAAACGTTGAGCCAGACTACTCCCATTAAGTCGGCGTCACCTGGTACATGGCTAGGAATCTAGACAATGCATTGTCGTGGGACAAGGCAGAAACAGAATTCAGCATTCGGGTCTTGAAGAAGATCCACATAAACCACTCCACCACCGAGTTAGAAACCAGGTGAAATGGGGCAGTAGTCATGTGCTGAATACCGTTGTGAATTCAAAAATCCTCAAACTCCTTTACCACAAATTACTGACCGTTATTAGATACGTGGGCCCAGAGGGCGCCCTCGATAAAAAAAAATGATTGACAAATCACGAAGAATTGCTGTCCATGTCATGGACGACAATGTGGCTACATGCAGCAAATTGGACGATGCAACAACCACAGGCTGTCTGGCTCCATAGCTGAGTGGTCAGCATGGCTGACAGCCATGCAGAAGGCCTGTGTTGGTTTCCTGGCTGGGTTAGAGATTTTATCCACTCGAGGACTGGGTGTTGTGTGGGCCTCATCAGCATTTCATCATCATCGAGGTGCAAGTCACTGAAGTGGCATCAAATAAACAGACTTGCATTAGGCGGCCCAGATGGGATTTCCTCACCCTTAGATGCCATATGATAATTTTTTCAACCACATGCTTCCCAAAAAAGTAGACCCTTTTCGGGGTAGCATGCGGCTCAAAAAGACCCTTTTATGGGAAGCATGTGGTTGAAAAAGTCGGTATGCTCCCTGTTCCAAGGAGGAAACTGATACAGCAGCACAGCCTGGTTGTGTGAAGGCTGCACAAGATATTCAGTATTATGATACATCAACGACGGGAGGCCCCAGCCACACGGCATTTTTGATTGTCAAGTAGACACGTCACCGTGCCGAAGCCTTCATACAAGACACATCCCAATGCAGCGCATGCAGTAGCTCCAGTATGCAAGTACACAACGCCTTAGGAACGACGACTGACAACTTTTCTCATCCGTGGCATGCTTTAGGACCCCCCAGAGGAAGCTGAGTGGACAGAAAAGTAGGAAAACGTACACCACGACGAATCCGTTTTTGGAGGAGCATGCTTGGGCCATCCCATCTCGATTACTGAGACGATTTTCTGGAAAAGCTAGTCGGTGTCCATGGCGGCGCGCCATCCCGCATCATCAAAGGAGAATCCTGCAATGTCTGCTGAAACATATCGTCCAATGTGGAAACGAGAGCCTCCTGCCGATTGAACTGCGGATCGGGTCCCAATGCCAACTACAACTGTCTATCTGTATTAGCATGCTGAGTGGTGGACTGGTAATGAATGTCATAGCAATAAAAACTGAGAAAGACTGGCTACCTCTGCAATCGATGGGCAGTCCTATCTGGTAGCTTACAAAGAGGGCCGAATAATGAAATCAGTGGCTTATGGTCGGTGATGACTAAGAAATTTTCTCCATACAAGAAAGATTAAACTTTTTAACACCGAAAATGACATCCAGCTCCATTTTCCACATGCAAATACACTCCTGGAAATTGAAATAAGAACAGGGTGAATTCATTGTCCTAGGAAGGGGAAACTTTATTGACACATTCCTGGGGTCAGATACATCACATGATCACACTGACAGAACCACAGGCACATAGACACAGGCAACAGAGCATGCACAATGTCGGCACTAGTACAGTGTATATCCACCTTTCGCAGCAATGCAGGCTGCTATTCTCCCATGGAGACGATCGTAGAGATGCTGGGTGTAGTCCTGTGGAACGGCTTGCCATGCCATTTCCACCTGGCGCCTCAGTTGGACCAGCGTTCGTGCTGGACGTGCAGACCGCGTGAGACGACGCTTCATCCAGTCCCAAACATGCTCAATGGGGGACAGATCCGGAGATCTTGCTGGCCAGGGTAGTTGACTTACACATTCTAGAGCACGTTGGGCGGCGCGGGATACATGCGGACGTGCATTGTCCTGTTGGAACAGCAAGTTCCCTTGCCGGTCTAGGAATGGTAGAACGATGGGTTCGATGACGGTTTGGATGTACGGTGCACTATTCAGTGTCCCCTCGACGATCACCAGAGGTGTACGGCCAGTGTAGGAGATCGCTCCTCACACCATGATGCCGGGTGTTGGCCCTGTGTGCCTCGGTCGTATGCAGTCCTGATTGTGGCGCTCACCTGCACGGCGCCAAACACGCATACGACCATCATTGGCACCAAGGCAGAAGCGACTCTCATCGCTGAAGACGACACATCTCCATTCGTCCCTCCATTCACGCCTGTCGCGACACCACTGGAGGCGGGCTGCACGATGTTGGGGCGTGAGCGGAAGACGGCCTAACGGTGTGCGGGACCGTAGCCCAGCTTCATGGAGACGGTTGCGAATGGTCCTCGCCGATACCCCAGGAGCAACAGTGTCCCTAATTTGCTGGGAAGTGGCGGTGCGGTCCCCTACGACACTGCGTAGGATCCTACGGTCTTGGCGTGCATCCGTGCGTCGCTGCGGTCCGGTCCCAGGTCGACGGGCACGTGCACCTTCCGCCGACCACTGGCGACAACATCGATGTACTGTGGAGACCTCACGCCCCACGTGTTGAGCAATTCGGCGGTACGTCCACCCGGCCTCCCGCATGCCCACTATACGCCCTCGCTCAAAGTCCGTCAACTGCACATACGGTTCACGTCCACGCTGTCGCGGCATGCTACCAGTGTTAAAGACTGCGATGGAGCTCCGTATGCCACGGCAAACTGGCTGACACTGACGGCGGCGGTGCACAAATGCTGCGCAGCTAGCACCATTCGACGGCCAACACCGCTGTTCCTGGTGTGTCCGCTGTGCCGTGCGTGTGATCATTGCTTGTACAGCCCTCTCACAGTATCCGGAGCAAGTATGGTGGGTCTGACACACCGGTGTCAATGTGTTCTTTTTTCCATTTCCAGGAGTGTATTTAAATTGTACCACAGGAAGCATCTTAGATGTGTAAATGATGGGCTGCTTGGTGCCTTCTGAGTCCCTGTGCGGCAGGACCACACCACTGCCGTATTGGAACACATCGCAGGCCAGGGTTAATGCCTTACCTGGCGTAAAAGAAGCTTAACAGGGAGCTGAGCACAAACACCGTTTGAACGACTGAAAACCCTGCTGACAGTACATAAACCACACAACTCATTTTTGGGAAGCTGGTTAAGGGGACAGCAGATGTGGGTGGACTGGGGAATGAACTTAACGGAATAAGAAATCTTGCTGAAAGAGGACTGGAGCTCCTTCAGGTTCTTGGGCACCAGCAGCTTAATGATGCCTTTGATGTACTTCTATGAAGGGACGAGGCCACCTTTGCTATTCACATGTCCAAAAAACCCTTGTAGCAAAAAAATTACGTTTCTCCAACTTACAACAAAGGCTCTTCAGAAGGCGTTGTAAAGCCGCCTGTAGATTCTGTAAGTGATCCTGCCGCTTGAAGCCCATCGTTCCACTTCTTTACCTCTTACACGTCAATCCTATGATCGTTTATTGACAAAGCCATATTCCTTTTTAATACTGAGGTCATTATCGTTTTGGTTTCTTGTTGTCCCTCTCGTTCTGCTTTTGCTTAAGCTTATTTTAAATTACGTTTTCTACCCTCGTAATATAATTTTCAACGAGATTTTCAGTATCATAGACATCAGAAACAAGTTTGATTTCGTTAGTGACGATACGAGAGTCTTACTTGTTCCTTCAAATAATCGTTACAGCATACAGCCATTGCCCACAATCGCATTTCAAAGCGTACTCGAATTTATGTATAACTTTTAAACAGATCGCAGTATACGCTATTTTTATTTCTTTTATTGAAGAGGTAGGCTTACACCAGTATTCGTCATTCCTCCTAAAGAAACTTAGCCAAACTGTGTTCTTATCGTTATTCCTCTTTTGTATGAGTTAGTTTAGTTGTTACTGATGTCAGATAGCTGTAATTACGTCTGCCTTTAAGGCTTTGCATCTACTGTATAAGGGGGCAATCAATTTTTTTTTCTTTAAACGCATTGCTGCAGCGTACAAGCAGTCCAGCGCGACTATGCTGCGAGTACACTGGGTGAATCACCTGAACCTTGCATCGGAAATAGTCCGGAAATGTTATTGATGTGTGGTTTTCACAGAATGTATTGTTAGACAGGGACTCGTACTGTTAGCCAATAGACAGTAATAATATTTGGAAAGTGTATTTTTTGTGCAAACATGCACTTTTTTAAATGGACCAATGTCTGTTGACATTAACAAACTAAAAATGTGGTAAACTGTAATGTCAGTGGTGTTTGTTGCACGATTTTAATGCGAGTCGTTTACGAGATATCGTATTTTTAAAAGTTTCCTCATCGACGCTTGTTTGTACCATTCAAGCCGCATAGTTGGTAGGTACGATGTTTCGTTTTCTTGCTGTGTGCTTGTGTTTTCGTTGAGTGCATTGTGACTTGCTAATCGTTTGTGTGTGACAGCCCAAGCAGTAGGTCGTGAGTGAAAGATGGAATTTATGAGTGCAGAAAAAACCGACATGCTCATGGTGCATGCACAGTATAGGAAGAATGCAGTTCGTTTTGTAAGGCGAATGCTCCAAGATATTACTATAGATGTCAACCATCTCGGCAAGTATTTATCAACCTCCTCAACCAGTTAAGTGAAAGTGGTAGTGTAACAGCTTGACAACGTAACAGTAGGAAAGAAGTGGCGGCAGAAGAGGGGGAAATTAATGTTCTTGCTGTTGTTGCAGTTGATTCGCACTTTAGCTCTCGCGTAAACGTACGAGGAAGTGACACGAGTCAGGCAAGTGTTCTACGCATTCTCCATCGACATAGATTTCATCCGGCGGCCGGGGTGGCCGAGCGGTTCTAGGCGCAACAGTCTGGAACCGAGCGACCGCTACGGTCGCAGGTCTGAATCCTGCCTCGGACATGGATGTGTGTGATGTCCTTAGGTTAGTTAGTTTTAATTAGTTCAAAGTTCTAGGGGACTGGTGACCTCAGAGATTAAGTCCCATAGTGCTCAGAGCCATTTGAACCATAGATTTCATCCCGATCACATCGCCCTCCGTCAACAGCTGCGTGGAAACAATTACGAGAATCGTGTTAACTGCTGTACACGGACATTAAGGCGGAATACTCCAGATATATCATTTATCTTGCCCAGTGATGAAGCCACACATACCAATCATGGCCAGGTAAACCGTCGGAACATGCACTGTTGTCCTGTTGACAATCCCCTTTGGTTTCGTGAGTTGGAACGTCAGCTTCCATGGAGTGCAAACGTGCGGTTTGCGACGGTGAACCATCAGCGCACAGGCCCGTTTTTTGTTGACGGAACACTGAAAGCGCACAATTATTGCAACCTCCTAACAGACCATCTTCCACGGGTGCTAGGAGACGTTCCTCTGCAGATTAGGAGGAACTGTGGTACCAACATGATCGCTGTCCAATATAGTGCACTAAGTACTACAGTACTACAGCATGTCTTCACGACTTTTTTCCAAATAATTGGATTGGACGCAGAGGACCTGTACCTTGACCGGCCCGTTCCCCGGATTTGACACCTGTAGACTTTTTCCTGTGGGGAAAGCTGAAAGACGCTGACTACAAGGACATACCAACTACACCCGATGATTCGGCAATGACGTATTACTGCAGACTGCTCGCACATATTCGCTGAAATGCTAGCACATGTGCTTCAGCAGTTCCATACCAGGCTGGAAGCGTGTATTGCCGCTGCTAGTGGTCATTTTGAACACAGTCTGTGATGGTTAGTTGTCTCGTTGCTGGTCAGAATCCACATAACGAGTGTGTGTACTGGTGTTGTTCTTTAGTGTGTGCTACCACAGGTATTATACAACTGTCGGTGTGGGAACTTTTCAGAATACGATATTTCGTTAACACGTTCTAGAATCCTGCAACAAACACCACTGACATTCTGATTTACCCTACATTTAGTTTGTTAATGTCAATAGGCATTGTTCTATTTATAAAAGTATGTTTGCACAGAAAATCACACTTCCTAGGTATTAATACAATCTGTATATTGGCTAACAATACGAAACTCTGGCTTCAAATTCATTCTGTGAAAACCGCACATCAATAGCACATCTCATTTCCGTAATATCTGCGGCCCAAGTTTTAGGTGATTCGCCCTGTACAAGCATCGACATGTAGGCAAGGAATTAGTGTTACCTTCGAACGAGAGCATTTTTGGTCGTCTCCTATGTCTCTGTGATTAAAATTTTTGTTTAGTACATTTAGTCAGGACAAAGTGTTCTAGTACTATCATCCTACAACTTTTGTTTTCATGTGTTTCATTTCTGCGTAGTAATGAAATGATCTTACTTTTACCTTAAATAGTTAGTTACTTGTAACTCCATTCTGTCGACTCGGAATAGTTAAATCTGGATGGACATCACGATTATCACAGGATTGGATAGCGAACATTTTCGGAGCGTGAAGGGATTTAATACGATCTGTGGCTGTTTATATTACAAAATTAATTAAATACAGTTACTATTCGAGAGTACTTCACGTTAGTTAAAAAGGAACGGTCTTGGTACACAACCTAAGCTTAGTGTAAAAACTCTTTCAATCTCCCTGTACATACTACTGAATCGTTAAGTACAATATGAATGCACAACTGCTGCCGTAAGTGGTAAATACACTTATACATATTTCGCAGAAGTTTGGACGTATAAGAGTGGCCGAGCGGTTCTAGGAGCTATAGTTAGGAATCGCGTGACAGCTACAGTCGCAGGTTCGAATCCTGCTTCAGGCATGGACGTGTGTGATGTCCTTAGGTTAGTTAGGTTTAAGTAGTTCTAAGTTCTAGGGGACTGATGACCTCAGCAGTTAAGTCCCATAGTGCTCAGAGCCATTTGAACTATTTTTTTTTGGACGAAAATGCATTGCCAGTGTTGTGAATCAGGTTGCTAATTCTAGCACATTAACGCGACTATAGCGTCCAGTTCCTTCTTGCATTCGTTTTTTAGTCTCAACGCTGTGCGCGATCTTATAGGATAATGTGGTATTACACATTACAACCGAAGTATCATGTATAGACTGCGTCTTGCATATTTGTTGTGAGAATAACAGATGACGAGCTGAGTATGTTTTTCAGTCATAACGCTACTAAGGTCGTCCTTCTTGTGGAGACATTTGCCCACAGGCTCATCTGTTTTTCTTCTGAACGTGTTCAGGTGAGATTTTCCTGTCCCAGAAATTGTAATTCTTCCATTTGAGTCTTGAATCCTTTCAGATCCCTCAAGAGCATGTTAGCCTTCGATCTGTTACCAAAGACGTCTCAAAACCTGGCAGTGTTAAAGCAGAACATTCGTATGGTCGTTTTGGGCACTCGGTTATCTCCTCCTTCACAAGCACTTCAGATTGTCAGCTATAGACTGCCTCTTTAAATCCACTGACTTCTACGGATGAACTAAATATTACTTGCCTATAGGCATTCTGCCACACTTTCGCCAACGTGATGTACCTTGACATACTACTAGCCTTCGAATTTGTAGGAGGGCATCAGACTTAAAATTTAGGACATAAAGCACCCATTATGTGCTCGATATCACTGCTGAATATTAATGTTACGTATCAGACATAATAAGCTCCCTGTCGATTATAAGACAACTTAAAAACGTTCATTTGCGTAAGTCAGTTTCTTATTATACCAGGACGACGCGTTTCAAGAGCTTTCAATCTCATCTTCAGGTGGATCCAGTTGTTTACATGTGTACTTTTCTTAGCTGCAGCCAGCAGTCTGCTTTGTTTCTATTCCTAACGAGATGGTTAAATGTTAATTGTTATCCAGCATGTGACACTGAATCTTGCGTTATAGAAAATAACAAAAGCATTTGAAAGTTGCCGGGCGTTGTGGCCGAGCGGCTCTAGGCGCTTCAGTCTGGAAACGCGCGACTGCTACGGTCGCAGGTTCGAATCCTGCCTCGGGCATGGATGTGTGTGATGTCCTTAGGTTAGTTAGGTTTCAGTAGTTCTAAGTTCTAGGGGACTTATGACCTCAGATGTTAAGTTCCACAGTGCTCAGAGCCATTTTTGAGCTTGAAAGTCGTTCCAGTAAGCTGCGTACAGGAAGATCATAGATTAATTATACAAATATATAGAAAACACATACATGATATACCTTTAACATGATGAAGCTTCTTCACATGACTGCGATATGGGTGAAAATCCTCGAAACGCATCGTGGAGGTTTACTTAAAAAAAGTGACTTACGCAAGTAGCCCTATTTAACTAGTTTTGTAATATAAAGAGCCACAGATCGTATTAAAACCTTTCATGATTGGAAAATGTTCGTAGTCCAGTCCTATGACGATCGTGATGTCCATCCAGTTGTTAAGTATTCCGAGTATGTGGTGTAGTTCATGACGGACACACACAACTTCTGAAATGTGAGACCTGAGTTTCTCCCGGTCTACAAAATGTTCAAATAACTTACGATATGCGACCGGGTGACGTCGTCGACAACCGCTGATATTTAACAGGTGCACACACTTTCATTTTCAAGGTAAAGCTACAGCAAGTAAACGCTGTGAAACTGAATTAAAATCTGCTGTAGTAGTGCAGTAGAGCAATTAAACACACACACACACACACACACACACACACACACACACAAATGTAAACACTAGCGCTACCACATAACCAAAGATAACTGACGCCAGAAATTATCGGTAGTGAAAACTTCTAAACAACGGGTGAGGTGGTATTCTATTCCTCCTTTTTTGACATGGGAGAGAGCAGGATTCCACGCAAAAGTTAAGCAAAACCTCCATCTCTATTTACCAAGTTACTTGCTAACTTAGTCTCAATTTCTTCCTTAATAACGCTCTCCCAATAGCTAGAAGTGCATGCCAGAATCTCCGTGCTGTTATATTCCATAGGGCGACCAGTGCCAATGTTCTGCAGTATCCGATTTTTTCGGTTGTTTTAAACGAGAGTGATGCTTACGCTCAGTAGTTCTGGCCGACACACCGCAACTGCAAGAAAAGCGATAGACACCCACCTTATGCAAACCAATACCATCTTTAATGGAACTTAAAATGGCCCTGATCTTATCTGGAGGTCGGAAAACACATTTCACCTCATATTTCCGCAAAATATGACTAATCTTGTTACAGATGCTCCTTGCGTATGACAGAAAGATCTGGACGTTGATGCCAAATAGGCATATTCATCACTCATCTGTTGCACGGTTCGTCGACAGCGCAAAGCACGTCTGATCTGTCTTGTACTATGTTTATCCTGACGGAAGGTGACCCAAACAGCTGACAACTCTCAGGGAATATAATGACATGCGCCCTATGACTGTTATTGACCTTTGATTGTGTGGTGGCGCCAAGGTTCACAATGTGTGTGTGTGGTGTTATATTCCCGGAATTATTCTGCAAACCGAGCTTTTAAATCCACTTACACAACGCTTCCTTGCAACAATTTTGCCTTTAAAATGACAGGGTGTGCACCTATCGAAATGTCGACGGTTTTCGGCAGCAATCCCGTAAGTTATTTGAACAGCTTCTGAAATGCTTCCGGAGCCCATTGTTGTGTGTCAGATAAGACTATTAATACTGTTTGTGAGAATAACTTGGAATAAAGCTTTTCTTACATTTCGCATTTCCAAAGTTAAGGCTATTTCATAAGGAATAGGCTAATGTCTCTATTTCCGATACTGACAATCTTTTTGTAGCAGAAAAATTATTTGTTTCAATATTTGTTGAAGTATGTAAATACTGTTAATTAAAATCAGTGGAGACAGGGTATTTTGAAATAAATGTTAAATATTTTCAATAGTATGTTAACAAAAGGTATAGATTACTAATAAACTGTATCACATTTTCATGTAAGTTGTCGTGTACCTGGATCACTCAAGTACTGTTCATGGATTTCAGTGGGACATCACGTGTGACGAAAACCAATGGAAGTTGACGCTAGTGGGTACCGTCAACAGTGTTGGATACTTTGTAACAACACCCATCGCTGGATATGCTTCAGACAGGTAATGATTGTTTTTTATTGTTCTTTTAGGTATAAATTTATTCAGGAGAAACTGGGCGGTCATTCTGGCATTCGACTCAAAGTGGAATGTAAATTCCTATCGTTCTTATTGATCACTTTATAAAGAGCAATAAACAGTTAATTGCACTCCAAAAGAGACAATTATTTTCCCCATACACATTCATGCGACAGCTTCTGAATCTGACATATCCAAGTTAAAGGTCGGTTACGCTGTAGTCTCTTACAAGATAATACCAAATACTGCATGATATGTGCGGGAGTGAACACCTAATACTTGTGACAGTCAAAGAAAGAGTGCAGTAGTCATACCATATGAATTGAATACAGAGCAAAGAAAACAGGGAAGAACACAATTTAACATCGCGTTGGCACTAGGTGGAGTGAGGGGATAAAGTTCGTCACGCCAGTGACATTCACACATATCTACTGGGTCGCGCCAGATGGCGAGAACTTCAGGGAGCTCACTCTTCGTTGACTAAATACGCTTTTAGCGAACCAGACGACAAATAAATATAATAAAAATGCATGGTGTGAACTTCAGGGAGCTCACTCTACGTGCAGTAGTCATACCACTCTTCGTTGACTGAATACGCTTTTGGCGAACCCGAGGACAAATAAATATAATAAAAATTGGTTTTCTTCGGAGGAGGCTGGTGAGTGTAACAGTCCTCTATAACAAAGTTATGTGTATACTCCAGCGGTCACCGTACTGTGCGCTTCTGTGGAAAGTTGTTTCACAGGGAACAGGGGTACTCACTTAACAAACGGCCCGCGAGGATGGTACAAACTTCTGTTAAAAAATTTCTCAGTGCTACGAGCCGGTGGATGGCCGTTGAGCTGAAACAGTCATTAGTGGGTACCTTCTCAGGAACCTGCCATGTCTTAATTGTATAAGGGAGTGAAGAGGGGCTCTGTCTTCCTGAACTGCTCGTGGAATGCCGATGGAGCCTATCACACTCGACCAACAAACAGAACTAAGAAGATTAATCTGCTAGAATACGGTAAACGTAAAGTGAATTGTATGAAGAACAACGGATCACATTTGCATCTAACTTTGTTTACGGTAGAAAAATCAGAGAACGGGATCACTGAGAAGCTGTCCCCATTTTACATTCAAAAAGCTTTAGGGGTAGTGACGAAAGACCCCAAGTCTGTAAAAAGTCTTCGAAATGGCATCTTGCTCGATAAAACTGCTGCATCCCAACAGGTAGAATTTCTCCTTAACTCTAAGAAGGTGACGCAGTTTGTTGTCAATGTTGGAAAGCACAATGTGCTTAACTACAGCAGCGATATCACGGCACCGTGGCATAATACCGATTGATGTAAATTAGCTGCAAAATAAATGATCTGAAGAAGGTGTTACGGATCTGAGGGACATGATGAAACTGGTAAATGGCGAGCTGGGAAAAACTGACGCGTTTATTTCAACGTTTGATTCAACTGTTTTTCTGGAGTACATAAAACAATTCCTACGGCTTAAAGCGTGGTTTTAAATTCATAGCCCCGTGTGTTAGTGCATATTACAACTTTATGGGCATGCTACATTCATGTGTAAATGTCAAATAAAAAATTGTACATTTGGTGGTGTTGCCTATGAAGGAGGACTAACCTGCTCACTACTCTGCTTGAACCCCTAGGGACACCATACTACTTGGAGCTACGAATGCCCTGTGTCCCTTGAAGAAAAAAGGGTGCAAAAAAGTAAGATAACAACGCGCGTATTCTCTGTTGAAGCGGAAAAGCGTGCAGTACCCTGCTGCTTCCTACTTTTACAACATCCTTCGCTTCAGTGGAAAGGAAAACAATACCGAAAATGAACGCCACCGCTCAGATGAAATAATATACAGCTAGAAAGAGTAACTGTGCTTGTACGTTCACCTGCAAAGCCACACCCACACAACAGCAACAAAATTTAAACACAAAAGTGAAGAATATAGGAATTACTAACGTGCAGCCTGGAAAGTCAATAAATATTGCTCCCGGTACGACAAGACGCTCAACGTCAACATCGACATTAAAATATAAGCAGAGAGAGAAAAGTAAAAATAGCTAAGGAAGGAGGGTCTAAAACCGTCATGCCACCTAATACTCATTGTGTGGGAAGAGTCTGATGGAGACCTATCTACCAAAGCGATGGAATTTGACGTCTGTCTGATGGGATCAATACATTCCCCTTCCCCCTCGAATCATTACAAATTTTACAAACAAAAGTAAAAGAAAAGGGAAAGATATTGACAAACTTCACTGGTGGAATGGCTCACATTTTATTCTGGAACTTTTCAGATTCAGCCGGCCGGAGTGGCCGAGCGGTTCTAGGCGCTACAGTCTGGAACCGTGCGAACGCTAAGGTCGCAGGTTCGAATCCTGCCTCGTACATGGATGTGTGTGATGTCCTTAGGTTAGTTAGGTTTAAGTAGTTCTAAGTTCTAGGGGACTGATGACCTCAGATGTTAAGTCCCACAGCGCTCAGAGCCGTTTGAACCTTTTTTTTTTTCTTTCAGATTCAGGTCTCACGCGAAGGAACTGAGATGGTAGCACGCGGGAAATCTCTGTGTCTGTGTCTTCCTAAAACATATTTCAAAGAGATATTTCTGTAATGAGGAGTTTTAGTTACCACAGAAAGGAATAACTCAGTGGGGAGAAGGATGAATGTGGTGTGACCATATCTGTCATCGATTAACATCACTCCTCACGTGTCCGCAGCTCGTGGTCGTGCGGTAGCCTTCTTGCTTTCCCCCGCCCGGGTTCCCGGGTTCGATTCCCGGCGGGGTCAGCGATTTTCCCTGTCTCGTGATGACTGGGTGTTGTGTGATGTCCTTAGGTTAGTTAGGTTTAGCTAGTTCTAAGTTCTAGGGGACTGATGACCACAGATGTTAAGTCCCATAGTGCTCAGAGCCATTTGAACTCCTCACGTCTCCCTGTACACACCAGCATCCAAATAGGGTAAAACAACGACCGTGTGTACTTCTAAGGGTGTCATTCCTTACGCATGAAGGGAATGGGATGTATTGTCATGAATAGATGCCACGTTGAGCACCTCCTGTAAACACTTGTTTATCGCAGAAAGTATGTATCTCCCGACCCATCTTTATTGGACTTGCCTCAGAAGGTATACATTTCCAGACCCGTGTTTATTAAACTTATTTTTCTTGTTTCAATTAGTACTACCACATCTCAAAGTATATGACACATTTTTTGAACACTTCGTATATATTGCAGTCCATAATTCCGAAAGTGTTGCCAGTGCAGGATTTGTGAACGAACTGTTCTCTCGATTGTGTCCCACAAATATTCTATGGGATTAATGTCGCTCGATCTGGGTGGCCAAATCATTCACTCGAATTGTCCAGAATGTTCTTCAACCCAGTCGCGAACAGTTGTGGCCCGATGTCATGGCACATTGTCATCCATAAAAATTTCCTCGTTGTTTGAGAACATGAAGCCCATGAATGGCTACAAACGGTCTTCAAGTAGCCGAAAATAACCGTTTCCAGTCAATGATTGGCTCAGTTGGATCAGAGGACCCAATCCATTCCATGTCAACACAGCCCACACATTATGGAACCACCACTAGCTTGCGCAATGATTTGTTGACAGTTAGTGTTCACGACTTCATTGGGTCTGCGCCACACTCGAACCCTACCATCAGCTCTTACCAGCTGAAATCAGGTCTCATCAGACCAGTCCTCGGTAATCAATTGATCTAGATTTCAACAGATATTATCACGAGCCCAGGAGAGGGATTGCAGGCAGTGTGCTGTCAGCAAAGGCACTAAAAAAAAAAAAAAAAGTTCAAATGTGTGTGAAATCTTATGGGACTTAACTGGTAAGGTCATCAGTCCCTAAGCTTACACACTACTTAACCTAAATTATCCTAAGGATAAACACACACACCCATGCCCGAGGGAGGACTCGAACCTCCACCGGGACCCAAAGGCACTCGCGCCTATCGTCTGCTACCATAGCCCATTAACGACAAATTTCGCCGCACTGTCGTAGTGGATACATTCGTCGTACGTCTCACATTGATTTATGTGATTATTCCACGCAGTGTCGCTTGGCTCTTAGCACTGACAACTCTAAGAAAACGCCCATGCTCTCGGTCGGTAAGTGAAGGCCGTCGGCCACTGCGTTGTCCGTGGTGAGAAGTAATGGCTGAAATTTGTTATTCTCGGCACACTCTTGACACTGTGGACCTCGGAATATTGAATTCTCTAACGATTTCCGAAATGGAATGTCCTATGCGTCTAACTCAAACTACCATTCGGGGTTCAAAGCTTGTTAATTCCCGTCGTGCGACTATAATCACGTCGGGAACGTTTTCACATGAATCACTTAAGTACAAATGACAGCTCCACCAATGCCGTTTCATATCTTGTGTACGAGTACTACCGTCACCTATCACTATCCCTTGACTTCTGTCACTTCATTGAGCGGAACATCCATTTGGAGATACCTTGGGGTGGAGTTGCCAACAAACACCTCACGAAATAACCACGACGAGAGATCAAAGAAATTGGAGCTTATACAGAGGCTTCACGACACTGTCCTTCCCGCTACCCATTCACGAATGGAACAGCGAAAGGGGAAAATAATAGTGGTTTCACAGAACCTCTCCTCACCGCAGTTAGTACAGTAGTTTCCAGAATATAGATTTAGCAGTAGATGCCGATCTAAAGCGTCACCAAGAAAAATCTGGCGCCATTTTAATGCACCTGGGCAATAAGTATTGTGCTCCCTGTAGCATTTAGGGTTGAGTATTTGACATATTAATGAAATACACTTGTTGTAATGAATATAACAGCAGCAATACCAACACACAGTGATGGGCATGGCTGCCCACGTTCAATCACATCGCAGATGTGTTCGATCGGGTTCAGACCTGGCGAGTTCAGGGACAGCTCATCAGCTGGAACTCGCCACTGTGTTTCTTAAACCATCAATCACACTCCTGGCCTTGTGACATGGCGCATAATCTTGCTGAAAATGTCACTGCCGTCCGGAAACATGATCGTCATGAAAGGGTGTATGTGGTGTGCAACCAATGTAAGATACCCTTGGCCGTCATGGTGGCTTGCACGAGTTCCACTAGACCCATAGACGCCCATGTGAATGTTCCCCAGAGTATAATGGAGCCGTCGCCAGCTTGTCTCCGTCTCAGAGTATAGGTGTGAAGGAGCTGTTCCCCTAGAAGACGATGGATTCGCGCTTTCCCATCGGCATAATGAAGAAGGAATCGGGATTCATCATACAATGCAACGCACTAACGTCCGGTGCCGATGGTCACGTGCCCATTTCAGTCGCCGAAGTCATAGCGTTAACATTGGCACATGCGTGAGTCGTCGGCTGCGGAGGGCCGTTATTAGGAGATTTCGGTGCACTGTGTGTCAGACGCACATGTACTCCACCCAGCGTTAACGTCTGATGTTAGTTCCACCACAGTTCGCCTCCTGTCCTTTTTCACGAGTATACCCAGCCTACGCCGTCCGACATTTTTAATGCGCGGTGGCTGCCCAACCCCTGACGTCTCGATGCGGTTTCACCTTGGTTTCACCACCTGTTCAAGACACTCACCACAGCACCCCTCGAAAACCCAACTCGTCGCGCAGTCTCCGAAATGCTAGTGTCGAGCCTCCAGGTCATCACAATGTATCCTCGGTTAGACTCAGATAATTGCGCGCCTTCCCCATTCTACATATGGACGCTGCTATAGCCTGGACACGTTTGTACTGACAGTAGGTCGGTGATAATATTCTGGCTGATCAGTGTATAAATGGTGACTGGGATATTATTGTTGCGGAATTGCAACCGATGCAAAGTATACTGTGACAATATGAAGAAATCATCTGTTTGCTCCCTTTTATTATAAGTAATTGTGCTAGACAATTTCTAACTCCGACTACACTGTTCCTCGAGTTCAGTCGTGCTGGTAATTCAGGAGTACTGCAGGCGTTTCTGTGAAGTGTATGTTGTCTAAATATCATTAAATAACCTGCTGATTGAGTAATCTCCTTGAATTCCACATTCTGTCACACTGGTATACGCCACACACCACAAACCTTTCAGCCCAACAGAGAGTGTTCTCCAACACTAAACAATTCTACTGAAATGTATGGGACTGTTGACCCTATTAGTAAAGTACTTCACAAGGAAATTGATCACGTACACAAACATCTGGCTGTCCAGGAGTGACCAGTTATTAACTGTACTATCACATGGCAGAGAGAGGTGTATTGGTGAGAGCATTGGATCGTTCATTAACTATGGGCTTAAGGAAGTTACAGTGTGTGTAAAACGTAGTAATAACAACTACGTCCTCCATTAACACTAACATCCCACTGTGACAGACACAGACTCTCATCAAAGATGTCCGTACACCTATTAATGTACCTAATAAGGTGCACATCAAATGAACACGCAATTGCCAATAAGGACTACTATCAGCTATAGAGTGGAATGACACAATGAAAATTTGTGCCGGACCGGGACGCGAACTAGGATTTGCCGTTTATAGCGAGCGTTCGCCTTACCATTGCATTATCGTCATTCCATTCTACAGCTGATGGTAACCCTTATTCGCATTTGCGAATTCATTTGATGTGCTACGTAACGGCTGTGGTCGCCAAAGTGCCTAAACGAACTTTGCATCGTAATCAGAAAAACACAGGCACTGCAATATCGTATTAATATGGTGCCCACTCTTCGCCTTTATGACGACTTGAACTCTGCTGGAGAGGTGTGTGAATGTCTGTGGAGGACTGGCAGCCCATCCCTCCTCAAAAGCCGAAACCAGAGAGGGTACTGATGACGTTAGGATCTGGAATTAAGTCGTTCCAACTCATTCCTAAGGTGTTTCATGGAGTTCAGGTCGGCACTCTGACAGGCCAATCCAGAGGAACGTTGCCTCTGAGACGCTGCTTTATGACAGGGTGCATAATCATGTTGATGTCAGTCCCCGGTAGCTGAGTGGTACCCGGCCGCCGTGGCCTCGCGGTTAAGGCGCTCAGTCCGGAGCCGCGTGACTACTATGGTCGCAGGTTCGAATCCTGCCTCGGGCATGGATGTGTGTGATGTCCTTAGGTTAGTTAGGTTTAAGTAGTTCTAAGTTCTAGGGGACTGATGACCACAGATGTTAAGTCCCATAGTGCTCAGAGCCATTTCAACCATTTTTTTGAACAAAAAGACCATCGTCACAGTGTTGTCTCGCCAATTCCACGTATATTTACGCCGGCACGGTAGCTCAGCGTGTTCGGTTAGAGGGTTAACTGCCCTCTGTAATAAAAAACTGAGTTAGTGGATCAACGACGAACTGAAACGGGCAGATTCAACGAACCAAAGCGAACAAAATGAGAAAGCCGGCACGGTAGCTCAGCTTGTTCGGTCAGAGAGCTGGTTGGCCTCTGTAATAAAAAAACTGAGTGGAAGGATCAACAAACGAACCTTAACGGATGTCATGTGACGCCCGCAACGACCAAACTCAACGATCAACAGCGAACAAAAAAAATAAATAAATAAAATAAAATAAAAGTGGTCATCGCGACAGACTGTCAATCCAAAGGGCCCGGGTTCAATTCCCGGCTAGGTCGGAGATTTTCTCCGCTCAGGGACTGGGTGTTGTGTTGTCTTAATCATCATCATTTCATCCCCATCGACGCGCAAGTCGCCGAAGTGGCGTCAAATCGAAAGACTTGCACTAGGCGAATGGTCTACCTGACGGGAAGCCCTCATCACACGACATTTCATTTATCATGTTGATGCTATCAGTCGTCGTCTCCTTACAGTCCTCTGCGGTATGCAATGCACAGCGCAGTTTAATTTGTTCATATGCTATCGCTTTTACCATTAGTAATATTCTACAAAATACACTCCTGGAAATGGAAAAAAGAACACATTGACACCGGTGTGTCAGACCCACCATACTCCCTCCGGACACTGCGAGATGGCTGTACAAGCAATGATCACACGCACGGCACAGCGGACACAGCAGGAACCGCGGTGTTGGCCGTCGAATGACGCTAGCTGCGCAGCATTTGTGCACCGCCGCCGTCAGTGTCAGCCAGTTTGCCGTGGCATACGGAGCTCCATCGCAGTCTTTAACACTGGTAGCATGCCGCGACAGCGTGGACGTGAACCGTATGTGCAGTTGACGGACTTTGAGCGAGGGCGTATAGTGGGCATGCGGGAGACCGGGTGGACGTACCGCCGAATTGCTCAACACGTGGGGCGTGAGGTCTCCACAGTACATCGATGTTGTCGCCAGTGGTCGGCGGAAGGTGCACGTGCCCGTCGACCTGGGACCGGACCGCAGCGACGCACGGATGCACGCCAAGACCGTAGGATCCTACGCAGTGCCGTAGGGGACCGCACCGCCACTTCCCAGCAAATTAGGGACACTGTTGCTCCTCGGGTATCGGCGATGACCATTCGCAATCGTCTCCATGAAGCTTGGCTACGGTCCCGCACACCATTGGGCCGTCTTCCGCTCACGCCCCAACATCGTGCAGCCCGCCTCCAGTGGTGTCGCGACAGGCGTGAATGGAGGGACGAATGGAGACGTGTCGTCTTCAGCGATGAGAGTCGCTTCTGCCTTGGTGCCAATGATGGTCGTATGCGTGTTTGGCGCCGTGCAGGTGAGCGCCACAATCAGGACTGCATACGACCGAGGCACACAGGGCCAACACCCGGCATCATGCTGTGGGGAGCGATCTCCTACACTGGCCGTACACCTCTGGTGATCGTCGAGGGGACACTGAATAGTGCACGGTACATCCAAACCGTCATCGAACCCATCGTTCTACCATTCCTAGACCGGCAAAGGAACTTACTGTTCCAACAGGACAATGCACGTCCGCATGTCTCCCGTGCCACCCAACGTGCTCTAGAAGGGGAAAGTCAACTACCCTCGCCAGCAAGATCTCCGGATCTGTCCCCCATTGAGCATGTTTGGGACTGGATGAAGCGTCGTCTCACGCGGTCTGCACGTCCAGCACGAACGCTGGTCCAACTGAGGCGCCAGGTGGAAATGGCATGGCAAGCCGTTCCACAGGACTACACCCAGCATCTCTACGATCGTCTCCATGGGAGAATAGCAGCCTGCATTGCTGCGAAAGGTGGATATACACTGTACTAGTGCCGACATTGTGCATGCTCTGTTGCCTGTGTCTATGTGGCTGTGGTTCTGTCAGTGTGATCATGTGATGTATCTTACCCCAGGAATGTGTCAATAAAGTTTCCCATTTCTGGGACAATGAATTCACGGTGTTCTTATTTCAATTTCCAGGAGTCTATTTCATCTACACACGCTTGTTCAGAAACAACTTGGCTTTGTCACACAGGCAAAAATATCCTGAAACAAATACATGTATATGCACCTGTACATATACACTGTGTTTGCCTATAATGCGTATAAAGGAAAAGGCGAGTAGAGGACAGTGAAAGAAGCAAATAAACTTTATATACATAGCTCCGGGAACCAGTGGTTTTCCTGGTAAGACATATGCTCAGGTGCAGTCATGCAATGTTACAATACTGTTACTGCCTAAGCTGTTATGTCGAAACACCGAAAGTGAGGAGTAAATTGCAAGTGATAAACTACCCTCGTTAGATTTTATCATTACTCCGGATACCTATCTAGTGACAAACAGCGTCTCGGCAACAAGTGTATCAGTCGTGGGTCACCAGTATCACGGCCTCCCAGGTCCCCCGACTTCATCCCGCTGAACTTTTGTGTGCGAAGATATTAGTGTATTTCAGCCGTGTGCATGACGTCGCTAAACTCCAGTAACACATTGCTGACGCATTGCAGCACAAGTCGAAGCTACCAGTTCAGAGTTTGTGTGTCCTACCGGCTTGATTATTTAGGGTTGGTGTTGGGAACAAAGAAAGGATCTTTGACAGGCACGGTGATCTGTCAAAGTAACAAAAAGGATATGAACTCTTTAAAGAGGTTTATTTACCATTAGACATATTTATATACAAGGTGGCTGATCAACAAACCCGTTAACATCTACACATAAAGCATACTTGATACCAAATTTTACTGTTCGAACCCCCTTTACCTTACTATACATGTGCTCCCCACTATCAAGAGACAGGGTTCACATTTCATCTTGTTCCAGTCACTATTAAATGCGCTATATGTGATGTCTATCTCTGAGACAATTACAGTGGTTGCCGCTTGTTCTGCCGTCTGCTGAAGAAGTGGTCCCTTGGATTAATTCACAGGAGGAAAGTATTATGCAGCTACTTATTCCTAATAGTAAATGAAATCCACCACACTGCTATTTGGACAAAGGCAGACTGTTTCTATCCAACATTATTCAATGAAACATTTATAAAATACTCGTGAAATCACTACTTGTCTATCAGTTGTAGTTGTTACACCCGAATAATACTGTCTTCTCTTGGACGAAATCCTGTTGGTCAATGAGTAGCAGCTGCTGTCAACCGATGTTCATGGTTGCTCCTGGAGACTTATTCGATACTCTACTGCTCTTCTCTTATTGTTTTGACACCGCCCATGACTGTCCCTTAATACTCGTATTAAGAGCCTTTTTCCACTCGGATATGGTTGCGAATGACCTGCGTCATTATCTTTCTGGAACATTCCACCTGCACGTGTTCGCCTTAAATTCCATTTAATAGCCAAGAATCGTCGTTGGATGCTTTCTAGCATGAGTTGGTGCCTTGGCCGACTTCAGGTGATAACTCGCTTCCAGCTGTGTCCATAGCGTTATCTTGACTGCCAGTACTCCTCATGTACACAAATGCATGCCTTTCAAGAATTTCTTAAGGAGCTGTTCTATCCATACACTGATATTTAATTAATGAGATTGTGAGTGGCTGCCAAAGCAGTTGAAACACGCCTGGTATTTTTGAACGTTCAGGGTTAATGATGAGGAGACTCGCTGAAGCCTGCGTTCACCTGAATGATGGCCATGTGGATAATTTGTAGTTTGTTTGTCCTCAGGTGAAAAATTGTTCAAATCGCCCTAAGCACTATGGAACTTAACATCTGAGGTCATCAGACTTAGAACTACTTAAACCTAACGACATCACACACATCCATGCCCGAGCAGGATTCGAACGTGAGACCGTAGCAGCAGCGCGACATACACATACACACGCACACGCGCACACACACACACACACACACACACACACACACACACACACACACACACACACGAGTAATCTCGACACACACAACGTACGAGATGGTACAATAAGTAACTTTCCATATTTCATTAAAAAAAATTTACACACAGGTTATCATGTTGACTGTACATTGCTTCTGTTAATTTTCTTCAAAATGATTCAAATGGCTCTGAGCACTATGGGACTTAACATCTGAGATCATCAGTCCCCTAGAACTTAGAGCTACTTAAACCTAACTAACCTAAGGACGTCACACACATACATGCCCGAGGCAGGATTCGAACCTGTGACCGCAGTTGCCGCACATTCATCCTCGCTTTTGTGATGGATTAGAGGGATTCGCTTCCAGAGGCGGTCAGAACCATGGTTTACTGTTGCGATGCGAAATCGCATTTCCCATCCCCGATGGCTTGCTTTAAATGCCAGCGCTTTGGGTACATGTTTTCCCAGAGTACATAAGATCTGATTTGTGGAGACTGTGGCCGGTCACTTGGCGAAACTTCATAATGTGCACTAGCACCTGTCTGTATCAGTTACGGAAACGGTCACCCTCCCCGATCCCAGACGTGTGCTACTCCAATCAAGGACCGCAGAATCAAGGAACTGAAAGTCTCAGACCGCATCTCATATTTTGGAGCCCAGAAAAAATACAATTGTTTTTATCCAGTTTCAGTGACATCGACTTTCACTAATGCTGCGGCCAGGTCGTTGGCAGTACCTAGAGTACTTACTCCCTGTATATCGACATCTGACAGTCACGAAAATAAAAAACCTTTCCATGGAGGGAATAGACCCTCCTTTCTCGTGGTTCCAGCAGCACCATCTTTGGGAACCATCCCTGCCAACAGTCGGAGAAGACTCATGCTCTTCCAGAATCTACCAGTGACAGATCTCCATTTTGGGAGCCTCTCTTCCTGGAACCCTACAGATCAGCAACCTGACACCAGCCAGTAACCAAAGGAATCACAGACGGTTAGTACCTGGGCTGCTCGCTCTTCTTTCGTTCCTACATTCGCGGTGAATAAGCCCTTAGAAGAACGTTGATCACCAAAATTTGTGAAAGAGAAAAAGGTGGGGAAAAGACTACTCCGGTGACCAGGGAGGCGCCAGATCCTCCAACACCATCGGACACTGAACTAATGTTCATTGACGTTGATACACCCTCACCAGTGACAACAAACAGTGATCTTATGGCATGATCTGTCCTCTTGGCTCCTTCATGCCTAACCAGGATACCATTTATGTGGTGATCCAATGGTGTTGCAATTGATATTGCTGCCACCTGCTACAAATACAACAACTGACTTCCTCTTGTTCTGCATGTGCATTGCTCCTAAAGAAACACAACCTCACTGCTGACCATTCTCCAACCCTTCAAGGTCACCACGCATTCTGTTGCAACTGTACTGGGCCCAACAGAGCATCTGGATGGGTGTACACATTGATTCACACAGATGTCAGTGACTGGATTTCCTTTGCTCCGCACTAGAACCCAAATCAGTGCGAGAGCAAACGACTTTGGTGACAACCATTTGTAACGTTTATTTACCTTCATCCATCGCACTTACTTACCTCGAGATGACTGTCTTAGTGCAACAACTCTTCTCCACATTTTCTCCTACGTGGCGATTTCAGTGTGCACCCCCTGCCCCCCACCCCTGGGGGAAGTGCCACTTCATGTAGTGGGGGCCTTCTCATCGACCAGCTTCTTCCCAATCTTGACCTACTACTCCTACCCACTTTCGTGTCGACTATGGCACCTTTTCGGCTATAGACTTTTACGATCTCTCCCCCCAGTCTCGTGGTTTCAATACAATGGTCACTGCACGACGATCTTTGTTACAGTGCTCACTTTCTGGTGATTCTGTCACTTCCGTGCCACCACCCACTTGACCACTTACCGCAATGAGCTCTTCAAAGAACCAGCTGGCGGTTGTATACCTCTGCTGTCACTTTCACCCACGCTATCAGATTGCATCAACAAGGCTGTGGGAGATTTCTCTGACATGATCACCTGCATTGCTGGATCTGCTATTCTCATTGATACGGACCCACTCTGCCGCCAGCCGGTACCATGGTGGACCAAAGATGTTGCAACAACTATTCAGGATCATCGAAAGACCCTGCAATGTCTCAAGCGACATCCTTCTCAGACCACCCTCATCATTTTTAAGCAGCTCCATGCCAAGGGTTGTCTTCGATTAAACACAGTAACAAGGAATGCTGGAAGCATTACACCTCCTCCTTGAGACTAAAGCCACTTCATACCAGAAAAGGGCCAAACTCCATAGTCTACGGAGCTCCCAAATATCAAAAACTGGCCGCCTCCTTATGACAGTACGTCTACCACTCGCTAGGTTCTTGCTAAACACCTGGCGACCCATATTGTGACTATATCGGCATCCTCTTCTTATCCACCTACTTTTCGAACACACAAAAGACAAGTTGGACACATCCCGCTATTTTACCTATCATGTCAGACTATACAATGAACTTTCGCTGACTGGTAAATGCTTCTGGCTCTTGACTCGCCATAGGTTACGGCCCCAGGCCCCGACTAGATTCCTAATTAGACACCATCTACTCAGGAACTTTAATTGTATTTGGCTAGAAGGCATTTTCCCTTCTCAATGACGAGAGAGCGTCATCGTACCAAGTCATAAACAAGTCAAAAACTCAATGTGTGCCGCCAGCTATCGACTAATGAACCTCACCAACCTGCTCTGCAAACTGCTTGAAAGGATGGTAGCCCGACGAGTGTGCTGGATTCTCGAATCATGGGTCTCTTGTATCCCCGTCAGTGTGGTTTCTAGGAGGGACGATCCACAACCTACCGTCTGGTTAGGTTGGAAACAGCAATCCGAAAGGATTTTTCTCAACGCCAACGCCTCATGCAGTCTTTCTTGACCTACATAAATAAGGAATATGATACAATTTAGCGCCAATACATTTTACTTACCCTCCATAACTCAGGCTTTCATCGCTCCCAACAGATTTTTATTCGTCAGGTTTTATCTAACCGGTTACCCAGGATTAGAGTTTTTACATCACTCAGCTCACCACAGGCCCAAGAGAACGACGTTCCACTGGGCTTGGTGCTGTGCCGAGAGTTACATTCTTCCTCTTCGCTATCAATGGGCTAGTCGCTATCATCAGGCCGCTGATCACCCATATGCTGTATGTCGACGACTTTTGCATTTACTATATCTCCCATTCCGTAGCCTTGACTGAGCGGCAGTTTCCATGCGTCATCGAAACGGCCTCCAACTTGGAGCCTTTGTCATGGCGTTCAGTCTTCTCCAGTGAAAACGCGAGTTGTGCATTTCTGTCGTCGCACCACGGTCCATCCTGACTCAGACCTGTACTTGAGTATCCAGTACTTGGACGTTGTTCCACAGACCAGATTTTTGGGACTACTATTTGATGAAATGTTGATACAGCTACCCCACATTCAACTAAAGACTAGCTGCATGTGAAAACTTGACGCTCTCTGCTTCCTTGCCTACAACAGTTGTGGTGCAGATCACACTACTATACGCCATATTCACTGGACACTGGTCCCGCTTTGATTGTTCAGTGGTAACCCGGGTTATGGCTCAGTGGCACCTTTCAGCTTTGTAACTGTTGAACCTAGTCCATAATTGAGTAAGACTGGTCATTAGCGTCTTCCGACTAGTCATGCAGTCTCCTTGCCGAAGTGGAAATCTTCTCTATTCTTACACCATCACCATCGTCGTAAATGCTGGAAACATCCGATACTTCTGGTATTTCGTCATTACTTCTGGTTTTCTTTTTCCATCTTTTCCCATTCTTGTTAATCAAACCAATCTTGTTTCTTTTCAGTCCTTATTTTCTTCTTCATTTCAGCTTTTTCCGACTTCTTTCTCACGAAGATGTCCACCTATTCTCTTTCAACGCACCATTATCCGAATCTGCCATTACACGCCAACCCGGTCAGGTTTTGTATGTTAAACTGTTATATTTAGAAAGAAAATCCATACAATGGTACAGTAAACTACAGTGGTTTAATAACATAATGCGATAAAAGTAAATGAGTAATAACTGTGAGCTTACCTTCTTATTTTATGTCTGATGAAAATAACGAGTAATTAATCTGTTTCCCTTGCCCCAAACAACATATTCCACAGCTTAGATGGCACCCGTCTCCTTCTTCCTGTTTGTTTCTTGCAGTAATTAGAAGAGGACAGCAGTAATCGAAAGACATCGTGTTTATCGCAAGTACCGCATGCGTCCTATTAACCGCTGCAGCCAATTACCCATAAACTCACGTAAATATTTGTGGGACTAGCTGTTGGCATGAGTCTGTCAAAGTTAAAAAATTTATTGCTTAGATTTAAAATCACAATATTCATTCTGGATATCCGATATTTTTGAACAATGTTCAATGAGAGAAAAAAACTTGCAGTGAGATACCATCCGATGCCTTTGTAGTCCTGTGGACAACGCATGTATCCTCCTACGCGGAGACACGAGTTACTAAAGATGACTTTGCGTCTCTGGAGAGCCCGTTGTTATCTTTCAGTGACGAAGCACTAACAATTTTTCGCACCCTCTATTACAGTTCCGTTCGGTCTTTGTCGGCAGATCATTTGGCCCCATGAGAGTCATTACCTTCTGCGGTCCTTACTACATCTCATGATAGGTTTGTCATGATGAGATACTATTTTTTGTTTGCAGATTTGGGCGGAAGACGGTGCTTCTGTACGCTGTGGGCCTGTCCGCCTTAGTGGGCATCGCACGCTCCTTCTCGCCGAACTACATCGTCTTCATCATCATGGAATTCGTTGACATGGTCTGTGGAGGCAGCGTCTACGAGACTGCCTATGTTCTAGGTACATAAAAGTTCATAACTTATTACGCAATATTGTCATTTAATATTTGTATATATGTTTACTTTTTTGCTATAGTCTTTATCCCAAATGATCGACAGCGCTTCTCGTTCTATTCCGTCCACAAATTGGCGCTGTCAGTCACGCATAAACCGATGTTAGAAACTTCTTGGACCAATAAACAGAAAAGTTTTATAATTTTTCTGTATCGTCTGCGGGTATCGTTCTCTTCGAAGATGGGAATGTGTAATTAAAGAGCTGAATGCCTCAAAACATTTTGCCGTCACGTCCAACATGTCTATAGCTCTCTGATGAAAGTTAGTATTGCTCATAATCTTTGTTGGGCTAGAAAATGTATATCTCTGTTAGGAAAATCTGCTTGCATGCATCATACATCAATAATTAATTACCTAGGCAAGTTTATTTTTGGTAGCTGGAATGATAGAAATTCATGTTGTATGAGGGACGTTCAATAAACAATGCTACACAATTTTTTTCTTCGCCAATTTCGTCTGAAAAAAATGCGGTAATGGTTGTGGGACATAATGAAGTATTACTGCTTGAGCTCCTATAGTTCGACGAAGTTCCAACAGGTGGCGGCACTGTAAGTAGTCTTCAAAATGGCGTCTGTAACGCAGGTGTGTTCCAAGAAGAGAGCTGTCGATGAGTTTCTTTTGGCGGAAAACCAGAGCAACACAGACATTCATGGGCGCTTGCAGAATGTCTATGTAGGCCTGGCAGTGAACAAAAGCTTGGCGAGTCTTTGGGCAAGGCGTGTGCCATCATCACAACAAGGGCGTGCAAAGCTGTCTGATATGCCGCGTGCCGGCCGGCCGATTCTCGCAATGTTAGAACGTTGCGGACACACTCATTCGAGGTGATCACAATGAAACGCAAGCCTGTTCGACTGAACGTCTCTGTTGGTAGTGTTGACACATTCGTCCACCAGCTGGGGTATTCAAAGGTTTATGCCCGCTGGGTTTCTCGCCACCTAGCACAAAACCATAAAGAGCAACTGTGGATCATCTGTGCAGAATTGTTTGCACATTATGAGGCTGATCGCAACAATTTTTTACCGAACATCGTCACATGCGATGATACATGTGTTCACAACTTCGAACCTGAAAAAAAAGGCAAACAATGGAGTGGCGCCACACCACCTCTCCTCCAAAGAAAAAGTTCAAAGCCGCAGCTCTAGCCGGTAAAGTCATAGCGACGATCTTCACGGACACTGAAGGGGCATTCTGTTTTACGTACTCCCTCATGGTACAACGATCAACTCTGAAGTGTGTAGTGACACCCTCAAGAAACTGAACAAATGACTTCAGCATGTAGCCGAGTGGTCTAAGTCGCTGCAGTCATGGACTGTGCGGCTGGTCCCGGCGGAGGTTCGAGTCCTCCCTCGGGCATGGGTGTGTGTGTTTGTCCTTAGGATAATTTAAAAAATATTCAGAGGTGCTTACAATCTGTTTATAAGAGTACAAACTGACTGATATATCAATGCACAGCCTAAGCCATTAACCCAGAAACATGGAATTTTGAGACAACATTCCTTACATAACTTAGGCGTACATAAAGGAGGGGGATGTGGAATGGATATTCAAATTTTGTTCGGAGCAGTGATGTGGAGCGCTGGCTGTCCAATCCAGGTTTCTGTGGGACAGGTGAGCTATGCAGGTTGCATCGTATCCGCTGTATAGAGTTTACGATGTCATGAGAAGCCTCAACGAGGAATAACATACTATACATCAGCCCATATTACTTTCGCAGCTAATTCCCGTCAATATGATTTGAAAAATGGATCCTCTATGATTGGATGATTGTATCAATCTCTAGCTATAGTGGATGCTGCACAAACATTGCACTGGAATGACAGTATTCGATACTTGGACATGGGTATCCAATTAGTTATTTTTGTTTGATCAAGTACGCAACTTACCGTGTTCGCATTGTGTGTTGGCTTGAATTGGCCATACTAAATCAGCCGCGTTCATCATTTACAGCAAAAAATGGGAGAATTTTTAAGCGTTGAGCAGGAAAATGTTGTGCAACCTTGACAGCCTGGCATAAACACACGTTAATGACGGCTTCTTGCACTTCACTTGTGTCTGCCCAGTTTGGGCGTCAGTTTGCCACATCCGCAGCCAAGTCGCTAAGCAAGAGTACACCTGGCGGCTTGACGCCAACGCTATGAGAACTTTATTCAATTACTACAGTCTAAAAGGAAGATCGCTCCTTTATGCAATTTATTGGCTGACACATGAGTTTGATATAGACGCAATATTATGATTTTGGTTACTATTTGACGCTCTAATATGGCCTCGACGGCTAATTCTATAACAGGAAAACAGAACTGTGATAGCTCGTGACTTGACCGAAATCTCGTTCACAATGGCAGTAACAAAACAAAAAACAAAAAAGTTCAAATGGCTCTGAGCACTATGGGACTTAACATCTGTGTTCATCAGTCCCCTAGAACTTAGAACTATATAAACCTAACTAACCTAACGACATCACACACATCCATGCCCGAGGCAGGATTCGAACCTGCGACCGTTGCAGTCGCGTGGTTCCGGACTGAGCGCCTGAACCGCTAGACCACCGCGGCAATGGCAGTAACCCCTGAAAGAAATACTTGAACCGGTGGCAGTTCCTATTTTTTTTTTTTAGATTTACAAAACGTTTGAATTTATACGCGGTGCTTCGCATATTTTACTATTAAATATGGTCCTCCAGTAAACCAGTAATTATGAATTTAAAAAAGGGAAACAAAAAAATATTAAATTACATCAAGTGAATCAACAACTGACACCAATATGTTCACTAAAGTTCGATAAATAAGGAATAACTAAAGATTACATCATCTTTGATGGTCCTGTGGGGGTACAATAATGGCTCGAGGCACCTTGTATTTGTGCCAATGTCATGGTAGAGCCTGGCCTACATTCCCAAGTTGGTTGACGTTTTCCAGATACTCGTCTAATTTGTGAAAAAGACGAGTTGTCGGGTCTTTTATCTTCTCAGCGACGTATTTTTCTCCAGTCACGTCTTGTCTTTCTCTCGTCCTGGGCCACCTTGGGGCTCCTAGGCCCCACTTCAAACACCAGTTTTGTGGCGGTTGCAAACTGCGTATATTAGAGTCACATGTTGTTCCCCAAGACGTCGAGCCCTACAGCAGGGAGGGTTGTACCGTTGCTCTGTAAATTTTTAATTTCGTTGACGGGCTTAGATCCCGCCTCTGAAAAAGGGCGTGAGCGCCCGAATCATCTTCATAGTATTCAGTTTTCTATCTCGTTTGTGTGGAGTGAAAGTCATTCCTTTATACAGTACCACTCCCAAGTATTTCGTCGTCGTAGTCCAGGGCATTGGCTGTCCATCGATGGCAAGTCGCGTCGTCAGTTCCGGCCGTTTCCTCGTAAACAGTATTGCTGCAATTTTCGTAGGGTTCAGGGTGATTTTGTTGCTCTTTGGCCATTGTTCGGTGACAAGTTGTCGCTGAATCGTGTTGAGAGGTTGTTCGAAGCTCTTTCCACAGGCTAGGAAGGCCGTGTCATAGGCATACAGACTGGCCGTCCTGGTGGCTGTTGCTCTGGTGCCTCACAGTCCATCTTGCTAGTCGTCGCTGGTGTTGATTGTTAAACTATCTTCACCATCTGCTTCTTGGCTGCTGTTGCGGTTGGACATTATATTTCAGGAGGAGTGCCTGGTATTTTTAGGAGCCGCGCCGTAAGGTGCAGTGGTCTTTGTCGCAGTTAGCACATTTTGCTTTGGAGGTGCAGGGCAGGCTGCAGTCTTTGGTTCGATGGTCTCCATCGCACTTTACGCAGCAGGGTGGCATCCGGCATAATCTGCCGTATGTTCGAAGCGTTGACAAGTGTTTGCACTGTGTCGGCCCATCCTTGGGCAAAGAATCTTCAATGCGCAACCTCGTGTAGAGAAGGTACCGGATATGGTAGATTTTATTGTTGTCTTTAGCCTTAGGAAGGCTGACACAGTACGTGGGCAGCCTAATTAATTCACCACTGAATTTATCTCCTTCTCTCCTTTTATATGATGTACCCTGGGCTTCCTGGAGTTGACGTTCTGTGACCTGTGAAGGCAGTCGTTTGATCACTACATTAAGTTGCTTTTCCTTCAGTGGTTGATGTGTGGAGTTGGGCAAGCTGTAGGTCTCAAAAAATTTCAGAGCCTTTCTTTAATCCTCGAAGGACTCGGGACGGTGTTTAATCCGGTCCTTCTGGAAGATGGGCTTCAGGATTCCGGAGAGTTGTTGTTGTAGCGCATTATTCAGTTCCATATACTGGGCAGTATAGTAAATCGTCACTGGTGGAACACGTTTTTGTTTTTCTGCTTCAGATGCAGCAGCGGCTTGTTGTTCCGACGTTCCTAGGTTTAGGTTTCGTGTCTGCGTGGAGTCGTCCTTGTTGTCATCTCTGGGGGTAACAGGTGGGAACCTATTGGTAGTCTCAATCGTATCAGCTCGTCGTTTCTGAGGCTTCGCGTCTTCTTTAGAGTTTCTCCGATAAGGCTATTAGTGTCGCACTAGGACGAAACCATCCATTTCTGCAAAGCTGTTGTCTCCTTCCAGTGGTTCTTCGTCCATCAATTCCACGTTCTCGCCGAATTCCACCAATGTTGTCCTGTCCTGTTCCACATCAGGTTCGTCGTGAAGGACGCTACCGCGCGGAGGGTACGGTTTTTCTTCGTCCGTGAAAGTTTCAAGTTTGCGCTACGCCCACGGCTTCCTAAAACTCTCTTGTTTACTGGTAGAAGCGGCTGTTGGTGTCAGTTGTTCTGTCGTCGCCGGGGCGCCAGGCGGTTGCACAGCCCCGCCCGAGTGAAACGTTGAACTCTCATAAACCAATTCCATAGCCTGTGTCGTCTCTCTCCGATGTCCATCTGCCGGTGCCGAAGTAGTCATAAGTGGAGTATCCGATGGGGCCTGCGGCGGGGCAGATCCCGCAGACCGGCGATCGACCCTCTCCTGTGCGCGCAGCACGGTTTGCTCGCGTTGACATCGCGCTGTCGACTCCTGCCGTAGCTCAGTGCTCCGGTACTTAACGACGCATCGACCAATCGCTGTCCGAGCACGTGATGCCCATGGGTTGGCAAGTGTGGACCCTGGCGGACCTTGGCACACGAGTAGTTTGTACTGCCAACCCACACAGCTGCTGCACTAAGTTCTTCCCCATTATTATAAACAAGATCTGTATCATAGGTTAATAATAATTAATGAAGAAAAATATGACATTTGGCGTGCTGATCCGATGGTAATCTCTTTATCGTTTATCCTAGCAGTCACTCAGAACACAATTTGATTCAATGGGAGCGAATTTCTTACGACAGGATGTGACTAGAGTAGCATCTGTCGTCTTGACTCAATTCAGTTTATGTCCTCATACGTCAGCTACTGCACCTTCGCTAAATTGAGATGGCGAACGTGGAAAAAAGCCTTCTGGCCCCAGGGGCCAGAAATGTTAAAATTTTGACAGCGCCTAGAAATGGGTGGATCATAATAACAACACGATCCATCTTACCACTGATGCAAACATTCCTGTCTTCGTAACCAAACATCGAGGGCAGGCTGTACCCTAGCGGGGCACAGTGGACCAGAATGCTGAAAAAGTGCCCATAATTTTTTTAAAAAAAGTTAGGAGTTAAGAAGTTTCGTTTACTAAGTCAGTTAAAGTAATGTTGGTACTATTTAATCCTGCTTTTAGAAGCGGCCAGAACGTCGGATATCAGGTCCAGTGCAGCATTCATTTCTGAGGCGTGCGACGAGCTGCTTGGACTGGAAATGTACTGCATCGTTAGGATGAAATATTTTTGTTCAGCAAAATCGCACCTACATTTTTTAGTGGGGGCTATTCAGAATTTATTTACATCATCCAAACACGTCTCCGACGATTGTCTGGTTGAAGGCATATGCGACACTCATCGCTGAAGAGAAGGTGATGCCATTCTTGCGCAGTCCATTCCGCATGTTGTTGGGCTCATCTGTACCGCGCTGCATGGTGTTGTGGTTGCAAAGATGGACCTCGTCATGGATGTCAGGAGTGAAGTTGCGCACCATGCAGCCTATTGCACACGGTATGAGTCGTAACACGACGCCCTGTGGCAGCACGAAAAGCATTATTCAACATGCTGGCGTTGCTGTCAGGGTTCCTCCGAGCCATTGTCCACAGGTAGCGGTCATCCACTGCAGGCATGTCATCGACAGTTCCTATCTCTCTGTATCTCCTCCATGTCAGAACAGCATCGCTTTGGTTCACTCCAGGACGCCTGGACACTTCCCTTGTTGAGAGCAATCGAACCGCGGTATTGACCGTCTAGGCATGATTGAAGTACAGATAACACGTGCTGTGTACTTCCTCCCTGGTGGAATGACTGTAACTGATCGGCTGTCAGACCCTCTCTGCTGCTCATGCGTGGTTGTTTACATCTTTGGGTGGTTTTAGTGACATCTCTTTACCGTCAGATGCAGTTATGGTATTTATAGCGAATTCCGCTCATGCGAATCGTGCTTGCGGTTTACGGCGCATACGTTAGGTGACATACGTGAAGCAGACAAGTTGTGTGTGCTGCCCTCAGTGGTGAAGGAGGAACAACTAATCGCTGAGTATCGACTGAGCAAGTTGATTCCGTTGTGACCACATAATTTTAATAATTGGATTCCAATTTTTATCCAGCTGAAAACCGTTATCACGATTCATTAAATTATCAGCAAGACGTATTTCCACGGGTTCCTTAATTACAGAGTCCCAGAAGCTGGAAACTGGTGCTAAAATTTTGGTGTTATTGTATTCCATTGAATGTCCCATGGAAATGCAATGTTCTGCCACTGCTGATTTTGAAGGTTACCGCAGACGGGTGTCTTAGGTGTTCTGCACAGCGTTCCTGGACCGTTCGTGTCGTCATTAACGGATTCGACTAACTCCCTGCTCGTTGCTGGTGGACGGAAAATTACATTAATATTATTCTTCCTAAGCAATCTGCCTATTTTAGAAGACGCGTCCCCGGCATATGGAAGGAACGCCGTCGAGTTGCAGTCATCATCAGTCTCCTCAGAGCGTTGCTTCTTGTTATTATCACTGTGCGTGGTCTTCGGTATTTGACGCGTAGTTCCCCAGGGAAGCGTCCTGGGGCCTCTACTGTTCCTGATCTATATAAATGACCTGGGTGACAATCTGAGCAGTTCTCTTAGAGTGTTCGCAGATGATGCTGTAATTTACCGTCTAGTAAGGTCATCCGAAGACCAGTATCAGCTGCAAAGCGATTTAGAAAAGATTGCTGTATGGTGTGTCAGGTGGCAGTTGACGCTAAATAACGAAAAGTGTGAGATGATCCACATGAGTTCCAAAAGAAATCCGTTGGAATTCGATTACTCGATAAATAGTACAATTCTCAAGGCTGTCAATTCAACTAAGTACCTGGGTGTTAAAATTACGAACAACTTCAGTTGGAAGGACCACATAGATAATATTGTGGGGAAGGCGAGCCAAAGGTTGCGTTTCATTGGCAGGACACTTAGAAGATGCAACAAGTCCACTAGAGAGACAGCTTACACTACACTCGTTCGTCCTCTGTTAGAATATTGCTGCGCGGTGTGGGATCCTTACCAGGTGGGATTGACGGAGGACATCGAAAGGGTGCAAAAAAGGGCAGCTCGTTTTGTATTATCGCGTTATAGGGGAGAGAGTGTGGCAGATATGATACACGAGTTGGGATGGAAGTCATTACAGCATAGACGTTTTTCGTCGCGGCGAGACCTTTTTACGAAATTTCAGTCACCAACTTTCTCTTCCGAATGCGAAAATATTTTGTTGAGCCCAACCTACATAGGTAGGAATGATCATCAAAATAAAATAAGAGAAATCAGAGCTCGAACAGAAAGGTTTAGGTGTTCGTTTTTCCCGCTCGCTGTTCGGGAGTGGAATAGTAGAGAGATAGTATGATTGTGGTTCGATGAACCCTCTGCCAAGCACTTAAATGTGAATTGCAGAGTAGTCATGTAGATGTCATGTAGATGTAGAGTATAGCCATTCTCTTTAAAAACCTTCTCCAAATGCACTAGTTCTCCGTGAAGGCTATCAGCATGAGATATTACACGCGCCCGATGAATTAAAGTACTAAGAACACCGGCGTCTTGTGCGGGGTGATGGCAGCTGGACGCTTGAAGATATATATCAGTATGTGTGGGTTTTCTGTACACCGAATGTCCCAAAGACCCATCATACGTACGGCGCACTAACACGTCTAGAAAGGGTAAAGTCCCATCTTTCTCAATCTGCATAGTAAACTTGATGTTATCATGTAAAAAGTTTAAATGACAAACGAATTTTTCCAGTTGTTGTCTGCCATGAGGCCATAGAACGAAAGTATCATCTACGTAACGCCAGAAAACCGTAGACTTTAAGGCGGCAGACTCAAGAGCATTCTCCTCAAAGTCTTCCATAAAAAGATTGCCCACCACAGGGGACAAGGAACTCCCCATGGCGACACCGTCAGTTTGTTCAAAGCAATTTTTATTAAATAAAAAATACGTTGAGGAGAGAGTATGTTTAAACAAAGTCATCAAATCATCACTGAACAAGTTACGAATAAGATGTAGCGACTCAAATAAAGACACTTTCGTAAAAAGTGGGACCAGATCGAAGCTAACTAGTAAATCCGAGCTGTTCAGCTTAACAGTCTTCAAACGATTGATAAAATACTTGGAATTACGTATATGGCGGCAGCATTTAACAACATACGGCTTGAGTAAGGAGGCCAGATGGTTTGCAGTCGAATAAGTAGAAGGACGAATATTACTCACTATCAATCGTAGTGGAACGCCATCCTTATGAATCTTGGTCAGTCCATACAGTCTTGGTGGAACAGCATTGTGTGGTCTCAGTCTCTTGATAGCTTGTTCAGGTAAAGTAGTATCGTTCAAAAGAGTAGCAGTTTTTTCTGGATATACGGCTCGTTGGGTCCTTATCGATTTTGCGGTACATAGTCACTTAGTTGACTATATATCTTCTCGTTGTAGGCTTCTCTTGTCAAACGGAAGTCACAAACAAAATCTATATCTTCTCAATTAAACTATGTGCAAGGAGACAAGGTTAAGTTGGTTGGCGTTGTTACAGGCATGGAACAAGTGGGCCCCAGCGCGCGGGTGCTGGCCAGCGCTATCATGGGCGCTGTTGACGTCATTGGGGAAATCCTCCTTGGGTTCCTTGCTTGGCTGCTACAAGACTGGAGGATGCTGCTGCGCATTGCTTACCTGCCAGGTTTCATCATGGTGTCCTGTTACTGGTGGTAAGATGTAGTTCAGCTCTGATATTTGGTTCCAGGTGTATTGTAAATCATTTGTTGTTTTCGGCCGTTTGGGAAGAGTACGTATAGTTTTGTGTCAAGCAGCCTAAAATCACACTCTGGTTGCCGGTAACTTGCCCGCTATTCAGAGGTTGTTAGCCAGGTTCTGTATTCTGTGAGCAGAGAAGGCGGGTTCATAACGTCTGTTTATAAAAGTGTGGGATAAAATTATATGTCTAGATAGAATTTTATGTTTTCGGGATGTTAAAGAATATACATTAGTGAAGACAAACGTCTTTGCCAAGATCGCTGATAATAACTTCCTTGGCAAAAAGTTTATGTACACTAATTTATTATCACAGATTGCCCCTTGCTTCTCCAAACGAGTAAGCGAAATGTCAAATAACATTCCTTCAGGTACAGTTTGGGCTGCTGCTGTATTGCCAAAAAAGCAAGGTGGTATGGTTCGTAAAAGAAGAAGAGGGGTTAAATTCCCTCTCCAGTCATCTTGATTTAGGTTTCTTTAACGAGCCCTTCTGGCCTTCTGGAAATCGCTAAGAAGGTCAGAAGGGCTCGTTAAAGATCACGGGCAATTTATTTCTAACTCTTGTACAATAGTAGCTTGTATTAAAGCACTCTACTCCCATAATGTCATTAATGTTCCTTCTCGAGAGTCCCGTGCTATTACAGAACATATGCTGTAGATCTGTGACTCATTTGCATTTCCGTCCTCGTTGCGTGAGCACTGCGTCATTCTATATATTCATATATCAAAATTTCTCTTCTCTTTCAAATAACTTTCAGGTGCCTTTTCTTTTAACCTAAAATACATTTGTAAAATCAATAGAGTTTAGTTGTCGGCCGATGGTACATACCTAACTTACTTAAGACCCATTTGCCTTCAGAATTATTACGTTTCCGAAGAAAAGTCTGCTCTCTTGGTATCATAATTAGCTATAGTCTTACTAATGATGTCATACAATTTTGAGTTGATTGGAACTTTAGGTTCCACACCAGAGTGTTCGATACACATATTTTGACGTACATTGTAAACTGAAGAATCATGCAAATAATCTGTCCCCAGTATTATAGAACATCATTTTATTCCAAATTGCTTGGAACCGTTTATTAATTTATTTAAACTTGTTGTCTTCATTTTTTATTTCATCATCACCATTTTACTTAGAGTAGTAAAGATTAATCAACAGTTTTTGAAGGGGGCCTCATCAATTTATCAAATAAATTTTCCATTAACCGTTACAAAATACACTCCTGGAAATTGAAGTGAGAACACCGTGAATTCATTGTCCCAGGAAGGGGAAACTTTATTGACACATTCCTGGGGTCAGATACATCACATGATCACACTGACAGAACCACAGCCACATAGACACAGGCAACAGAGCATGCACAATGTCGGCACTAGTACAGTGTATATCCACCTTTCGCAGCAATACAGGCTGCTATTCTCCCATGGAGACGATCGTAGAGATGCTGGATGTAGTCCTGTGGAACGGCTTGCCATGCCATTTCCACCTGGCGCCTCAGATGGACCAGCGTTCGTGCTGGACGTGCAGACCGCGTGAGACGACGCTTCATCCAGTCCCAAACATGCTCAATGGGGGACAGATCCGGAGATCTTGCTGGCGAGGGTAGTTGACTTACACCTTCTACAGCACGTTGGGTCGCACGGGATACATGCGGACGTGCATTGTCCTGTTGGAACAGCAAGTTCCCTTGTCGGTCTAGGAATGGTAGAACGATGGGTTCGATGACGGTTTGGATGTACCGTGCACTATTCAGTGTCCCCTCGACGATCACCAGAGGTGTACGGCCAGCGTAGGAGATCGCTCCCCACACCATGATGCCGGGTGTTGGCCCTGTGTGCCTCGGTCGTATGCAGTCCTGATTGTGGCGCTCACCTGCACGGCGCCAAACACGCATACGACCATCATTGGCACCAAGGCAGAAGCGACTCTCATCGCTGAAGACGACACGTCTCCATTCGTCCCTCCATTCACGCCTGTCGCGACACCACTGGAGGCGGGCTGCACGATGTTGGGGCGTGAGCGGAAGACGGCCTAACGGTGTGCGGGACCGTAGCCCAGATTCATGGAGACGGTTGCGAATGGTCCCCAGGAGCAACAGTGTCCCTAATTTGCTGCGAAGTGGCGGTGCGGTCCCCTACGGCACTGCGTAGGATCCTACGGTCTTGGCGTGCATCCGTGCGTCGCTGCGGTCTGGTCCCAGGTCGACGGGCACGTGCACCTTCCGCCGACCACTGACGACAACATCGATGTACTGTGGAGACCTCCCGCCCCACGTGTTGAGCAATTCGGCGGTACGTCCACCCGGCCTCCCGCATGCCCACTATACGCCCTCGCTCAAAGTCCGTCAACTGCACATACGGTTCACGTCCACGCTGTCGCGGCATGCTACCAGTGTTAAAGACTGCGATGGAGCTCCGTATGCCACGGCAAACTGGCTGACACACGGCCGCGGTGCACAAATGCTGCGCAGCTAGCGCCATTCGACGGCCAACACCGAGGTTCCTGGTGTGTCCGCTGTGCCGTGCGTGTGATCATTGCTTGTACAGCCCTCTCGCAGTGTCCGGAGCAAGTATGGTGGGTCTGACACACCGGTGTCAATGTGTTCTTTTTTCCATTTCCAGGAATGTATATTTGCAATACAGGTAAACACAGAAGGATTTTGGTGAAACTAAATATATAGACTGTTGAGTCAAAACATTATGAGCACGTGCTTAATAGCGTGTTGATCCACCTTTGGAATAAAACACAGCAGCTATTTTGCATAGCATGGATTAAATAAGTCATTGGTAGATTTCCGGAGGCATGTGGCACCAGATGTATATGCACAGCTCACGCTCTTCCCTTAAATTACGGGCCGGTTGTTTCTCGACGCGGAACTGACACCCGATAGCATCCCAGATGTGTTTCATGTGGTTCAGATCTGGCAAATTTGGTGTCCGAGACATCAACGCGAGCTCACTGTCTACATCTACTTCTACATCTATATGATTGCTCTGCTATTAACAATAAAGTGCCTGGCAGAGGATTCAATGAACCACCTTCAAGCTGTCACTCTACCGTTCCACACTCGAACGGCGCGTGGGAAAAACGAGCACTTAAATTTTTCTGTGCGAGCCCTGATTTATCTTATTTTACCGTGATGATCATTTTCCCTACGTAGGTGGGTGCCAACAGAATGTTTTCGCAATTCGAGGAGAAAACTGGTGATTGAAATTTCATGAGAAGATCCCGTGGCGACGAAAAACGCCTTTGTTTTAATGATTGCCACTCCACGTATCATGTCTGTGACACTGTCTCCCCTATTTCGCGATAATAAAAAATGAGCTGCCCTTCTTTGCACTTATTCGATGTCATCCGTCAGTCCCACCTGATGCGGATCCCACACCGCACAGCAATACTCTAGAATCGGACGGACAAGCGTGGTGTAAGCAGTCTCTTTAGTAAACCTGCTGCACCTTCTAAGTGTTCTGACAGTGAATTGCAGTCTTTGGTTTGCTCTACCCATAACATTATCTATGTGATCGTTCCAATTTAGGTTATTTGCAATTGTAATCCCTAAGTGTTTAGTTGAATTTACAGCCTTTAGATTTGTGTGACTTATTGCGTAATCGAACCTTAGCGGATTACTTTTAGTACTCATGCCACTCTCCTCAAACCACTCTAGCACTTTCCTATTGGAAAATACCATAGCGGTACGGAAATTTGTCAAACATGGTCGGATGCAGGTGGTCCATGATAATGTTCACGTAGTCCACAGCTGTCATAGTGCCTTAGATTGCTACCATAGGTTCCATGAAAGCCCAGGTAAATATCCCCCACAACATAATACTGCCCCACTGGCCTGCGTCAGTGGAGTGGTGCAGGTTTCAGTGGAGTGGTGCATGTTTCAAGCAATCTTGGGCTTGGATGAACCGTATCCGCACACGGCGATCGATCTGGGGTAACAAGAAACGGGATTCATCCTACCAGTCGACATATTCCCATTGATAATCCGGTGCCCACTGCAATCGTAATTGACGGTATCGTTGGATCGACATGGCAACACGTAAGGATCGTCTGTCACGAAGCTCCATGTTCAACACTGTGCACTGAACGGTGTGTATCGAAACGCTTGTGCATGAACCTGCATTGTTTCTCGTCTTCAGATCAAGCACAGATCGTCGCTTATCCTGCTTTACGGAGCAGGCAAGCCTCTGACTTCCACGTTTTGCGATGAAGTGTGCACATGTAACACCTTGTCGCCTACTGATGGTTTCAACGTCCTTCAACCACTCTCCACAGACGCCCATGTCAATAGGACGCGAACAACCGACCGGCTGTGCAGTTTGTGAGATGTTTGTTTCGAAGCGCCGGCTCATAACACTCTGTCCTTTGTTAAAGTGGGTTCCTCCATTTGCGATCCTTGTCGTGGTTGGAATGCTTCCTCATTCGTCTCTGATCCGCATATGCACGTGCCCGCCAGACGCCATATAGTCTCGCGCGTGGGATGTCGACAGCAGTCACAAAAGTGTTTCAAAATGCGGTTACTAGTTTCGACCAGCCAGTGGTCATCAGCTGAGTATAATTTACATGCTGCAAGTGGGAAGGTTCCCAGAGTGTTGTCAACGTAAGTACAGACAGCAGTAGGATGAGGTCAAGGTTTTATAGACAAAATAAAATCTCCTCTTTGTCTAATCATAACTGCCTTCATTCGCGAAAGTGATGGCTACAGGCAGATTTAGTAGTTGCATTCATTTAAATAATGTGAAATGCTTTTTTAAACAAATTATTCAAAAATGTCACATTACAGTAAAGAATGTAACTACAAAATCTGACAAAATGTCTACTGGACTTTGCCTATGAAACTTTGATCCTACCTACTGTTGGCTATATTCAGTCATGGATTGACGTCGGCTCGAACCCTGGGAGCAGCAAAATAGCAAATAATGTACCAGTATGTGTTAACCATATTTTTCAGTGAATAACAGGTATTACGTATCATTAATGTTTTATCACAAATAAAATTTGGTTACGATACAATTTCGTTTTCTTCTCGACATCGATTTTACTTTACAGTCTGGCCCATTTGTCCGCTCATTAGCGTCCATTTTTTGAGACCTGTGTCATCTTGAGGGTTAAGTCTCATCGTGTGCACGCCATGTTTTGTTGTCAAGCCAGTGCTTCCTTAATTAGTTGACAGTAGCGTACTAAAAATAAAAAAATAAGTAATTGATTAACGAAAACACACAAGATTCCATAAACCGCCAAATTCACTTTCTTATGAAACCTGAGTGTTAAAGCTATGGGTAGGCTATATTTTGTCGTATATCATTTTATGTAACAAAAAACTTTCCCTAAACGTGTAACCGTGCAGGTCAAGTTTCTAACACCCACTAAACCTAAAGTATTGTCTTCAAAGTCGTACTTATCGAAGTCGGTGCTGCTGTGAATAAAGAAGACGTTCTCTCTATGTTTAGGAATTTCGGAGTTTGTTGTGTATTCTTTGGAGTTGAAAGCTATGCACCAATAGTCGAGTCATAGACCAACGAGCAGCCACCGACAGCAGCTGTACCTAGTTTATATGCAGCTTTAGTAACTCGATTCCTTACGTTCTTCTGAGGAGAAGTGAACAGTAACTGTCTGTCTGTATTGGACTTCTAGTATAATCCTCTAGTCCTTGTCGCTAGCACTAGTCAGAAGCAGTAGTTACTTTGAATCGAGAACGATCTTTAAGTCGTTCTATTGCATGCTTCTGCCTCGAAGTAATGATAATAGATTATATAGTGTCTGATTTGAGTAGTGCTTTTCATTTCTCTAATTGTTTGCTTATTTTGCGACTTTGGACACAGCGTTACCAGACATTCACAAACCCCAAAGCGCCATAGTCACCAGACACTATTTGAATTACTGTCCGCTCGTAACGTCAGAAGGGCTTCAGTCTTTAATAAGTGAATGATAGCCAGGAGCAGCGTAGAAGTAGTACTTAGATTTTATCTAGTTACCGGTGCTATTTGTGTTCCAGTTGTGTACGGATACAGAGAGGAACTGGCCACTATCCAGGACAATTATAAACTGCGTTGGCCGTGTTCGACAGGTTTTAAGTTGCTGTCCTGGGATACGGCGGCTTTGAGGCACCTCGAGGGAAAGCTGTGGTACCTCTGGTGCCTGTAGCTTGCTTATGATCTATGTTATAGCGCCTTCCAATACGTCAAACCTGCCTGGTCTTCATTGAACTCAAGGTGTATGGCGAGCAGTGGTAGGCTCGCGAGTCTTGAAGCGGGAGGTGATGGTCCAAATGGCTCTAAGCACTTTGGGACTTAACATCTGAGGTCATCAGTCCCCTAGACTTAGAACTACTTAAACCTAACTAACCTAAGGACATCACACACATCCATGCCCGAGGCAGGATTCGAAACTGAGACCGTAGCAGCCGCGTGGTTCCGGGCTGAAGCGCCTAGAACCGCTGGGCCACAGTGGCCGGCGCGGGAGGTGAAACATGGACATCTGGTCCCACGGCTGTTTCCATACGCCTTAAAAACAGTTTCGAAGTCTTACTCGTTGCTGAGAGTAGAGTGCGGCTATCACGGGACACCTCGTACTGAGACCGAATCTTCCTGAAAGTTCCGGCAAACTGCAGAGGGAGGTCACTGAGAGGTTTAATGTTTATCGGATGACGGAACACCTCATAAAATAGCGGTTACTTCGAATAGAAAGGCAAGTGTCCTCTCACTATGTTTGTAGGGGGCGTCTCGTCCGAGATGTGGCCGGCTGCAAATTCTAGCTCTTATCGACTCGGATGACGGCTGCCACCTTCTTTTAGAAGCCATCCCCTGTTCCGATAAGCAGCTTACTGAACTGGTGAAAGTACTGAACCTCACACGTGAGGTGGACGCTGAACTAGCACTTTGTAGGATCGTTCATAGAACCGATCGCGGTCATTTTATTCGAACCTGTGTATTAGTCTTAAACCAGGGGTTCAGACGTGTCTATGATGATATTGGATTTAGATTTCTCGACCTCGTCCTCGGCTACCGGGTGAAGAACTGCGAACTTCCCTCAACAGGGCAACGCACGCAGGAATAGGCTACCAGAGAAGAAGAGTATGTGAGTGTGCACAAGTGGGATTTTAGGGTAGAGAAAACTCTCCACAGACCCACTAAAAGACCACATACTAATTCCTGAAATGGGAGAATATTATCCCTATTTATTGCAGAGGGATGCATTCATTACTGCAGACCGGAGAAATAAAATGTTAATACAGTATTAGTAATCAGCAGGGAAGTCCGTGCAAAGATCCCAGAACTCGCTTCGCTTACAGCCGGTAATAATGCCCACAGAGTACCAAGAACAGAAAGCTGGATGAAACCGGAAGCGACTATTAACAAAATGTTCCGATAGGAGAGCATATCGCAAATATAGGCTGGACACAATTAGTGGGAAGTTTATACCTGTAAAGAACACGATAAAATCTAGTCAGGTTAGGATAGATTTCGAACACGAAATCATTTGAGTGCAGGTAAGTGTTAAAGGTGGATAAAGTGTGGTGGCTGGTTCTTTCAATAGACCCCCCTGCCCCAAAAGCTGTAGTGGTGGGACATACAGAACGTTGCGCATAAAATTTCCTGATTATACACTCCTGGAAATGGAAAAAAGAACACATTGACACCGGTGTGTCAGACCCACCATACTTGCTCCGGACACTGCGAGAGGGCTGTACAAGCAATGATCACACGCACGGCACAGCGGACACACCAGGAACCGCGGTGTTGGCCCTCGAATGGCGCTAGCTGCGCAGCATTTGTGCACCGCAGCCGTCAGTGTCAGCCAGTTTGCCGTGGCATACGGAGCTCCATCGCAGTCTTTAACACTGGTAGCATGCCCCGACAGCGTGGACGTGAACCGTATGTGCAGTTGACGGACTTTGAGCGAGGGCGTATAATGGGCATGTGGGAGGCCGGGTGGACGTTCCGCCGAATTGCTCAACACGTGGGGCGTGAGGTCTTCACAGTACATCGATGTTGTCGCCAGTGGTCGGAAGGTGCACGTGCCCGTCGACCTGGGACCAGACCGCAGCGACGCACGGATGCACGCCAAGACCGTAGGATCCTACGCAGTGCCGTAGGGGACCGCACCGCCACTTCGCAGCAAATTAGGGACACTGTTGCTCCTGGGGACCATTCGCAACCGTCTCCATGAACCTGGGCTACGGTCCCACACACCGTTAGGCCGTCTTCCGCTCACGCCCCAACATCATGCAGCCCGCCTCCAGTGGTGTCGCGACAGGCGTGAATGGAGGGACGAATGGAGACGTGTCGTCTTCAGCGATGAGAGTCGCTTCTGCCTTGGTGCCAATGATGGTCGTATGCGTGTTTGGGGCCGTGCAGGTGAGCGCCACAATCAGGACTGCGTACGACCGAGGCACACAGGGCCAACACCCGGCATCATGGTGTGGGAGCGATCTCCTACACTGGCCGTACACCTCTGGTGATCGTCGAGGGGACACTGAATAGTGCACGGTACATCCAAACCGTCATCGAACCCATCGTTCTACCATTCCTAGACCGGCAAGGGAACTTGCTGTTCCAACAGGACAATGCACGTCCGCATGTATTCCGTGCCACCCAACGTGCTCTAGAAGGTGAAAGTCAACTACCCTCGCCAGCAAGATCTCCGGATCTGTCCCCCATTGAGCATGTTTGGGACTGGATGAAGCGTCGTCTCACGCGGTCTGCACGTCCAGCACGAACGCTGGTCCAACTGAGGCGCCAGGTGGAAATGGCATGGCAAGCCGTTCCACAGGACTACATCCAGCATCTCTACGATCGTCTCCATGGGAGAATAGCAGCCTGCATTGCTGCGAAAGGTGGATATACACTGTACTAGCGCCGACATTGTGCATGCTCTGTTGCCTGTGTCTATGTGCCTGTGGTTCTGTCAGTGTGATCATGTGATGAATCTGACCCCAGGAATGTGTCAATAAAGTTTCCGCTTCCTGGGACAATGAATTCACGGTGTTCTTATTTCAATTTCCAGGAGTGTATAACAGTATTAGGGACAGATTTCAACTTAGTAGATATAGTGTCGGAGACTCAAGAGATTAGGGCTTATGTATAGTCAGGGATTCGTGTGACATTGTTCTACATACAATATCAAAAAACTGTGTTGTGCTGTTAGTCATGGAACCGACTCTTGAGGGTAACGTCACAAGTCTCCTCGTTACAAACACTCCAGTTCTTCGATTCAGTTCCCGTAAAGTAAGGAACGAATGGCCATACAATCGTTACGGCGTAACTGATGCGGAACATGAAGGTGGTTCATTGACCCTTTGCCAAGCACTTTATTGTGAATAGCAGAGTAATCATGTAGATGTAGATGTTAACATGAATCTTAAGAAAGGTGGGAAGGTAGGTGTATGTCTGCGAAGAGTTATAAATAACATCATCCAGATTAGTTGATCAAAAGGCATCGAAAATCAATCTCTGTTGAGTATAACTGTTCAAAATTCAAGAGCATTGTACTGGGCGTTAAATAATTAACGTAATACGTCTTTTCCTTGGCCAATTTCGCTCGAAAAAATGCGAAATTTGTTGTGGGACATCGGGGAATATTCCATCCTCAGAGGCACCTATAGTTTCATGAAGTTGTGATAGGTGAAATGAAATGTCGTGTGACGAGGGCCTCCCATCGGGTAGACCGTTCGCCTGGTGCAAGTCTTTCGATTTGACGCCACTTCGGCGACTTGCGCGTCGATGGGGATGAAATGATGATGATTAGGACAACACAATACCCAGTCCCTGAGTGGAGAAAATCTCCAACCCAGCTGGGAATCGAACCCAGGCCCTTTGGATGGACCGTCTGTCGCGCTGACCACTCAGCTACCGGGACGGGATTCTGATAGGCAGCGTCGCTAAACGTAGCCTTCAAAATGGTGTCTGTAACGGAGGGGCGCTCCAAGCTGAGGACTCACTGATAAGGGGAGGTCACAACGGTCGGATCACGGATTTACTTCAAACTTTTTACATTGCTAGTTGTCCATTAGGACAACATAATGTGCAAGTAGTAAGGCATACTACTTGAGCGATGTCGAGAAAAACGCAAGGGAAGCGTTACACGTCAGTTAGGGAGCGGTGGGTTACGAATGGTGCGCGGGCCCCAGGGACACACTCTCGGGCAGCCGGCTGCTCAGCTCTAGTTGACGCAGTCGGGTTCCCGGGTTCGATTCCCGGCGGGGTCAGGGATTTTCTCTGCCTCGTGATGACTGGGTGTTGTGTGATGTCCTTAGGTTAGTTAGGTTTAAGTAGTTCTAAGTTCTAGGGGACTGATGACCATAGATGTTTACAGTCTGCCGCCGGCAGTGCTGCGAGGCGGTCACGCGCCAGAGCGCTGCGGGCGAGGCGCGCAAGGTGTGTTTGTGTTTACTTCGGCCGCTGTAAGTGCCGTTTTCCCTTCTAGACCACCATGGCGCACAACTATCGGAAGAAGACATTACGTTTCAACTTTTGTTCCGACTTCGCCCGACCCAAGGCCCTGGAGGTAGAACGATTTATTCGCGATGAAGTTAAAATACCACCAACGGATCTAATTGGTATCCACTTGTCGATAGTTAGCAGTACCGTCTACGTCAAAATGATCAACGTTGCGGCGTGCGGCAAAGTGCTTCAAGAGGCAAAACGTGGACTGCGCTTCTGTCATTCCGACGGCAACGTCGGACCCGTTACCGTCGATCATGCATGTCTCGGCACACGGACGATAAGGATCTTCGAACTGCCGTTCGAACTATCTGCAGACGTCGTCATCGAGGCGCTCCGTCCCTATGGCAACGTTCTGGAACATGTTGCCGAACGATGGGTACAATTTCAGACCTATCCCGTTTTCAACGGTGTTAGACAGGTCCGCATCGAGTTGCAGAAACACTTGCCTACCTATCTACGTATCGGAGGCTGCCGTGCCATTGTAATGTACGACGGCCAACCTCGAACCTGTTCCGGTTGCGGGAAAGGAGGTCACCTACGGTCTGAATGCATTCAACGACGTGTCGCGCAGCTCCCGTTGTCGGAAGCGTCCGTCACACCCACGATGACCGCCCTACCGGTCACTTACGCAGCGGCTCTTGCCACGTCTACAGTTTCGTCCAGTCCGTCGCCCGGTCCTTCCGATCGGCACGTCCCACCGTCCCAGTCACCTATGGACGGTGCGTACGTCCCACCTGACGACCTTGCCGCCGAACAGGCTCCCGCACAGGACGCTGAGGAGAACAGTACTTCTTCACAACACCTGTTTGACAATTTCATTGTACCCACCGACGCCTTCGAACCAGGTCGACGCTCTTCCTTGCCGTCGTCCGACACTGAGGAACACGTGCGCAAACAACGCTCGCCACGTAGGCGCAAACGCCGTCGCCGTTCACCCACGGGCTCTCAAAGCGTCGCCACCCGCGACGACGAAGACGACACCCAACCAGCCGACATTTCCACGCAGAGGTCGGCGGACAACTTTCACGATGAACAAGACGTTTCGCAGGACGGGACCACTATGAAGGTCGCCACGCACAATGTAACGATCGGTGCGCCGGTTGAGACACCTGTCTCCCCACCGACAACTCCAGATCCCTCTCACCACGACGCAATTCCCATGGACATTGGACAGACCCACGGCACAGGAGCATGGGCCGACGAGATTGAGGAAGATGCGCCCCTTTCTCCGGATGAGTTGCCTCCGCCGGACAACGCTGCCTGTTAACATCAAAAGCAAGGCACTGCAGCTGATGGGACGGGACTTCCTGTCGGTTCCCTCCTCTTACTTCCCTGAAACAAACGTTCCGGTTTGCCACACTGAACATCAACATGATCGGCACTGCACCCAAGCTGCAACTCCTATGTGACATGCTTCGGGCCTCTGACGTCGACGTCGCCCTTCTTCAGGAAGTTCGCGTTGCCACACTACCGCCAGTCTACGGCTACGACTCATACACGTCCACATGTGATCAATCAGGGCGTGGAGTGGCTTTCTACATACGCGAAGGAATCCCACTCAAGGACAGGACAATCCTTCCCTGTGGAAGAGGCATGGCTGTTACCATCTTCGACACGCGCGTCATCAATATCTACGCTCCGTCTGCCTCGAACCGTCGGCAGCGGTCCACTTTCTTCGGACATGAAGTGGCGCCCCTGTTTTCTGGACGCTATGATCGCCTTATCATGGGAGGCGATTTCAACTGTGTCCTCCATCCCCTGATCGGACCCTCACCGTAGCGGAGTCAACGTCCATGATGTCTGCAATCACCGCAGAAGAGGTGGTAGATGCGATCAACAAAGGGGCCAAGAACAAATCACCCGGACCAGATGGTCTCCCAGTGGAGCTTTACCGGGCGTTCGCCACGTTAATGCTTCCTCGCTGGACGGAAATGATTCAGGAACTCTTTACTCCGTCCTTCCCAATTCCACCTGAATTCGTCACTGGCATTCTTCTACCTGTGCCTAAACCGAAGGGAGGGTCTCATGTCTCTGCATATCGCCCCCTTACACTACTGAATGCAGACTATAAAATCTATGCACGCCTCTTAGCAGCGCGCATACGCACCGCCTTACCTACGGTCCTTTCACCTGATCAGACTGCACGTGGTTGTGGGGCCACCTTACAAACAGCCCTAGGAGAATGCCGTGACCTCATTGCACTGGCGTCGGTTTGTCGCCTTCGTGCAGCACTGGTATCCGTCGATTTCACGAGTGCCTTTGATCGCGTTCGACACCCATTCCTCCTGATGGTGGCGACACGTATGGGGTTCCCATTACATTTTGTCGACGCCATTCGCCGGTTACTACTTCCCGCAGTCTCGATGGTACCAGTCAATGGGAGGCTAGTAGGACCGATTCCTACACGCCGCTCTGTACGTCAAGGATGCCCTATGTCTACTTTACTATATGCCATTCCACTTGAGCCCCTCATCACTGGACTTACCTCTAGACTGCAGGGCCTCACTTTGCGTGACTACACCTTTCACTGTAGGGCTTATGCCTACAGTTAACACAGTTTATGCCGGCCGCAGTGGCCAAGCAGTTCTAGGCACTACAGTCTGGAACCGCGTGACCGCTATGGTCGCAGGTTCGAATCGTGCCTCGGGCATGGATGTGTGTGATGGCCTTAGGTTAGTTAGGTTTAAGTAGTTCTAAGTTCTAGGGGACTGATGACCTCAGCAGCTAAGTCCCATAGTGCTCAGAGCCATTTGAACCATTTGAACACAGTTTAAACCAAAACAAAACAAATTAAATGATATTTAGGTCAGGCACAGAAACCAGGATTTGCAGGAAGCTAGCTGTGAGAAATTCCTAGGAATGCAACTAGATAAAAATCTATCTTGGGGATCACATATTCAGTATCTTGCAAATAAATTAAATAGCATAGCATTTGCAGTGAGGATATTGTACAATGTTACCAGTATGGGCATAAAAAAGTAGTATATCACAGCTACTTTGAGTCAGTAATAAGATATGGATCGTATTTTGGGGTAACTCAAACCGTATGTGTTGAATACTAAAACTTTAGAAAACCATCATTAGAAATATGCACAACATAGGGTGAAGGAAATCATGTCACCCACTCCTAAAAAATCTAAGTATATTAAGTGTTCCTTCACTATACATATATGAGCTGATTATCTTTCTACACAGTAACTGTGATTTATTTGTAGCAAATCATTTTCAACATGATTACAACATCAGAACCAAAATAATTTTATGCTGCCCACCCACCGTTCAGAACTTCATGTTCAAACTTATTTTATGGGTACAAAAAATTATAAGAAAATGAAAGGAAGAAAATTGCTCAGCATAAATTTAGAAACACTGAAAAAAACCTTGTATGAGAAACTAGTAGAAGAATTCATAAATGACGATCTGAAAATTTGAGCAGGCAAGAGCAAGTACTTAGGACTTTTAATTTTTAAAAGTGTGTTACTTTTGAAGAAAAATTATTAATTGCTTAATTAACTAATTATTCAGTACCATGTATTATATTACTGGTATTATAAGGAACTGACTGATCTGGCCTTGTAACATTAACCAAAAGGGCCTTGCTGTGCTGGTACTGCGAATGGCTGAAAGCAAGGGGAAACTACGGCCGTAATTTTTCCCGAGGGCATGCAGCTTTACTGTATGGATAAATGATGATGGCGTCCTCTTGAAAAGCCAACATAAGCTGGTAGAAGCCGACCTCAGGGAACATCAGTTTGGATTCCGTAGAAATATGGCAACACGTGAGGCAATACTGACCCTACGACTTATCTTAGAAGCTAGATTAAGAAAAGCCAAACCTACGGTTCTAGCATTTGTAGACTTGGAGAAAGCTTTTGACAATGTTGACTGGAATAATCTCTTTCAAATTCTGAAGGTGGCAGGGGTAAAATACAGGGAGCAAAAGGCTATTTACAATTTGTACAGAAACCAGATGGCAGTTATAAGAGTTGAGGGGCATGAAAGGGAAGCAGTGGTTGGGAAGGGAGTGAGACAGGGTTGTAGCCTCTCCCCGATGTTATTCAATCTGTATATTGAGCAAGCAGTAAAGGAAACAAAAGAAAAATTTGGAGTAGGTATTAAAATCCATGGAGAAGAAATAAAAACTTTAAGATTCGCCGATGACATTGTAATTCTGTCAGAGACAGCAAAGGACTTGGAAATGAGACACTTAAAGTAGTAAATGAGATTTGCTATTTGGGGAGCAAAGTAACTGATGATGGTCAAAGTAGAGAGGATATAAAATGTAGACTGGCAATGGCAAGGAAAGCGTTTCTGAAGAAGAAAAATTTATCATCGAGTATAGATTTAAATGCCAGGAAGTCGTTTCTGAAAGTATTTGTATGGAGTGTAGCCATGTATGGAAGTGAAACATGGACTATAAATAGTTTGGACAAGAAGAGAATAGAAGCTTTTGAAATGTGGTGCTGCAGAAGACAGCTGAAGATTAGATGGGTAGATCACAAAACTAATGAGGAAGTATTGAATAGGATTGGGGAGAAGAGGAGTTTGTGGCACAACTTGACAAGAAGAAGGGATCGGTTGGTAGGGCATGTTCTGAGACATCAAGGAATCACCAATTTAGTATTGGAGGGCAGCGTGGAGGGTAAAAATCATAGAGGGAGACCAAGAGATGAATACACTAAACAGGTTCAGAAGGATGTAGGGTGCAGTACGTATTGGGAGATGAAGAAGCTTGCACAGGATAGAGTAGCATGGAGAGCTGCATCAAACCAGTCTCAGGACTGAAGACCACAACATTATGAGGAAAATTGTGAGCCAGTTTTTGTGCTTTGACGAGTTGCCAGTACATTTAGTCAATGGCTTGAAATTGTATGTTATGAGACAATAAATTTCTATTCTATTCTATGAAAGTTCATTACAAGTGGTGTTGGCATCATTGTTTGAAGGTCACTGGATATTGCAACATGGTTGTTGTCCTCTAAGTCCTCGCATTTCCTTTTGACTTCTTTTGCTGCCTCTGCCTCCTTAGATGAACTTTGTTAACAACCTCAGCTCCATTTTGTTCCATCATGTGTACCATGTGTAATTTTAATTTGCAACCTGCCTCAAGTTCCACAGTTATTGGTATGAGGCCCATGAAAGTTTATGTTAAATTTTGTCTTTAATATATGTCTGTAAAAACTTCTTCTTTCAGATTTCACTTTTTTTTCTTCTTGACAAAATGTTTCAAACATTTTATACATTATTTGCACACTTAATTTGGAATTTAAGTACTTCTGTTTTGGAGCTTTTCCTCTACTATAATGACTTCAGTAGGTCAGCAGTTTTCTTATATGCTCCCTGACTATTTCAGTTCTTTTTGCTGGGATTGTATTTGGGGACTACTTTCCATGTTTGTCATTTGGTGAAATGCCTGACAGATTTAATACTTTTTAATGATAACATTTCTTATCTTTGTTAGATATGTCACAATATTGTGATAATGAAAGTTGCCACTCACCATATAGTTGCGATGCTGAGTCACAGATATTATTTATTTTATTTACAAGTGGCAAGCTCCTTGTTGACCATATGCCTGCTTTACAATCCTCTTCCATCTCCTTCTGTTGAGGCACTGTTTGTCCATTCAGTGTTCATTTTCATCCTAGTTGTGTTCTCCTGGATGTTCTCTCTCCACCTAATTTTGGGTCTTCTTCTAACTCTCGTTCCCTCTACAGTCCTTCTGAATGCTATTTTAGGTAGTCTGTTTTCTGTCATTTATGCTATATGTCCTGCCCAGTTCAATCCTCTCTTCTTTAGTGCATCTACAATGTTACAGTGTTTGTACAGCTCTTAGTTCTTCATTTTTTTAATCCTCCATTCCATGTTATCTTCATCATATACTGCACCAAAAATGTTTCTTAATATTTTTCTTTCAAATATTAACAGTTTTTCTTTATTGTTCTTTCTAAATATTGATGCTTCACATCTGTATAATGTTACTGGTACAATGGTCGACTGATACAAGCGGACTTTGAAGTTAGTACTAAGTGACCTTTCTGGAAGATTTTGATAAAATTAGAGAACCATTTGTTCACTGTTGGTAGTCAGGCATCTACTTCTATGTCCAATCCATTATTGTTACTAAATAGACTCCCTTAGTCGGGCTGTTCCAGCTCGTCGGCTCCGTTGTGAGCCACTGAGCGCTCCCTGCTCCAGGGAGCCGTGTCGCTCGCTGTGACCATTCGAGTGCGCCGGCATGCCGGCATGTGGCACGGCTGGCTGAGGTAGGCGGCAAGGCAAGCGTTTTGATGTGCCAGCTGCATCTTACAAGATCAACAACCTCATACTCTTAGCTGCTACGTCATGGTGACATGCTACACCAGGAATTACAATGTTCAGGAAATAAATAAGAACCAACTGTCTTACAAGAAATTGCATACTAAATTTGTTGGGCCTCTGTAGCTTGACATTTTCTTTTCATTACAAGATCAGAAATACAGGCATCAAAATGTTCGCAGCGTTAATGCGGAGGATGGCCTTCATTGTTGCATCCTGAAGAACGATCGTTCCTTACTTTTTACTCTTTTCATTGCTGAGAAAAGCTGCTCACAACAATACATAGATCCAAACATGCACATGATCTGAGTGGCATTGTTGTGAAGCTTGGGAAATGCTTTTTCCTCTAATGAACCGAAAACGGCTTGCCACTCGTCGCAATGATGTGAGCGACCCTGTAGCTTGCTCGAATTCAGATTCAGTAGTGTTTTCTCCACTCTCATTCACCTGAAAATTATAAACACATTACAAAACACAAACTATGTTGCATGTGTTGATACTCTCCATATTATGAAACCGTTTTTGAACTTATGTCTCCTGGTATGTCTTTCTTAAGCCTACCTACCAGTTCTCTGCGTGCAATGCCTTTCACCTGATCATAGTGTGCTGTGTGAAGACATGTATAATGTCATTGTATATTGTACCTCTTTGCAGAATTAAATGCTTTATGACATACAAGACATTGCGGATGACCATCCCTCTCAATGAATAGAGAGGTATCCTCCAATAGAGGTACAGGGCTCCCACGGCTAGTCATAGTTGTCATTGAACACAGATTATTGCATCAGTTGTGGCTGGATACGGACAGGGGGCAGTGAGTTCGCTTTCCCCTCCACGCGGGCTCCGAGCTGCCACAGTGAGCACTCCGAAGTGCTCCGGCTCCCTGGAGCTTGGTTGGAACAGCCTGCCCTAAGTACTTGAAGCGGTCAACTGTTTTGAAAGTGAATCCATCTACAGCCAAAAGGGCATCACTTTGGTTTTTCTTATTTATGACCAGATATCATGTCTTTTCTTTATTAACATGTAATCCTGCTTTCTCAGCAATTTTGTGATAATTTTGAATCATTTTGATTAATTATATTTGGAACAAATTATTAATGCTACATTGTCTCTATAGGCAAGTCTAGTAATGTTCATCTTCTGCATTTGGATCCCTTGTTTTTTAGTTTTATTAAATTCTCTATCGATCTTCTCTAAGATGAGGTTAAATAAAATGGGTGAAACCGTGTCTTCTAGTCTCAATCTAGTGAACAACTTTTAATTTTCTGTTTCTCCTACAGTTGTCTTGATATGACATAAAATTTCATCTGTACAGATTTCAATTAATCTTATCAGTTTTGATGGTATTTCAAATTCCTTCATTGTATTTAAAAGTGTCTGCCATTGTATGCTATTGCAGGCCTTCTTGTAATCTACAAATAATATGTGTACATCTACATTGAATTCCCATGCCTTTTCAGCTGTCTGTCATAGAAGAAAAAGATGATCTGATGTGGATCTATTTCTGTGGAAACAGCATTGGTGATCACCAATTAATTCTGAAGTAATTGGGATGAGTCTGTTAAATAGGCATGTTGATAGGATTTTATAAGTAACATCTAGTAAAGCTACTCCTCTATAGTTGTCACACACTAGGGGATCATTCTTTTTAAATATGGGGTATATTATTGTGGTTTTCCAGTCTGCAGATATGGTTTCTGTCTTCCAAATTGTTTCTATTAAAAATTGAAGTTCTACTTCTAGTTGTGGTCCTCCATTCGTTAATAATGCAGCTTATATCTGGTCGATGATGAAATGATGATGATGATGATGAGGTCCCATATTCAGAGGAGCATAAGGTATGATGCAGGAAACCTGCACCGCTATACTAGGCAAGGTCCTAGCAGAGGTGGGTTGCCATTGCCTTCCTCTGACATAATGCGGATGAATGATGATGATGAAGACAACACAACAACACTCAGTTATCTCAAGGCAGGGAAAATTCCTGACCCCGCCGGGAATCAAACCCAGGACCCTGTGCATGAGAAGCGAGAATTCTAATGCACGACAACTCTGCAGCTGGTGGTCTTCTTGCATTCTTGCTTCCCAAGCACGGGGCCCAAGGTTCAATTCCCGGTGGGGTCAAGGATTTTCACCTGCCTCAAGATGACTGGGTGTTGTTGTATCATCTTCATTATCATCATCATCATTCATCCCCATTACGGTCAGAGGAAGGCAATGGCAAACCACCTCTGCTAGGGCCTTGCCTAGAACAGTAGTGCGGGTCTCCCGCATTGTCCCCTACGCTCTGTCAAGGAGTATGAGACTTCATCATCATATCTGGTCTTCACCACAAGCCTTGTTACTCTTTAATTTCTTTAAGGCTTGTTGTATTTCATTTTTTGATGAGGTGGTAACTTGTACATTGGCTGTATCAGGTTCTTAAAATTTAAAGTAAGACTGTGGATCATTGTAGTTGAATAATTGTGAAAAGTACATCTTCCATCTTTTTTCCATGTCACTTGTTGGTCAGAATTTTCCGATGCTGGTCCTTAATAAACCATCCTCTTTTAGTAAATTTACCCAAAGTTTTTTTACTGCTTTGATACATCTGCCTTGCTCTGTGGTGCTTGAAATAATCCTCTGTTTTTTTATCATATTGTTGTAGTATTCCCTTTTATCTTAGGGTTCATAGTGATTCCTGGCAGATTTTGTAATATCTTTCCTTCAGTATCATATTGTTTGTTTCTGTAATCCACACTTTTCTCACTTTTCTCACTTTTCTTCTCTCCAGAACTTTTTCTTGGCACATTTTGTTAAATCAAATTTTGTTAGGTCATTTTCTTGATTGTATAACATTGGAAGATACTTCCTGAACACTGTTTTTCAGGTGTCTCCATCTGTTTTTGACATCTTGTTGTTCTCTGTTGGACAGTTTATTTTTGTTTGGTTGCTTTCCATTTCTTTGGTAAAGTTTTCTTTTGTAGATTCTTCAGCCAGATTTCCTAAGTTATATCTAGTAGTTTCTGCTCTATTTCCATTTATTTTTCTTTTTAATTTTATTTTCATTTTTGACATGGTTAACATATGGTCAGTGTCACAGTCAGTATCCTTATAGGTTCTAATATCTTTAATACTGTTCTGGAATCTTTTTTGAATAGCCACGTGGTCAATCTGATTCACTACTTTTCCATCTGGTGATATCCATGTCTCTAAGTGAATGTGTTTGTGTTGAAATCCTGTGATGCTTATCATGAGATAATTTCTTATTGCAAAGTTTTCTCATGTAAGCTGAAACTGCCAGTGGTTGATTTGTGAGTTTCCTCCCTTCCTGCATTGGCATTAAAATCTACTAACACTACTTTTACATTCTATCTATTTATTGAGTTGTAAATGTCATCCAATCGACTCTAGAAAACTTCTTTCATATCATTATCCTCATCTTTTGTGGGTGCATGTGCATTTATAAATGTAATATCTAACCACTGAGTCTGAACTGTGGTGTATGGTATTCGATTATTGACATGTTTGAATTCCTTTATTGAGTCATTTACTGATTTGCGAATGTAGAAGCCAGTTCGAAATTCATGGCATTGACCACAATCTTCATACATTATAGTCCTGTCTCCTATTTTCAGTGAGTCATTTCCTTGCCATTTGCAGATAGGCACAGCAAAAAGACTGTCACAAATGTAGCTTTCGGCCAGTAAGATAAATTAGATATGTCAAGCATTTAAAAACAGAAAAAAATGATTTTTCACACTCAAAAACCTTTCAGATTAGTAATAAATGATATATCTGTGTGAGTAACAGCAGTAGTTTTCTTCCCAACACAGGCTGTCTAAGGTATCACTTAAGAATGATGTCTGAAGTTTCCAGCTACCAGATTCCAATATTCTCTAAATATTACTTCCCTTTGCTCATGGGAATACTATCATTACATTTGTACCTACACTGACAATTGCAGTCACAAAATTTTTTAGCCTCGTGTAGCTTCATATCATGATCAACATAAGCCTGTCCTGCGTTCCCCAGGTTTACTTTCTTATTAGACTTTCTTTCCTGGGCTGAGGTTCAGGGGCCAGCAAGTGTTCAGTTTAACCATGTTCTTATTATTATTATTATTATTATTAGTATTATTATTATTATTATTCTGTGTTACCTAAAAATGATGTATATCAAATCAAATTTTTTGTAAAATCAAAATAGAAAGACAGTTTTTATTTTAAATGTTATTGAAAAAGTAAACACAAAAACCTGAGTTACTCAGCTTCAGATTTATAAAATGTTAAAAATATAACTTTCCTGAGGAAGGTTCAGTGGTTTGATGCTCATCATTGGAAGGATTATAATCTCTGTCTTGATCAGAAATATGACTATCTCCAAACAGTGGTGCATCGCTGTTGCTACTACTAATAAAACTGCCATTGTCATTATTGGTGTTCACATGACTGTTTTCTTCCTCAGGCATAGCATCTAGAAACTAATACTTTTCAAAAAATTATGTATACACAATTTAATTGTTTGTGAGGTTACACTACTGACTGATATAAATTATATACAGAGTGTTTCAAAAATGATCGGTATATTTGAAATGGCAATAAAAACTAAACGAGCAGCGATAGAAATACACCGTTTGTTGAAATATGCTTGGGACAACAGTACATTTTCAGGTGGACATAGTTTCAAAATTACAGTAGTTACAATTTTCAACAACAGATGGCGCTGCAAGTGATGTGAAAGATATAGAAGACAACACAGTCTGTGGGTGCGCCATTCTGTACATCGTCTTTCTGCTGTAAGCGTGTGCTGTTCACAACGTGCAAGTGTGCTGTGGACAACATGGTTTATTCCTTAGAACAGAGGATTTTTCTGGTGTTGGAATTCCACCACCTAGAACACAGTGTTGTTGCAACAAGACGAAGTTTTCAACGGAGGTTTAATGTAACCAAAAGACCGAAAAGCGATACAATAAAGGATTTGTTTGAAAAATTTCAGCGGACTGGGAACGTGATGGATGAACGTGCTGGAAAGGTACGGCAACCACAGAGGGCAACGCGCAGCTAGTGCAGCAGGTGATCCAACAGCGGCCTCGGGTTTCCGTTTGCCGTGTTGCAGCTGCGGTCCAAATGACACCAACGTCCACGTATCGTCTCATGCGCCAGAGTTTACACCTCTATCCATACAAAATTCAAATGCGGCAACCCCTCAGAGCCACTACCATTGCTGCACGAGAGACATTTGCTAACGATATAGTGCACAGGATTGATGACGGCGATATGCATGTGGGCAGCATTTGGTTTACTGATGAAGCTTATTTTTACCTGGACGCCTTCGTCAGTAAACAGAACTGGCGCATATGGGGAACCGAAAAGCCCCATGTTGCCGTCTCATCGTCCCTGCATCCTCAAAAAGTACTGGTCTGGGCCGCACTTCTTCCAAAGGAATCATTGGCCCATTTTTCAGATCCGAAATGATTACTGCATCACGCTATCTAGACATTCTTCATGAATTTGTGGTGGTACAAACTGTCTTAGATGACACTAAGAACACCTCGTGGTTTATGCAAGATGGTGCCCTGCCACATCACACGGCCGACGTCTTTAATTTCCTGAATGAATATTTCGATGATCGTGTGATTGCTTTGGGCTATCCGAAACATACAGGAGGCGGCGTGGATGTATTCGCCAGACATGACTTCTTTCTGTGGGGAAACTTGAAAGACCAGGTGTACCGCTAGAATCCAGAAACAATTGAACAGCTGAAGCAGTACATCTCATCTGCATGTGAAGCCGTTCCGCCAGACACGTTGTCAAAGGTTTCGGGTAATTTCATTCAGAGACTACGCCATATTATTGCTACGCATGGTGGATATGTGGAAAATATCGTACTATAGAGTTTCCCAGACCGCAGCGCCATCTGTTGTTGACAATTGCAACTACTGTAATTTCGAAAGTTTGTCTGCCTGAAAATGTACTGTTGTCCCAAGCATATTGCAACAAACGGTGTATTTCTATCGCTGCTCGTTTAGTTTGTATTGCCGTTTCAAATATACCGGTCATTTTTGAAACACCCTGTACATACTATTGCTACTACTATTACTACTACTACTAACACTACTATTACTAAATAAATATAAATAAATTAGCAAGTGTAAAAGAATTAGTATTGTACATAAAAACTTAACAATAATTTGAAGGTGTGGTTGAACTTCTTATTCCCATTCACTTTACATATATGACATATTTACTTTCAACAGTAACTTCTATGGAAAACTGAAATATAACTAAACACAGCATTAAAAGAGCATTTGTCAGCTAGTTCTTTAACAGAGACAATATGATGAATTTTTTAAAAAATAGCACTGATGTCTGCTTTCACTAATGGAATCATTTGCATTGTTCAGTGGTAAAAGGGTTGTAAAAATGGAAATAAGCCTCTCGTGAATCCACATGTGACAAGACAAAAGAATCATACAGATAGATAGATATCCAGTGATCACAGGCTCTGAAGACCACATGCTGCTTCCACAAAATGCTTCCATTGCTGCCTGTTTTGTGCCTGGTTACTCCAGGTGTCTTCAATCCCCAGGGCTGCTAGGTCCTTCGCCAGGTCGTCCATCCAGCACTGCCTTGGTCATCCAATGGGGTGTTTGGTTTCCCCTGTAGTGCCATCTTTATCTGTCTTCCATTTGGCATACAGGCTATGTGGCCCACCCATTGTATTGTTTTGCTCTTCATCTTCTGTAGGATAGTTGGTTGTTGTGTCAAAAGGTAGATTTCCTTGTTTTTCTTCCTCCTCCATTCTCCATTATCTAGAACTGGTCCCCATATCTTCCTCATTACTCTTCTTTCAAATATTAATAGTTTTTCCTTTCCTCGATTAGTCATGCTCCATGTTTCTGAACTGTACATTATTGCTGGGCCTATCACTATGTTGTAGATTTTCATCTTAGTGTTCACTGAAATTGATTTAGAGCCGAGTATCTCTCTGATAGGATGCATGCAGTTCATTTTCTTTCCTTCATATGCATTTTTATGTTGTTGTCTGTGGTAAACCATGATCCCAAGTATTTGAACTGGTGTACTCACTTGAACCTCTTGCCATTGATTTCAAGGAATTCTTCCTGCTCTTGTCTTCTTCCTAATTGAATGAACTCTGTTTTGTCTTGATTCACTTTGAGCCCTACCTTCTGTGCATAATTGTCCTTTTCCTGGTACATTCCTTTCAAATCATGCTTTAATTCACTTAGTAGTGCTATGTCATTTGCAAATGCGAGACAACTGAAGTTACTGTATATCTGTACTCCAGCCCACTCCTGTTGCCTACACTCTTTTATTACTTTCTCCAAGATGACATTGAACAAAACACATGAAAGAGCATACCCTTGTCAGAGGCCTGTCTCAATCTCAAATGTTTCTGATGTGGCTCCTCGGAAATGTACTGCTGTATTTGACCCTTCCACACAAGCTTGCACCATTCTCATTAGCTTCTCAGGGATTCTGAAGTCACACATTGCATTGTATAGGCTATTCCTATGGATGCTGTCACATGCATGTTGAAAATTGACCAACAGGTTGTAGATATCTTTATCATATTCTCAGTGTTTTTCAAACAATTGTCTTAGTGTGAAAATGTGATCTATTGTCAATTGGTTTTGTCGAAAGCCAGCTTGGTACTCCTGTATGTTGTTCTCTATGAATGGTTGCAATTTTCTGAGGATAATGATGGATAGTACCTTATACATTACATTCAACAAGCTGATTCTCTGTAGTTACCACATTCCATTTTGCTTCCCTTCTTGTATATTGGGCATATTATAGCCAATTTCCATTCTTCTGGCAGTGTCTCCTTCTCCCATATCAACTGGATCAGTTTATATATCTCTAAGTGTAAGCTACCACCTCCCTCCTTGATTAATTCTGATATTATTATGTCCTTCCCTGGGGCTTTGTTGTTTCTGAGTCCTTTGATTGTGATCTTCATGTCTTCTTCACTAGTTTCTCATTCTTCTTCATCTTTCCTTTCCTCCATACTGTCTACAGGTAACATCTCATGTGGGTCTGGGCAATTCAGCAGTTCTGAGAAGTATTCTTTCCATCTTCTACAATTCTTTCTTTGCCATTTATCAAGTTGGTGTTCTTATCTCTAATGAAAATTGTTGGGCTCTGAAATCCATGTTTCTGATTTTTTATGTAATGGAAGAATTGCCTTGAATTCCTGTTTTGGCTCTCTGCCCCAACTTGTTCTAGTGAATTAGTTAGATATATTCTCTTCTTCGCTCTTAGGATTTGCTTTGTCTTCCTTCAGACATTGATAAAATGTTCCCTTTTCTGCTCATTCCCTCTGTAAGCTAGCCACCTCTCCCTCACCTTCCTTCTCTTTTCTGTAGCCTTTTGGCATGTCTCGTCAAACAATTTCCTCTTCTTCGTTATCTTCTTTCTTCCCAATATATCCCGTGCTACACTTAGTACTGTGGACTTTATTTCTTTCCACTTCTCCTCCACGTTCTCTCTTGCTTCCAGGATCTCCAAGACCTCAAAACGGTTTTTTATTTCTATAGTATATTGTTCTTTAGTGGCACTTTCTCATAGTTTCTCAACATTCAGATCAGGTTCTAGTGTCCCCTTCTTCTAATGCATGCATGTGAACATAAGTTTAAGCCCGCACACAATGAGGAAGTGGTCTGATGCACAGTCGGCTCCTCTATATGACCTAATGACCATGACTCTATGGCTGTAGTGCTGGTCCACCAAGATGTGATCTATCTGGTTGGTGGTTCTTCCATCCGGTGAACACCATTTTCTCTTATGTATTCTCTTGAGTTCGAAGTAAGTCGAACTTACTCTCAGGTTCTTTGAGATAGCTAAGTTGATCATCCTCTGACCATTCTCATTGGTCTCATAATGCAAACTGTGCCTTCCTATAGTTGTTATGTAGAATTCCTCTTTTCCTGCTTTTCCATTGAAATCACCTAGCACTATCCTAATATTTCTAGTTGGTGTGCTCTCAATAATTTGTTCTAGTTGGTCATAGAACTCTTCCTTTTCCTCATCTGTTTTATCCTCAGTTGGGGCATGAACATTGATCAATGTGATGTCTGACACTTGGTTTCCATGTACTATGTAGGATATTCTCTTGTGAACACCTTTGAAGTCTTTAACTGTATTTGCTGCTTTGTTGAATTTGCTGAATTTGTGTTTATCTACACATCTGCCATAAAATAGTGTGTATCCATCCTCTTTGTGAGTTCCCTCTCCTAGTCATCTTGTCTCTTGTACTGCCACCAGGTCCAGTTTATATCAGTTAATTTCTGAGACCATAGTCTGGATGGTTCCTGGTCTATATAGGCTCTGAACATTCCAAGATACAAAATTAAAATTTCTAAATCGTATACCATTTTTCCTTTGCAGTTTTTGTATTCCATTGTATCCATCCACGTCTGAGGGAAGTTTGTGCTTCATAGCAAAGAGTTTTTTTACAGGATTGGGTTGTTAGCCCAATGCCCAACCCTCCTCCTTTATCCAGGCTTGGGACTGGCAGTGGCTGTTGCAAGGCAACTGACCCCAGGTGGAGTTGAGAATCATATATAAGGTGCAAAATACATGATACACAGAACAACTGATGTGAGCAGCACAGACTAAAAGAGCATAGTGAGAGAGAGAGAGAGAGAGAGAGAGAGAGAGAGAGAGAGAGAGAGAGAGAGAGAGTGAGTGAGGGGCATACAGATAAGAACACACACACACACACACACAAATGCACTAGTAGCAGGATACAGGCACATAAATTATCATAAATTTTATAGGTTTTATAATGATTCTTGCTGTTTTACAGTTCTAATTTGTATCTACTTTCCTACTCTATAAAAATCTGTGGAGTGTACGGCAGAGGGTACTTTCTATTGTACCAGTTATTAGGGCTTCTTCCCACTGTAGATTCAAGAGTAATGGTATGAGACCTTACAAAAACTATATCACTCATACGAGATACTTTCCCTGTGCTGTTTTGATATGGTGTTTTATTTTTGTACTACAATATTACAAAAGCATTTCAATTAGTGGTTACCAGTAAGTAGTGTCTTAACCACTTGCTGGTCAAAACTGGTAACTATCTTTTGAAATGCTTTTGTGATTGTTGTCACAAGAATACAAAAGATCATCTCAGAACATCACAGAGTAGGCCTAAGTCTCTAATTGTGAGTCTTACAGTTTTTGTAATGCTTCACACTGTTATACTTGTTTCTATTTTGACAGAAATAGTTTATTCTGAATCTATGTTGTTTAATTCAGTGTTTTATGATTATGGGCAGTCTTTCCACACAGTAATTCTCTAGCCACCTTTCACTGAAAGGAAATACAGTTTATTTTGTAGGGAAGAAAGTGTTAATATATTTAGATATGTTAACTGTGGCTGACACAGTTCTGTATTTGCAATGTCTGTAATTACCTTTTTTGCTTTGTTTTCCTACATAAACATGGCCTGTGTGCCACTAGTGTTACTGTTCTGTTTATGTAAGTTGGTGTTTCTGATTTCAGAGTGCAACAGCATACTGTTATAATTGTTGTTACAACATTCCTTTGTTATATTACTATAATAGCAAGTTAGTGTTATCCTTTCACAGGGTTGTATGACCATGATCATGTAACTAATGGATTTTAAGCTACTGGAACCACTGTTTTCATCCACTAAATACATTACAATTTTATACTTGCAGATGTTGGTGTAGACAGTATTCAACAAACTTTCAGCAATAAACTGAAAAGTAAAAATTTAGCAAAGTTAGGTAATTCTCATGCTAGAGGGCCAACTATTGCAGGATAAACTAGAATCAGAGTACCAGCTCACTCTCTTCTCTCTCTCTCTCTCTCTCTCTCTCTCTCTCTCTCTCTCTCTCTCTCTCTCTCTCTCTCTCTTCAATGCTAATATCAGTTTGTAAAGACTTCACTGTGGTAAGAATGGGTAGTCAGGGCAATAATATTGACAGAGATCTTGGCTACAATATAGTGTGTGATGGCAACATCAAGACTTACCAATGTTTATCTTGTAGCTTTACTGAGAACCATGACCAACCTCCTTTGAACTTGTCTGTCAGGAGAAAGAATTTGGAGTTGGAATGGCTACTTATATCAGGTGCAGGGTCATATATTGGCATAGCTCTTGTATTAGGCATGATCTTCATCTCAGCAATAAAGGAAAGGGTAAATTGGCTAAGCAAATGGAAAAAAAAGTTGGGTGGAGAAAAGGCACTGTCATGAATGGTAAAATACCAGTGGGTACAAGATTCAGAACAGCACCTTCTTTAGGGTAGGGAGGACAGAAAGAACCCAACCGTTATGATTGATACAAATCTTCAGTTTTAGAAAGAAACCAAACAACATTAAATCTAGCATATTGCATCAACACAAACAGCAGCTGGTTAAAAATTTTCAGCAATCAGCAGAAATTTTATTTCCACTCAGTTTTATGTCTGTCAGTGTAAAATGTCAGCTACCATTATTGCTTCAAAATACTGAAAGACTAAGAAGTATAATTATATATAAGTGCTACTGGATTTAGGTTAGTGTCTCAATTTTTGTAGACTTGAAATGTAGAAAGGAGGAGTTGCCACATTTATTAAGAATTGTCTTAAATTTAAGAACACAGATATTCTTAAATTCTGGCTAGAGCCTGTACAACAAAAGCAGAATTGCTTAATAAACCCATCATAATAGTAAGTCTATACTGAGCACCTCTAGGTGATTAAATATGTTCATAAAGTACTCTGAAGCTCTGCTGGCCTATTTAACATTGAAAAACATAGAAGTAAAGGTTGCTGGAAATTTTAATGTAAATTTTCTTCAGAACTCTTCCAATAACACTATCAGTCAACCTAATACCTACTGCAAACTTCCCAACTAGAATAGCTAATTGCTCGAAAACAGCCACTGATAATATTTTACACGAAGGTCTAATAAACAAAATTATATTACAAAACCAATTGTCGATGGCCTCTAAAACTGTGATATCCAGTCTGTTTTGTTAAATGTTGATACTGAATAGGATATAAAATCCACTAAATCAGAATTCAAGAGGGAAGCCTGTAAGCCAAAAACTCATTATTTTAGGAAACTTCTCAAAGACATGAACTGGGGTGATGGATACACTGCTAATCACACAACTGAAAAGTACAACACTTTTTTTAACAATGTCTTTATTTTAAAACTGTTTTTCCTAAATCTACACCAGATTTGAACAAAGTCTACAAAGTGTCCACAGATTACTCAAAGAATAAAGGTATCTTGTATGACGAAAAGAAACTACCTGTTACTAAGAACAGCTCTGTCGTTGATGGTGTATCTAATTACAAAACATACTGCAAAATATTAAAGACATCAATACGAACACCAAATCAAATGCGTTACAAGAGAAAGATAGTCACATCAAATAACAAAATATACACAATATTGGATATAGTGCAGGAAGATACTGGCACAACCAGAGGTGATGAACAGATAGCATTAATATTAAATGATACATTGATAATAAATGTGTACTGCATTGAACAACTTTTTAACAAGCATTTCATAACTAATCCTGAAAAGATGGGGTTGTCAGGTTCAATAGATGCTGCCATAGAATATCTCAGATCAGTCATTATAAATAACCTCAGTAAGATATGGCCCTCACTGTACCAGTAGAACTTATGTCTACCATAAAATGTTCAAAATAACAATAATTCTAGTGGTTATGATAAAATATCAACAAAATTAATTAAAGAGTGTACTGTTGAGTTATATGTGTAACCAGGAATTTATTGGTGGAATGCTTCCTGAATGGCTGAAACATGCTGTAGTTAACCTTATGCTTAAGAAATGAGATGAAATACCATGAAAGTTTAGAAAAGGTAACATACAATCAGCTTCTTAATTATTTGACAACAAATAATGCATTGTCAAATTCATAGTTTGTATTTCTAAAGGGTTCTGATATTGATAAAGTATTCTACACATACAGCAAGAATGTACTTAATTCATTAGACAATACATTACAAGCTACTAGTATATTTTTGATTTGTCAAAGACATTTGACTGTGTAAATGACACTATGTTTTTAAGTCAATTAGAATATCAAGGTGTAACAGAAAATGCTGCAAAATGATTAAAATGCTATACCCCTGACAGGAAACAAAGCTTACCAATAGGAAAAATAAGTGTACTAAACTATCAGACATCATACAACTAGGAACTAATTACATATGGTGTCCCACAATGTCCCACCTTAGGGCCCTTACTTTTTATTGTGTACGTCAATACCTTTCCTCAGTAAGGTTACCCAATGTCATTTCTTTTTTGTTTGCAGATGACACAAACAATGTATTAAATGCCAAATCTAGTACAATGTTAGAAAGATCAGTTAATGAGATTTTCATGGACATAAATAAATAAATACTTCTTTGTCACTAAACTCTGAAAACACACCATATGCAGTTTGAAACTTGTAAAAGGTTTCTCACCAGTTTTGTTGTTGTGGTCTTCAGTCCTGAGACTGGTTTGATGCAGCTCTCCATGCTACTCTATCCTGTGCAAGCTTCTTCATCTCCCAGTACCTACTACAACCTACATCCTTCTGAATCTGCTTAGTGTATTCATCTCTTGGTCTCCCTCTACGATTTTTACCCTCCACGCTGCCCTCCAATGCTAAATTTGTGATCCCTTGATGCCTCAAAACATGTCCTACCAACCGGTCCCTTCTTTTTGTCAAGTTGTTCCACAAACTCCTCTTCTCCCCAATTCTATTCAATACCTCCTCATTAGTTATGTGATCTACCCATCTAATCTTCAGCATTCTTCTGTAGCACCACATTTCGAAAGCTTCTATTCTCTTCTTGTCCAAACTAGTTATTGTCCATGTTTCACTTCCATACGTGGCTACACTCCATACAAATACTTTCAGAAACGACTTACTGACACTTAAATCTATACTCGATGTTAACAAATTTCTCTTCTTCAGAAACGCTTTCCTTGCCATTGCCAGTCTACATTTTATATCCTCTCTACTTCGACCATCATCAGTTATTTTACTCCCTAAATAGCAAAACTCTCTTACTACTTTAAGTGTCTCATTTCCTAATCTAATTCCGTCAGCATCACCCGATTTAATTTGACTACATTCCATTATCCTCGTTTTGCTTTTGTTGATGTTCATCTTATATCCACCTTTCAAGACACTATCCATTCCGTTCAACTGCTCTTACAAGTCCTTTGCTGTCTCTGACAGAATTACAATGTCATCGGTGAACCTCAAAGTTTTTATTTCTTCTCTGTGAATTTTAATACCTACTCCAAATTTTTCTTTTGTTTCCTTTACTGCTTGCTCAATATACAGATTTAATAACATCGGGGAGAGGCTACAACCCTGTCTCACTCCCTTCCCAACCACTGCTTCCCTTTCATGTCCCTCGACTCTTATAACTGCCATCTGGTTTCTGTACAAATTGTAAATAGCCTTTCGCTCCCTGTATTTTACCCCTGCCACCTTTAGAATTTGAAAGAGAGTATTCCAGTCAACATTGTCAAAAGCTTTCTCTAAGTCTACAAATGCTAGAAGCGTAGGTTTGCCTTTTCTTAATCTTTCTTTTAAGATAAGTCGTAAGGTTAGTATTGCCTCACGTGTTCCAACATTTCTGCGGAATCCAAACTGATCTTCAGCAAGGTCCACTTCTAGCAGTTTTTCCATTTGTCTGTAAAGAATTCATGTTAGTATTTTGCAGCTGTGGCTTATTAAACTGATAGTTCGGTAATTTTCACATCTGTCAACACCTGCTTTCTTTGGGATTGGAATTATTATATTCTTCTTGAAGTCTGAGGGTATTTCGCCTGTCTCATAAATCTTGCTCACCAGATGGAAGAGTTTTGTCATGACTGGCTCTCCCAAGGCTATCAGCAGTTCCAACGGAATGTTGTCTACTCCCGGGGCCTTGTTTCGACTCAGGTCTTTCAGTGCTCTGTCAAACTCTTCCCGCAGTATTGTATCTCCCATTTCATCTTCATCTGCATCCTCTTCCATTTCCAGTACATCGCCCTTGTATAAACCTTCTATATACTCCTTCCACCTTTCCGCCTTCCCTTCTTTGCTTAGAACTAGGTTTCCATCTGAGCTCTTGATATTCATACAAGTGGCTCTCTTTTCTCCAAAGGTCTCTTTAATTTCCCCGTAGGCAGTATCTATCTTACCCCTAGTTAGATAAGCCTCTACATCCTTACATTTGTCCTCTAGCCATCCCTGCTTAGCCATTTTGCACTTCCTGTCGATCTCATTTTTGAGACGTTTGTATTCCTTTTTGCCTGCTTCATTTACTGCTTTTTTATATTTTCTCCTTTCATCAACTAAATTCAATATTTCTTCTGTTACCCACGGATTTCTATTAGCCCTCGTCTTTTTACCTACTTCATCTTCTGCTGCCTTCACTACTTCATCCCTCAGAGCTACCCATTCTTCTTCTGCTGTATTTCTTTCCTCCATTCCTGTCAATTGTTCCCTTATGCTCTCCCTGAAACTCTCTACAACCTCTGGTTCTTTCAGTTTATCCAGGTACCATCTCCTTAAATTAGCACCTTTCCAGTATGTGCCTAAAATATGATAACAAGCAGATAGCAGAAGTTTACAAGTTTAAATTCTTTGGTTTACAGCTTGATATTAAATTCAACTGGGAGAAACATACCACAGGACTGCTATAGTGCTTAAACAAATTTCTATTTGTAACACAAATTTTGTCAGATGTAGGTGATACGAAAATGAAAAAGGCTAGCATACTTTTCTTCCTTTCATTCCATAATGTCACACGAGATTATTTTTTGTGTAGCTCATCCAGCCAAGTGGTGGGTATTAAAAGTCATCCTGTGGAACAATATTAATATATTTCTGTAAACAAGTAATTTGGGAGACCACTCATGATGGAAATATGTTAGAGTCACTTGTAGCAAAAATGATTAAGAAAGCACAAATGGTACCTAAACAAGTGGAATGATTGACATGTTCACTAAGCTGTTTTAAAGAGGCAAAAGTGTTATATCTCAAAGAGGAACTGAAACCATTTATTTTTGGGTAGGAACATGTAGAGGATATGTGGTTCAAGTTTAATAAATAATTAAATATGCATTAAATAGACATGTGCCTAGTAGAAATCTTTGTGATGGGAGGGACCCTCCATAGTATAAATGAAAAATGTTTGGCTGTTTAGAGGGCAATGCATGAACTTGGAAACAACTATTGAATCTTTATGAAAGAGCTTGCACAAAACCAAAAAGAATCAGGTCACATGTAGAGGCTGTCAGTGGCACCAAAGTTTGATAGAGTCCAGACACTCACAGGTGACAGGAACTGAAATTTAGAGCAGCAAAGTAAAATCATCAATGTTGACTTTAGTTTTCAAACATTCCTTTATTAAGGAGGATGCAAAAGCACTGCCATGGTTTACTTATCATACTACAGCAAAGATGAGTGATACAGATATTACTGTATGAAGTGTTGAGATTAATTGAAAATCTCTAAAACTGAACAAGGTTACAGTGTACAATGGAATCCCTTGTCAGATTCTGTACAGATTTTTCAGTTGATATAGTTTCCATTTTAACCATAATATACCACACATTCCTTGAGTTATAAATTGTGTCCAGTGATTTGAAGTAAACACAAGCCACACTCATGTATAACGGGGAAGACAGAAAGATTAGGGTTTAATGTTCCATTTACATTGGGGCCATTTAGAGGTAGAGCCCAAGCTCAGAATGATTCAAGGATGGTGAAGGAATTTGGCCATGTCCTTTTAAAGGGACCTTACCAGCATTTGCCTGGAGCAATTTAGGGAAATCATGAAAAACCTAAATCTGGATGGACAGACGTAGATTTTAATCATCATATAATCCTAAATGTGAGTTCAGTGTTCTAACAACTGTTCCACCGCATTTGATATCTATAAGAAGGGTAGCAGAAGTGATCCACAAAACTACCATCTTAGGTCATTGAAGTCAGGAAACATTTTCTGAGCTCAAATCTAAAGAGGTATTTTGAACAGAATGACCTCCAAAGAATTATTCCTATGGAGCAGCCACAACAGTACAAGCTCATTTTGAAAAATGAAGAAACCATAGGACAGTTGCTTAATTCTCAATTTTTTGATGGTGTACATGACAGGTTTCAGAACTCTTATAGTTCCATCATCTGGTGTAAAAAATAAAATCACTTCATCATCTGAGGTATCCTCACATGTTGCCACAGAACAAAAGGTTCTGTGTTAAAGGGATAAAAGGGACAAAAATTCCATAACAACACAGGACAACTATGTAATATTGTGTAATAAAAGATACCAATTATTCTGCAAAAACCTATTTACATAGTTTCAAGAAACAGTATTAAGTGAATAATGTAAATATATTCACTAATCTCATGTTTATCATTTGCATAGGGACTGCGAAGACCAGATTAGACTAATTACAGCATGTACATAGGTTTTTAAGTAGTCGTTCTTCCCATACTCCATACAAGGTTGGAACAGGAAGAATTTGAGACATGTTGTACCATGCTAAACATCCTATGTCATGTACTTCAGTGGTTTGCTGAATGTGTATGTAGATTATTACTATATTACTGTAAAGTATTTCATTGTTCTGCATAATCTGCAATTAGCTTCTGCTCAAGAATGTATCTTTACCTTCATATTCAGAGGACAGTTAATGAAGGAGCAATTAATATACAAGAACTGTATAATCACACCCTTACAGGATCCTGCCAGAGTCAGTACGTTGGTTGATGGTGAATGGAAGAGCAAGTGATGCAAATGTCATAATTCAAAAAGCAGCAAAGCAGAATGGTGTGGACCTATCAGAGAAGGCCATCAAGAGGATGCAATTAGCGCAGGTAACAAAATGTATGTTGACATACACAGTATTTGCATTAATTATAAAATATTGCTGAAAAAAAAGAAAACCTACTTCACACAATATAACAGTTACAAAAAGTATTTTTTTAAAATATGTGTGGTAAAGTTTGTATATAGCATTAGACAAACAGAATAGAGTAACTTGTTTTGTTAGTGACTGAGGAAACATGCTAGTCTTCCTGAGTAAAGTTCTGACTGGAATTTCTCCTCCTCCTAATCATTTAGCTATTTATCCTGAGAGAACTACAATCTACCACTTGAAAGGAAGCTCAGAGTTTAAGATTTCATTGGTTTTGTATTCTTAAATGCATTTCACTTCCCTAAATATTTCATTTGTATGTAAATCAACTCTTCCAAAAATGAAAATGTCTTTGAAATCAGTTCATAGTCTTTTTACATGCATGTCTGAATGAACAGGAATTAATGACAATTAACAGTCATCCAAAACTAATTTGAAACAAATTTTCTGGATATAAATCCCTAGACATTAACTGTGTCAGATATAGATGTACTACCTATTAGAGGCATCTGAAAATTTGAGCTGGACCATGACTTGAACCCATTTTTCCTGTTTATGATGAATGACTGCCTCAATCACTTTGGCTATGCATGCACACATTCCAGACCAACCAAAACATTCACATGTCACACTGTCTACATTCCTAAATGCAAGCAAATATTATATGACTGCACATGTGGGCACAAGATGATTCTCAGTTCTTCATCGTCTCATTCTCACTGGTGTGGGAATACAGAATAAATCTGTGAGCATTATGTGTTGAATGTAGGGGACTGTGGCATAAGGATGTAGACAGTTTGAAATATGGAAGCTTATGCTGATCCAGGAGGCATGCACAGCTAACCAAAGTTGTTAATGTGACAGCTCATGCTAAGTGGGAAATCCAGGGTTGAGTCCCAATCTGGCACAAATTTTCAGACACCACTAATAGGTAGTACATCTATACCTAACACAGCTGATGCCTAGATTTCACATTCAGCAAATTTATTTTGAATCAGTTCATAGTCTCATTTCTTACTGTGATCTGAATTTCTGTTTGTGTGGAAAATGAACTACACTGTTACTATCAAATCAACTGTTTCTTTGTCATTTTGTTAGCCCAATCATCAGTAGCACCACTGCATAAAACACATGCTTGGAGAGAAAGGTAATGATGTGCTTCCTAGGTTTATTCTAGATTTTCCATTAGAAAATTATCATATACAACAAAATTTGTCTTCATGTCCACAACCTTGTATCTACTTGCCTCTTACCACAATAGGACTGCTCAATCTAAAGTGTCTAACCAGATATTTATTCAAGTTGAAATGAATGAAGCATGAGATCTCTTAACATCAAGTAAGAAGGGACAAAGTATTCCAGCTTAGGTGCTGGACAGGTGGCATGAATGCCATTTATCAGCTTCCATAATCTAAAAGCACTTCAGACTGCAATGTGCATGTGAATCATAACACTGTGGTGCTGAATACAAAACTGTAATGGTTCATGATGAATTCTATTTCCACATGTCCTGTAGTGATGGCCATATAAACGCTACCGAGATGCCAGAAATCTGGCTGCAGTCGCCACTGTTGAATGGCATAGTGGACAAAGGCTGGATGTGATGGTTTGGGTATTATTGGATACACCTTGTGATCTCAGCTATGATGTATACACTGAGATCACAAAAGCCATGGGACAGCAGTATGCACTTATACAGATGGTGGTAGTAACATGTTCATTAGGTATGAAAGGTCAGTGCATTTGTACTCAAATGATTCATGTGAAAAGGTTTCCGATGTGATTTTGGCCACATGACCGAATTAAGAGACTTTGAATGTGGAATGATAGGTGGAGCCAGATGCTTGGGAAATTCCATTTTGAAAATCATTAGGTAATTCAATATTCCAAGATGCACAGTGTCAAGAGTGTGCCGATAATATCAAATTTCAGGCATTAGCTCTCCCCATGGACAACACAGTGGTCAACGGCCTTGACTTAATAACCGAGAGCAACAGCATTTGCATAGAGTTGTCAGTGCTGATAGCCAAGTAATCCTGGATGAAATAACCACAGAAAGCAATGTGGGATGTATGACAAATGTATCTCTTAGGACAGTATGGTGAAATTTGGCATGAATGGTCTATAGCAGCAGATGACCAATGCGAATGCCTTTACTAACAGTTTGACATCATTTACAGTTCCTCTCTTGGGCTCATGAAAGTTTTCGTTTGACCCGAAAAGACTGGAAAACTGTGGCCTAGTCAGATGAGTCCCAATTTAAGTCAGTAGGAGTTGATGGTGTGGTTTAAGTGTGGCATACACCCCACAAAGCCAAGGACCCAAGTTGTCAACAAGGCACAGTGGAAGCTGGTAATGGCTCAATAATGGTGTGGGCTGCATTTATATGGCATGGACTAGGTCCTCTGGTCCAACTCAATTGATCATTGACTGGAAATGCTTATGTTTGACTGTTTGGAGTGCTATTCATGGACTTAATGTTCCCAGACAACATTGGAACTTTTATGGATGACAATGCACCATGTCGCCAGTCCACAATAGTTTGCAATTGGTTTGATGAACATTCTGGATAATTTGAGCAAATGATTTTGCCAGCCAGGTCACCCAGAATGAACCCCATCAAACATGTATGGCATATAATCAAAAGGTCAGTTTGTTTGCACAAAATCCTGCACTGGCAACAATTTCAAAATAATGGGTGACTATAGAAGCTACATGGCTCAATATTTCTGCAGGGAACTTCCAGCGAGTTGTTGAGTCCACGCCATGTTGAGTTGCTGCACTACACTGTGCAAAAGAAGAACTGACATGATGTTAGGAGGTATCCCGTGACTTTTGTCACCTCAGTGTAGGAGGACACCCGAATAGCAAATGCCATGTCAGGATGATTTTAGAGCTTGAGAGTACTGCACCTTTGTCAGGCAACACCAAATGTTATATCTCAGTGGGACAGTGTCAAACCACATGCAGCAAGAAATATGTAAATCTTCTTCAAAAGAATTTGGTGGAAAAGCCTCCTGGACCTGCATATTAGCTTAAAATATCACCCTTTGAACTTGCCTGAGAAATAATTGACCTTAAACTTGTTCATCACTGCCCTCTAGCAACCATACTGATTCTTTGTAGGTGCATCTACAAATCCCATTCAGGGAGATTCTCCAACACCATCTTAGACTCCCTTTGATTTGCAACTGCAGCATTTAGAAACTCTGAAGCTGTACGTATGGTATTTACACCGTGTTGCATTTTTAGTCAGAGATGACATTCAGCTCTGTAATCTTAATCATTTGTATATTGTCATGTATGGCTCTGTAATCTTTTGTATGAAGTATGTTTCAGTCACAAACATTCATGAGTTATAATATACAATGCCCAATAAAGAAAAATTGAAGCACTGTGAGGGAAAGTAGGAAACATAATCGTACTTCATGAGTTGTGAGGGTATGTGATGTTATTTCAGTGATTATACAACCTAGTCAAACTTAAAAAGAACTTGGTAGTATGAGCCCACTTATCAGCATGATGTTGCTCCTCCTCTGGCCTGGATGCATGCACCAATTTGGTTGGGAAAGGTATCATGAAGTCGTCTCCTGAGGCAAGATGACCCACAGCTGGTTGTAACTAGTTCCTGACATCCTGGGTGCTGACACTGGGACTGCTGGTCCCACACGTGTTCTACCAGGACAGATCTGGGATCTTGCTGTCCATAGGAGTACTTTAACATCACATGATGTTTGAGGATGAGAATTGTCCTGTTGAAAAATGATACCATGATACTGTCTCATGAGAAGTAACATGTGAGGGCACAAGATGTTTGTGATGTACTGTTGTTTGATCAGAGTTCCCTCAATCACTGCCAGCCAAGACGTGAAATCACACCCAATGGCTCCCCACACCATGATGCCGGGAGTAACACCACTGTGCCTCTCAAATCACTGGAAGAATAAAACCACTCCTGAGGTTGCCACCATACTCACCAACAATAGTCGTCTAGGGTGGTACAGGAACACAATTTATTTGCTGAACCCAATGTGATGCTATTTGTCAGCAGTCCATGCTTCCTGCTCATTGAGCCACTCCAAATGCAGCAGTTTGTATTGTGTTGTTAACAGCATCATATGTATGGGATGGTGATTTCCTAGTTCAGCTGCTGCTAATCTCTGACCAATGACATGATACGACACAGAATGTTGCAGAAAGTCCATTAATTGTTCACAGATGGCAGATACAGATGTGTAAGGATTACATTATGCTCAGTTCACACTTCAGCAATCCTTCCTTGTGGTGGTCAGAACTTCAATGACAAGTATGTCTGCACACACATTCCATGCAGTCCAACTCTGAGCCACTTTTACTTCTGAATACCCCATGAATCTCAATGTTCCATGATTCAACCAGTGAGCCAAATGCAGACACACACAGAGACACCTTTCAAACCCTGCCATGTGCTGATAATGTTGTCCCAGATGAGTTCGTAGCATCTCCTTGTCCTTCGCAGTGATCACTCGGCATTAACATTTTTCATGCCCCTTATACAACCTACCAGGCCTGATAGCAACCCTAAACATGAACAAAACTGATGCATTCACATGGCTGTTCTGTCACAAACAATTGCAATTCTAATCATTTACATATCCACTGATGGTATATACATATGCAAAGTTACATTGGCATCCAACCATGTCTTCCTGGTACTTCACCTTCTTTTGTCAGTTAGTACATTACGGCACTCTGAGTGAATAATGACATACACAAGACTCAAACAAAATTTCTGAAATCTAATAATGTGAAAATTAGATCTCTGTAAATGTATTCTTCTGCTTTCCTTCTCTCTTATTCATTTTATTTGCCTCAGTTAAGAGTTGTACCTACAGTACCTGTTATCACAGTTTTATATCAAATATATGTCTGACGTTTTGTAAGTGAACATAATACACTGTCATTCACCAATAAAGGTGAACTAATAGTGACACAAACTGAGGTATTGTATGGCCATCCTTTGACTCCTCCCAGCTCAAAAGAATGAAACAATTGATTTAGTGAATGACAAAAATGGGATTCCTGAAACTGGCTCCTTCAAACAGGCCTTAGTTTAATATGCCATACTATAAGTTTTCTTATTAAACTGTAGATTTCCAGATGTATACTTTCATATTTAACCATCAATTCATGAAAACAGTCATTAAGAACAGTAGAAAATTCTGTTTGATCTGATCTTGCCCCATCATGATCAGCATATCCAGAATTGAAAAAAATTGTATGTAGATTGCAACTTCACAAAAGTTTTTGGTATAATTTGAAACATACTATTTCAGAAAACAGCACCAGTCCATGATGACATCCATGGAACAGATAGCACTGATGACAGCTGCAAAACTGGAAAAGTAGATGCTATTGTGCAAGTGATGCACTCCTCCACACTTATGGTGCGCTTGTTTGTCTGCTGTTTCTGCTGGTTAGTTTCTCACCAAGTTAGTATTAGATTAATGATTCAACAGAATTAGAAATATGCTTTAAATGGAAAATACAGGATGGATTGTAATAATATGTTTCATGCTCTGTAGTCACACGTGTAATTGAAATCCTTGAACTGATACCAAATGTGAACTTAAGATGTTTTAACAGCATGAATTCAATAAATTATTGTAAGCAGTATGTATCCTGCATTGTAATGCGAATTTGCATGTTGATTAATTTTCACTTTACAAACTGTAGGCATAATGAATCTATGACTTATGAAGAATACTACAATCAAAGGCTCTTCTCAGGTGTTCTGTAAATATTAATTTTTTATCCTGTGCTATATAGGTAGAAACACAGTTTACGATTAGTTACATTGGTAGTCACAAGGAGACCAGCAGAACAAAACAGGCAGCTGTGGTGGTGGCTGACAATAGAGATCATGAGGTGAATTAATGACCAACATAAATCTAGAGTATGCATGAGTCTTCTAATCATATACCACATCCCAAAAGAAAGACTCCCACTGATGGTTGTTGTCGATTTCCTGCCAACGCCAAACACTAGGGTGGAGGATGTAATAGTAAAAGGCAAGGTGATGGCCTGGCTGGTCCCTGGCATAGTTGTGGGTAGCACTCCTAGCTGGCAGTGGTGGGAAATGGTGGACTGATACATCACAGTGTGGATGAGCTGATTCTGTTGCTGGACCAGCTGCAACTGGCTGCCCTCAGCCTGAAACATTTGCCTCCCCCTATTGATGGTAAGTGCTGTCCTGAAGTCTGCTGTCATTCACAGTTTGTACATATGTATCTTAAATGTCCTGATCATTCAGCCAGATTTTGAACTGGATGCTGGATGGAAAGGAGCAGTGGTCCAGGTGGAGGTTACACTAATAAAATTCCTGAAACACGATGCCCTGAAATGAGGGCTATTGTCAGAAACCAGGGTGGAAGGGGTCCCTCACAAATATGATGGGGAGGATGTGGATAGTAGTTGTCATAGTAGTTGTAGCCATCCAGATGACATAAGGAAAACTAAAGAGTGTGTCAACAACAAGCGATCACATTGTGCCATAGACTTGACCAATGAAATCAATATGCACCCTTTGTCAGTGATGGTCAGGACATGGTCAATGATTGAATAGCTGTACTGTGGCAGACTAGTTGTGGATGGAGGCATGGAAGTTCCAGAAAGCATCTTCAATGGTGGTGTCAACCCCAGGCCAATGCACATGATGCACTATTCCCTTCATCTGCACATTTCCCAATGTGCAGTGTCGAGGAGCTCCAATATGAAGAAGCAGAGCACAAGTTGAACTACAACCCACATTCATCATCTGTAGCCAGTAAAATGACCCTCTCGGTCATATTGAGCCTGCTCTGTAAAGAAAAATGGGTGGGCCAGTCTGGGTTGATGTCTTTAGACAAATGCCCTGGCCACCCCACCATACAGAAAACAACAACCTCTCACTACTTCATGTGCCATAATTGGAAATCTGTCAAAGGTATGTCACTGGTTTGCATCTAAGGCAAAACACTGTGCCTCATGCCTATAACATTTGGCATATGGCCACACAGCAACCAGGAAAGTGTTTCTGCATTGGAGTACTGCATTTTGGACCAATGATGGCTCTCAGAGGTATAATTGCTAAGGAGCAATGCCTAACATTGCAACCACTGTGCTGTTTTATCAGGAAGTTGTGAATGGGGGCCAGGCAACCAAATAAGAAACTTGTGATAAGTGATCAGGCAAAACTTTGCACCATAAAGGAACATGTAAAACTTTTGAATGGCATATATGATAGCCAATGCTTCCTTCTCAATTTCTGAATCATCCCTCTATGCCACATTTCATGTTTTAGATACAAATGCAGTGGGCTGTTCTGTACTGCCAGAGTATGTGCGGGATAGCATGGTGCCCATTCCACAACCTGATACATCAGTGCCAAGTGTCAAATGTATGCCAGGATGGAATGCAGCTAAAAAAAGTGGCCGAGCTAATGCACATTTTAAGTTGCATGAAAAACTTCTGTCACACCTCTGACCACACAAATTTAACATTTCTTTTATGCAGCTGATTATGTGGATAGGAAATGTGGGCCATATTTGAAATAAACTAGGTGTAATAATTTACTTTGCCTAGAAACAACTGTACTTCTTTGAGGTTCTTAGGGGCCAGTAATTCAATGCAGCTGCATGACCATGCGTCAGGGTCGTGACGTGATAAACGACCCAATTAGTTGACACTTGGAGCAAAGGAACAAAATTTGTTGAGGTGACAGCACAGACCATTGGCTTGAAGCTCTCAAACATCATCTGGTGATTGTGCAGATGCTGCTCCTGGATGACCCTGGTAATTAAGAAATCATCCAAACAATTAACACTGTTGGGAATACCTTGGATGAATTGCTCAAGGTATCTCTGAAACATCACAGGAGCACTTCCAACCCCAAATGGCAGTCTGTTATAATGATTCATGCCAAATAGCATATGAAGCATAAATAGCTGATTTGTCTGATCACCTAAGTGTCACCAAGATCAATCTTTGAAAAATATAGCACCCCAGCCAATTTAGATGACAATTTCTTGTGTCAAGGGAGTGGATAAAGATCAACATTTGTTTGAACATTAACAATAAACAGAAAATCAACACAAATACAGAGTGAATGATAGGTTTCTGCACCATGACCATGGGCATAGCCCATCAGCTACATGATACTGATGAGCAAACACCTACATTTTGCAGCCTAACTAGTTTTGCTTTAACTTGCTCATGAATGGTGAAAGGCACCAGACAAGCCTTACAAGACTTAGGCACTGCCAACTGTGTTACTGAAATGTGGGCCTGGAACTTTGTTGCACAATGTATGGTGGGTTCTAACAGCTGCTTGAATTGTGTGCACAACACACAAAGTTCTGTGAATGGGATTACAGGTGAAGAAAAAAAAAAGAAGATAAAAAACCTTGTCCTGAATTTGCAAACCAAAAAACACAAAAGTTTCTAACCCAAAAATGTTAGTTGCCATCCAAAAGTTGACTACAAGCAAGGTTAGCTGCTGAGAGACATTTCTATAAGCTTGGACAATGATCTGACCCAAAAAGGGGACTGACTGGCCATTGTACATCACCACTTTGCACTGAGGGGACTGCAGCTGCAGGGAGCCAATGCGCCAGGAAATCTGCAGTCATCCCATGAATGTCCAGTTGCAACATGAGATGCTGCATTTTGCCTGTTGCTCTCCCAGGCATCATCAAGGTAGCATGCAGCATGATGAAGACCAAAGTTTTTGATGTTTGCCAGCCGAGTCAGACACTCATGAGGTGCCCTTGTTTGTGGCATGCAAAACAGATGAACTGTGATCTGGACACAATTTGATGGCATAAATGATTCTGGAGCCTGTTGACAACAGAGAGGAAGAAACTTAATGAGATTCTGCTCACTTGGGGACTCGCCAACAGTCAACAAAGTGCTTCCATTTGTGTGCATCTATCAATGATGAGTGTAAGGAATTGCTAACTGCTGCACTGACTACTGAATTCCATGTCACTTAACTACCAGATGAATGGGTGCTCAGATGATGATACTGACTAGAAGTCAACAATTGATAGTGGAGCACTGGCGGCTGTGTCTGAGCGGTTCTAGGCACTTCAGTTCAGAACCGTGCTGCTGCTATGACCGCAGGTTCGAATCCTGCCTCAGGCATGGATGTGTGTGATGTCCTTAGGTTAGTTAGGTTTAAGTAGTTCGAAGTCTAGGGGACTGATGACCTCAGATGTTAAGTCCCATAGTGCTTAGAGCCATTTGAGCCATTTGAATTTGATAGTGGAGCACAACACCAACTAAGACTACTAACAACATCACCACCCATGGAACTATGAAACAGCGTTTGTACTAACACTGTTACTTCATGAGCCTTGGCAATTTTTAACACCTCCCTGATGGTGAGATCAGATGCCTCTGAAGCTTTTATACTAATGTCTTGATCTGAGGCAAGACAGATAATAACATCACAGATTAAGGAGTTTGTATTTAATGTGTCACACTGCTTACAGGAAAAGTCATAGTTGCATGCCAAGCCTTGTAAAGTTAGCAGCCCTTGTTGCATTGGACTGTTTATATTGCTGATGACATTGGTTAAATCTCATCATACTCATGACAACGTGAGTTTGGTCACCATAACAGTCAGTCAGCAAACCACAAACATCAGAAAAAGTCAAACTACTGGACTCAGAGAGCAGGTGTAATTCTTGCACCACTTCATGCAGTTTAGTACTAGGGGGCAGTAAGATCATGTACTGATGCCCAAGATCAGTTATTTGATTTGCCTTGCAGTCCACAACAATACAATGTAATTAGATCTGCCAACCCTTGTTTGCCTTGTCAAAGCAAGTGAAGGGCAGAAGGGGAGGTGAGCCCACCACAGCTGCCAACTACTGTGGGTTTTGCAGAAGCTGTAATACCTATATCTGCTGCTGCTGGTAGAGTCCCAATTTTCTGTCCTACTCTGCATAGGTAGAAACACAGTTTACATTTATTCACACTAGTGGTAATGAGGAGACCAGTGAAATGAGACTGCGAAAGGAGATCACAAGGTGAATTAATAACTAACACAAGTCCAGAGCATATATGAGTCATCTTTTCACAGTCCAGGGAAAAGTCCAAATCACAAAATGTTAATCAAGCAAGGTCAAAATACTCTGCTATCCAATGGCATGTACATAATACTTCAGTGACTAGTGAGAGGCTGGTTGAAATTGCCAGGCTGCAGTATATCTGTAAACAGTCATTAAATGGCAGCACCACCTCACACACTTGCAACAACAGCCATGCCCCATCTCCTTACCCCATGCAAATGTAGGAAGGTATACATTGGGCAGACTGTGCAGACAGATAAAGAAAGGTGCCAGGAGCACAAGAGATATGCCAGTCACATCCAACCCACAAAACATGTTGCTGCAGAACACTGCATAGCTATAGAGGACTAGATAAAATATGAACCAACTGAAGAGCTAAGACAGACCTAGTCATTTTAGGATTGTTTTTTAAAGGACACTGTCAAGATATGAGTCCCAACAGCCTGCTTAATAAGATAGTGACTTCGTCATCAGTAAAGTGTCGTGCCCAGCACTCAGCCGACTAAAGACACAACATCAGCCAGGAGCTACGTCCACATCCAGTGGGGACACAGAAGCACTGAGTAACGTGAGTTTGTTCCCACAATTTGGTTATCATGTTCCCCCCACCACTCATCCTGACACTGTGTGCGGACCGGTAGTGGGGGAAGCTGTGTGGAGTGATAAGAGTATAAACGAGGCACAATGTGGCAAAGATGCTCATTCTCCAGGTGTCACATGAAGATTACAGCAAGGGACATTGTGAAAATATCATGTTCTGAAAACAGCTGCACCCACTTGGGCACCCAAGAGCAATACAAATAGCACATGATGTTGCTCCATCTCATTTTAAGCCACGTACATGCATCTAAAAATACTATTTCTTTCAGTATAGTGGTTGTCTAATTTTATATGGAGAGCTTAAATACATTATGTTATTACTTAAATGTTGAAGTTTACAATAGAGATATAGATATGCTATATTTACAGAAACAAAACTACCAGTAGCACTTATGTTTCAGGGGTACCAACATGTTTGTTTTCTATGGGTTGTCACTGTATTCGGTGGCAATGGCAGGCAACAAGTATCTCAACTTTATGTTGGTGAGCTTGATTGAATTGCCAGGCTGTCTAGCTGCATACTATGCACTGGAGCGTATGGGCCGACGTGTCACACTCAGCACCTCCTTCCTGCTTGCAGCTGTTGCTTGTCTTGCCTTCACAGTCGTTCCTCCAGGTCAGTACTTAAACACAAAATTATTACTAGAATGATAACTACACAGAACATATTTTTCTCTTGGCATTAGTATCAACCCCATAAACCTTACAGAAGTCAGCTGGTAGCTATTCCGTATAACTTGTTTTGATTTCTTCTCTTAGTATCTTAGCCTCAATTTATAAATTGTAATGTTCCTGGAGACACTGGAAGGTTTGAGATTGATTATATAATGGTAAGATACAGATTTCAGAACCAGATTTTAAATTGTAAGACATTTCCAGGGGCAGGGGTGGACTCTGACAACAATTTATTGGTTATGTACTGTAGATTAAAACTGAAGAAACTGCAAGAAAGTAGGAAATTAAGGAGATAGGACCTGTAAAGTTGACAGAACCAGAGGTTTTTGGGAGTTGCAGAGGGAGCATTAGGCAATGATTTACTGAAACAGGAGTAAAGAATATAGTGGAAGATAAATGGGTAGCATTTAGAGATGAAATAGTGAAGGCATCAGAGGATCAAATAATTAAAAAGACAAGGTCTCATGGAAATCTCCTATAGCTGCTGTGTATTATTTGTTTAGCTGAGAGTAATAAGCCTTCTCATTGTTTAGCTCAGCTATTTGAATTATACTTACTCAGTTCAGATTAGCTCAGAACATTTTGCATATCAGTGCAAATGTTTACAGCAAGCAGTACCTATAGTGACATTTATAACACATAAGAAAGGTCCCATATACTAGAATTAAAATCTGTAGCTAAGAATGTGTGTCGATCAGCACTAGTTGTGATTAGTTTTAAGTACATTTTAGGTAATTACATTATGTACAAGTAGCCTGCAATGACCACTTCTGCCTGTTAATGTATTATTTAAGTCATTTCACATCCCTCTCTCCTTCATGATGGGATTTTCCTTGTGACACCAGTGAGTAATTTGCTAGCAGCTGCTGCACAGTTTTCCTGAGTAGATATTTATCATCTAAAGGACACTGATTTGGCTTCAGTCTAATTATAGCTGCATGCATATTTTGTAGCAGTGTTTCCAAATTATTTTATATCAGGTTCTGTTGTTTATTGTGATATTTGACATTTATGGAAGGAACCCCAGACCATAACATCATCTGTGGATGGTGTTTCTGTATGTTATTTGTGTCTAACATCAACTTTGGTTTTTAATACTGTTGTAAGAATAATCAAAAATAAGGTGATAATTAGCTGAAATATAATGATTAGTACTATCTCACTATGTTATGAATGTCCCAATTGACATTCACCAGGCAATAAAAATGTTACTCATTTAACATTTCGGTATATTTATGAGTGAATAAAATTCAAAGCCATTGAAATAGAAGAGTATAATGAATGAAACTGTAATGACAATAATATTTCCACAATTTACTATAGTAGAACCACTTTTATTTCAAACGATACAGTCCATTTACTACAGAAAGTTGCTTCAACAATGCTTCTAAGTAAGTAACATGAGATCTAACACCTTAGTGGTTTTCAAAATTCATTGACTAATAACAACATAAGTTGATAGAATGTGTGTGCTGACATCTATTTTTATTGTTGAAGAACACTGTTGTTGTTGTTGTTGTGGTCTTCAGTCCAGAGTGTGGTTTGATGCAACTCTCCATGGTACTCTGTCCTGTGCAAGCTTCTTCATCTCCCAGTAACTACTGCAACCTGCATCCTTCTGAATCTGCATAGTGTTTACATCTCTTGGTCTTCCTCTATGATTTTACCTTCCAATACTAAATTGATGATCCCTTGATGTCTCAGACCATGTCCTACCAACTGATCCCTTCTTCTAATCAAGTTGTGCCACAAATTTCTCTTCTCCCCAATTCTATTCAATACCTGCTCATTAGTTGTGTGATCTACCCATCTAATCTTCAGTATTCTTCTGTAGCACCACATTTCAAAAGCTTCTATTCTCTTCTTGTCCAAACTATTTATTGTCCATGTTTCACTTCCATACATGGCTACACTCCATACAAATACTTACAGAAATGACTTCCTGACTCTTAAATCTATAATCAATGTTAACAAATTTCTCTTCTTCAGAAACACCTTCCTTGCCATTACCAGTCTACATTTTATATCCTCTCTACTTTGACCATAACCAGTTATTTTGACCCCCAAATAGCAAAACTCCTTTACTACTTCAAGTGTCTCATTTCCTAATCTAATTCCCTCAGCATCACTCAAATTAATTCGACTACATTCCATTATCCTTGTTTTGATTTTGTTGATGTTCATCTTATATCCTCCTTTCAAGACACTATCCATTCTGTTCAACTGCTCTTCCAAATCCTTTGCTGTCTCTGACAGAACTACAATGTCATTGGTGAACCTCAAAGTTTTTATTTCTTCACCATGGATTTTAATACCTACTACAATTTTTTCTTTTGTTTCCTTTACTGCTTGCTCAATATACAGATTGAATAACATCAGGGATAGGCTACAACCCTGTCTCACTCCCTTTCCAACCACTGCTTCCCTTTCATGCCCCTCAACTCTTATAACTGCCATCTGGTTTCTGTACAAATTGTGAATGGCCTTTCGCTCCCTGTATTTACCCCTGGCACCTTCAGAATTTGAAAGAGTATTCCAGTCAACATTGTCAAAAGCTTTCTCTAAATCTACAAATGCTAGAAATGTAGATTTGCCTTTCCTTAATCTATCTTCTAAGATAAGTTGTAGGGTCAGTATTGCCTCATTTGTTCCAATATTTCTACAGAATCCAAACTGATGCTCCCCGAGGTTGGCTCCTACAAGTTTTTCCATTCATCTGTTATGAATTCACATTAGTATTTTTCAGCTGTGACTTATTAAACTGATAGTTCGGTAATTTTCACATCTGTCAACACGTGCTTTCTTTGTAAGAACCCTATCTACCCTGTAATGGGCACCAACTGACACAGCCCAACTTACTCTGTCAGTATCTGTGCATATGTGTGCCAAATAATAATTGGTAGGTAAACAGCAACTGAATGCTAAAAATGGTAATGGAAATAACTCTTTCTGTTAATTGACAGATATACAGTGTTATTCTAAATGATGGACCCATTTTCCAAAATTCATATGTATTCAAATACAAATACAGAATGAATAAGGTTTATACTAATGAAAAGAGGAAGTATCAAAGTTTTTGGTGGGTGGCAGTGGGTGGGCAGTGATGGTTCCAGAAGCAGCTGGTAGAGTTCACACAGCAGTAGGGCTGTCATTCCATTTCACTGTGAGTTGTGAGTGAGATGGCAATTGTGGAGCACAAGGTTTTCTGCGTTCTTGAGTTCATGAAAAATGAGTCACAAATTGCAGTGCAGTGGGCATTTCGTACCAAATTCGGTATTCATCCACCTACTTGCAAAAGCATTAGCCATTGGTTAAGCAATTTAAACAAACTGGGACAGAGGATGATGTCCGACAGATTCAAGAAAGTTCTGTGCACAGTCCCAGTCTGGAAAGTTCTGAGCCGGCATTTGCTGTACAAGTCCTACTGATTACAGCTTGTGCAGACTCTCAACCCCAATGACAAAGGGAAGCATCTTACATTTTGTGGTTAGGTGCTAACAAATTTGGAGGATGACACATTTCTACAGCATGTAATTTTTAGTGATGAAATGACATTCTACCTTAGTGGAAAAGTCAACAGACACAATGTTCACATATGAGATTTAGAAAATCCACATTCACCATTGCAACACAAAAGAGACTCACTGAAGATCAATGTGTTCTGTGCTGTATCCCGTATAAAGATTTATGGACCAATTTTCTTTGCGGAAAGAACTGGACATATTGGAACAATGGCTGTTGCCTCAAATTATGGAAGATTCCCAGGACTTCACTTTCCAACAAGATGGAGCTCCACCCCATTGGCACTGTGATGTATGAGGCTTTTCGAATTACTCCCTTCCTCAGCACTGGATCGGTCACAGGGGACATGAGGACCTGGCTCTACACTTCTGGCCACAGAGATTTCCTGTTCTCGCACCCTATGACAATTTCTTATGGGGTTATGTGAAGGAATCTGTTTATGTCCCACATCTACCAACCACTCTGAATGATCTGCAGCACTGGATCACTGTTGCCGTGCACTCAGTAACAGCAGATACACTTTCGTGTGTGTGGGATGAGTTTGGCTACCGCGTCGATATTTGCCGTGCAGCCACCGGTAGCCAAAGTGAACATTTATAACATTTATCACACTTCTAATTATTAAATAATAATTAAAAATTAATTAATTAAAAATTATTAAATTTATTAAATTGGTATGAAAGATGATGAAAAAACTTTGACTTCCTTTTTTCGGTGGTATAAAGTTTATTCATTTTGGATTTATACTTGAATAAACATGAAGTTTTGAAAATGGGTCCATCATTCAGAATAATCGTGTATTTAAGCTTACACAGAGCATATAAAATGCTCTTTTGTTTTTCTTTCTTTAAAAAAAAAAATACATGTTTTTATTCTACTGTATGGGGGCAGTGTATGAATCAGTTTTTCTTTATAATGTATTGTTCAGCTGATTCCTCATTTCATAAGATGATATGCAGAACTCAGTTTGAATTAATCCAAATTAAATAAAATCAAATTTTTATTATCACATAACATGCCTCATACAGTCAAAAATTGTGACATAGCTGACTTGTCAATTTTACAACTAACATACAGACAAATAAACTAATCTAAGGTGACAATACATATGTATTACATTTCATGGTTTGATGTTGAACATAATGTGCAACTGAATGAATGAATTCATTCAACACACACCGTACAAATTCCCTCTCCCACCCAACCCCTATGCCCTACATGGTGCCAAGTGGAATAGGTTATGGTGAGGATTGTGGCTACTGGCTCAGCTGGAGGCATCTGGTTTGCTGGCTAGGAAAATACATAGAGGAACCCTTCCTAGCCTCTCAAAATTATCATTCCCTAATCTAGTTAAAGTTCATTGATGATATCTTCATGGCAGGAACTGAGGGCCAAGACACCCTATCCTCATTGCTCCACAACCTCAACACCTTCTTTCCCATCTGCTTCACGTGGTCCTCCTCAGTACAATGTACCACCTTCCTGGATGTTGACATATACTTGACTGATGGTTCCATCCACACTTTTTCCCACATTAAACCCACTAACCATGAGCAGTACCTGGATTTTCACAGCTGCCATCCATTCCACACCAAAAAATCTTTTCCAACAGCCTGGTCGCCCACAAACAGACTTCCCATGCCACATCCTCACACAAACTCTATCCTCCTACCACTCCCAAAATTCAGTTACAATATAGTGCCTTCCTCACCACCCAATATCACCCTGGACTGGAACAACTGCACCACATCCTTCTTCAGAATTTTGATTATGTATCATTATGCCCCAAAATGAGGGATATCCTACCCAAGGTCCTTCCCATCCCTTATAAAGTGGTATTCTGTCACCCAACCAACCTGCGTAGCATCCTAGTATATCCCTGTGCCACTCTCACTTCCAGTTCATGGCCACAGGGATCATATCCCTGTGGAAGACCAGGGCGAAAGAACTGTCTAGTCTACCCACCCGGTACTTTCTCAGTCCTGGTCTGTAAAAGCAGCTATATCACATACCAAGTCTGCTGCAAACACTGCACAGTTTTTACATCAGTATGACTATCAACTAGTTGTCAATCTGGATGAATGGCCACTGCCTAACTGTTGCCAAGAGCATAGTTGACCACCCAGTGCCACAACATACAGCTGAGCACAAAATGCTCAATTTCAATGGCTGCTTCATGACCCACTTCATCAGGATCCCTCCCTCCATCACAAACTTCTCAGAACTCTGCTGATGGGAGTTATCTGTGCAATACATCCTTGTGTTCAGTAATTATTGTGACCTCTGCTTTGAGTAACCCATGGTCCCAAAACCCTCCATCCATCAGTTTCCCCTTTCCCCTTACTTAGTGCTCCATCCCCTCCCAAATTCACATCCTGACATTAACTTCAGAGTGCACTGCTCACCATTAGCTCCAATGACCATGCATCCCATGCCTATCCCATGTAACTGCATTCATAGCCAGCAAACCAGCTGCCTCCCACCAAGCAGCTAGCCACCTACCACTAATCCCTCTCCCTGCCTTCTGCCTCTCTCTCACTTTACCCACCCCCCTTGATACAACCCCCCACCACAAACTAGTCCACTTGGCATATGTGTGGGCATGGGAGTGGACATGGACACGAGTGTGAAAAATTAAATTCTTTCCTACTACCCTTTTTCATAATTTTACAATAGCTTTTCTGTGTTTAGTGCCATTTTTCATATTTTCAGAGAACTCTTTGTGTTTAGTGGTGTCTTTTACTTGACAATCACTTTTTCTCATGACAATTTTTTTCCCTTGTTTTGCTGACCTTTTCCTCCAATTAGCAACTTTCTTACACTTCCTTACAGTCTTATTTACTTTTCATCAATCTCAACATTGTATTTAATGACGCTCTTGCTGTAATATAATTTTACTGTCTATTAGAAAACAATTACAATTATTATTTTCTGTTCATGCTCCCAACTGCCAGTTTGCCTGTGTACAGAAGTTCTTCACCTTGTTCTGCTCTTGTTTCTCTTTCAGTGTTACCTTCATTGTTAAAGTTTTCCCTCCTCTTTACATCAATATCTTCATGTTCCCTACCTCTGTACCTCAATACTTGTACTCCTTTTGCACACATGCTCTCAGCATCACCAAACAACAGGCCCACATACATTCCCCTCACTCCTGCTTAACCTTTAGCATTACACCTAAAGGCTTCGTCTTAAAAATTTTCATCTTTCCTACATTCCATACTAATCATTCCTTGGCCCTTATCAACCTTTTCTTTGGACTAAACATTGTCTCTGCCAACTCTCAACAGTTACCATCACTGTTCAAAAACCTCAATTATATGTTAGATATCCCAGCATACTCAGAGTAATTATCCCTGAAGCCACCCATAAACTGGAACAAAATGGCTTGGACAACCTGATGAAGTTATGCATCTTGTTGGTCAAATAGCTCAAAAGTGGTGGTGGTCTTCCTGTCTATTGCACTTGCCATCCACACCTCTTCTAGTTAGAAACTGTATTGTACTTAACCTCCAATAGTCAGTATTTTGCGTTTCTTGAATAGCTAAAAAATTGTAGCATCTAGTCAAAATGCTTCCTGGTACAAAATTAAACAGCAATAAATTTCTTACAAAAAAGGGCTTATTCTTTTTTTCTCTTGGACTAATAGTTACTGTGTTGCAGGAAATGGAAAAATCATAGATTATTAAAGACAGTAGTTTAATGGTATAAAATTAATGTTTATTGGTAAATCAAGTATATTAAATTGTGTGCCACATATAAGTGCAGTAAAACCATATTGAGGTATAAACTGTGTTCAGGAAGTGTGACAGGCTGAAGCAGGGAGTTCATTGATGGGCCTGCAAACTGAAGAACAAACACCGAGGTCCCCTCTCTCTCTCTATTCCATTATGTCACAAAAAGCCACTACAGGGTTTTTCACAAAGTTATACCAATGCTTCCATTGCTCAGATTATGAACCATCACCATTACCTGTCCAGTTTTCTTATGTCAGTAACCAAAATAATTTCCCTGAGCTTGTGTTTATATAATAGAGTTATTTTTCAGTTTACTGAGTACTTATTTGTGGTTGTTAAGTGAGCTTTTATCTAAAATACATTCTTATAAACAGTGGCTGAGAAGTGCTTAATTTGTAAGTGTGATGTTGTCAGTGACCTAGATGGTATTAGTGGGAAAGGGATTGGACTGATGAATATGGCACCTTGCTGCTGCTTATCATTGATATTTTATTGTGAAGTCATGTAACCATGTTTTATTCAATTGACGCTGAATTAATATATGACCAGAAAGTTACATCACATCTTTCACCAATAACTCTGTTGCTGGTAGACTACATAAATCTCCTCCATTCAATAATTGCTGGCACCTGTAGAATAGGCTGCACTGAGTGGAGCCACATACCATACATCCACAGTCTACCTTGCAAGGTGGATGTGAGTATGTCTGATGAAATGAGAGTGAACATGTTCAAGTCTAGAAAAGTGATCTGCTGTAATACACTCCATGACTTACGTTGAAGTGCCTGAAGTTCCTTAACATCTAGGTGACTGATGTCTGTTGCATAAACTTCTGGGCCTCTTCAGCTGGTGGGAAAGCAAATGCTGGAGTGATGCATTTGAGTGATGAACAACGTTCCAGCCATTGATAGTTGAGAAAATGAAATTGACATTATCAAATACATATTGACAGCATGTTACAATTGGGACAGGCTCTTCAGTGTGGTAGACAGTTTACAGTTCCAGATCAGTTGCCATACAGGAAGACTAAGGGTCAATGTCCTCTATAACTGTGTGAAACAGTGGGCAGAGATTTATGCAGAATCTGTCCATAAGCGTTTCTTGTGTTAGTATTATTAGTAACTCTTATCTGTATTCCACATAGTACTAATGCAGTTTGTAGAAAATTAGCATGCCTTGGGCATGTCTGTCCATTGTCTCGCCAGCAATTCATAAGGTGGGCTGTGGAAGAGACTGTAACTTTGTAAAACATCTGGCAGTTGCTTGTTGTGATGTAGTGTGGTTGAGAGAGAGAGGAAACTTGCCTCCTCATTCTTCAATATGCAGACTTATGAAAGAATGGAGTGAGTGACCATGGCTAAAACAGTTCTGGTTTATTAGATCATGAAGTGAAAAAAAAAGGAATACACAAGAACACAAGTAACAAATAAATCTCACAAGTGATAGTCAGAGGCCTATGTATGGCCATATAAAAATGCTGTCTTCCATCTGATGTTACTGCAGTCATGCTGTGTGTGCAGCATAACAATTTACTGTAATTAGTGACTGGGTAGCTGCTGGCTGCTGCCTCAGGTCGCTGAGGGTGTGCCTTTTAAATGTCAGTGCACAATACGCTTCCTGTGGTGGACCAATTCATGTCCTCTGTGGGTGGCAGGTGTAGCATATGGCAGGTTACTACAGTTTAGCCTCCACAACCTTCTGCCAGCTCATCACAACCCCCACAACACAGTTTACCCCTAAATATAGTGGGACACACATTAAATATTTGTTCTTAACCCACTTCATTTAACAATAAACATTAATTTAATGTCATTAAAACACTATTTCTAATAATCTGTGATTTTTCCTGCATGTGGAAACAATGAGAAATGGCTCCAAGTCCTATGGGACATAACATCAGCAGGCACCAGTCCACTATAACTTAGAACTACTTAAACCTAACTAACCTAAGGACATCACACACATCCATGCCCGAGGCAGGATTCAAACTTGCGACCATAGTGGTCGCGCAGTTCCAGACAGAACCGCCTAGAACCGCTTGGTCACTCTGGCCAGCCGGAAACTATTAGACAGAGAGAAAAGATGACTAGGATATTTTTATAGGAAGTTTAATTCTGTACTGAGAAATATTTTCTCTGGTGGTCATGGTTTTTAGTTACTCAAGAAAAACATAAAAAAGCTAGCTTTAAATGCCACTCTATCTACATGCTCACACCACACCACCAGAATTTATAGTATGTTGTTCATGGCAATCCCCAATCCCCTCTGTACAAAAATTAGTGATTACCCAAATTACCCCCCCCCCCCCCCCATTTTTCTTCATTCACTGCTGGACTATGTTTGGCATATAACACCTGACAGATGCACTTTGCCCCCTGCATTGACTAAGTCTCTTCGATAAATCCTATCGGAAAGTCTCCCTCAAACCTTGTTAACTGTCATCTTACTACCCAGTAGAGGGTATAGGTATGCTGTGGTGGAGGATGATGTATTGTGCTGAGTCTGAAGCCACACAGAAGCTGTATAACCCTTAAAACTCAGGCTCACAACAGGTTGTGCTAGAATGGGGTTTTTGATCCACAGACCACAGCAGTGAAACATTGTAATGGGGCTCTGGCTGGCTATTCTTAGTGTGACCTGTGTGTGGCATGACCCCGCATAGTCAACAGTCCCAGCAGTGGCTGAGCAACATCAGGGCTAATGTGGCAGGCTGACATGGCATGCTGAGTGCTATTTGCTTAGCGCTGCCTGGGCATGGCAAGTGACGGGCACAGATGTCCAGACAGTGAACCTCAAACTGCCAGCTGGCTGGTGGCAACTGGTGCTGGCAAGTGGCTCATTGGCTCAGTAGTTAGGAGGGCTTCAGTTCAATCCTCAACCCAGCAGGTAGCAGCTGCACCCCTTGGGAGGCAGTCTTGTCAAGGTGATGGCAGAGCAGTGGTGACCTCACAGTTGAGGCCAACACTATGATGATGGTTAATTACCCAGTGACTTGCTGCTGTGATGCATGACCAGTCTGCCTGGACAGTCACTGCTTATCCATGTCAAAATGGGTTTTTTGTGGTGTTGCAACTACAAAAGTCACATAGTCTACACGCCAAAGTGTTCCTGTTTATGGTAACCATTTGGGGACTGACCAGCAGGCAGACAGCAATGCCAATGACCATGGTGCCGTAAGTGACCTGTTTTATGGCACTGAACCCATCTGCCTTCACTCATGTTGTTAAAACATGTAACCACTTTACTTTTGGAGGCCAAAATGACAATCAAATCAGTGGACCACTATGAGAGCAAAGTGGTCCTGTTTTATGTGTCAACCTTTCGATGGGTGACAAGGAAGAGGACTTCCACAAGACTGAGAATCTGGGCCTCCTGGCTTAGTACAGATTTATCTTTGTGACCTGGACTCATGTTGAAGATGAATTCCTGTCTTTCCTGCAACAGCTTAATGTCTTTTTGCAATTAATATTCAACTGATACTTATTCAGATCCAAAGCTATCTACCTTGACACTGAACTCCTTCTTACTGAAGTTCACATCCAAACCCCAGTCCATATAAAACCAACCAAAAAGCAACTTCAATAGCTGCCTTCTATTTCAAATCAAATGTTCTTTTCTCTACAAACTAAGCATCTGTTGCAAATGTGTCTGTTCTGCCACTGAATTCCTCAACACCTACACCAACAACCTCTCCCAGACTTTCGTTTCCCACAAGTACCTTACAATCTCCCAGGCAGTCTCTGTCTCTCACCTTTCAACCAAATACAGTTACTGCTTCATAAAATCCACAAAACAAACCCCCCTCCCTGTGTCACTCAATACTATTCAGGCCCTGAATGCCTTGATATATTAATCTGCAAAGGATAAGACTTCCTCAATCAAAGCCCTAGGACAAGATCCTATATCCCTGATATCCTTCCCACCACCAGTCACTGAGGACATTCCCTACCACAGAGGTTTCATTTCTGCAGTTAATACCACTTAACTGCACACTCCTATGTAGTTACCTATTACCACTTATTCCACCCCTACCACTGGTAAGTTCTACAAAATTAAAGAAGTTAAATTGTACAGTATCAGAGAGAGAGCAACATGTGATACCATGCCTGTTGTTTACCAACTAATGTGTTCACTGCGCTGCTTGTAATATAGGAATGACCACCACTAAGTGGGCTGAAAGCCTGAATGGACATGGAAGAGCTGTCTGCCTTTGGAACACGCAGTGCCTAGTTGCTAAGTGTGGCATAAACCATGACTCTGATCAAAATGCTTGCTATTCTACTAGTTTCCCTAAACTATGGATATGGGAACTTGTTCTCCAGCATATCCTGCCACCCTCCTGGATTTAAACCCTGTTAATACACCTTCAGTTTTTTTCTTTTTTTTCTCAATTTGAGAGTTCTTCTATGTTTATTTACAAAGTGATTTACTGGGCTTATAGTTCGATGCAACATCTGTGACAAGATTTGGATTGGAGTTAACCTATAACTTGCTGGGTAAGTTAATTCAAAGCTCAGAAGAGACAAGGTGTTACCACGTGCAACATGAGCTACTGTGCACGTCAGAATGAGATTTTCACTCTGCAGCAGATTGTGCGCTGATATGAAACTTCCTGGCAGATTAAAACTGTGTGCTGGGCCGAGACTCGAACTCAGGACCTTTGCCTTTCACGGGCAAGTACTCTAGCAACTGAGCTACCCAAGCACGACTCACGCCCCGTCCTCACAGCTTTACTTCTGCCAGTACCTCGTCTCCTACCTTCCAGACTTTACAGAAGCTCTCCTGTGAACCTTGCAGAACTAGCACTCCTGAAAGAAAGGATATTGCGGAGACGAAGTACTGGCAGAAGTAAAGCTGTGAGGACGGGGTGTGAATTGTGCTTGGGTAGCTCAGTTGGTAGAGCACTTGCCCACGAAAGGCAAAGGTCCCGAGTTCGAGTGTCGGCCTGGCACACAGTTTTAATCTGCCAGGAAGTTTCATACTTTGCAGGTCAACAACAGCTTTACCTTTTTTTCCTTTAATGAGACAGAGTAATAACTCAAACAGGGAAGTATGGGGACTAAACTTTACTTTGTCCATCTCAAAGACATCATCTCAGCATTCACTTCAAACAGTACAAGTATAGGGAAAGCACAAAATTAAGTCATGAAAGCAAGTAATTCCTCCTCCCAGAAGCAGCAAGTTAAAGGAGGAAAGGGGATAGTTTGTTGAGATGACAAAGAGACAGTTGTTTGATGGATCTGACTAAAGAGATCCTGCAGATACGGTAACAATTTTTTAAAAAAAATCAACAAATAAAATAAATACAAATTCATAGATTACTCTAAGTAGTCTTACAGCTTGCTTTAGAAGGTTTGTATCTGAATACATTATTATGGAATTTCAATAAATTTATTCATTTAGAATAGTCTGTCTGGGTATCTTCTCAAACAACTATCTAAATTAATTTTTAATTTTACAGATATGCAGACTGTCCGTATATTGTTGTACCTTGTTGGCAAGTTTGGCATAACCATCTCATACAGTGCAATCCACGTGTATGCAACTGAACTCTTTCCAACTCAAATACGTCATCTCATGATAGGAACATGCACCATGGTTGGAGGAGCAGGAGAGATGGCAGCACCCCAAGCTCCGCTCTTGGTAATTATTGATGCCTCAAAATATTATAAGAATAAGGAGAAGAATAAGAATAATCTAGATCATAATATTACACAAAGAACTGCTAAGGATGTGGAAAGTAAGTAATATGGTGAGAATGTTCTTCTATGAAATGCGTGTTTCAACTCCAAACACTTGGAGAGCAAAAATCAATAAAAGCACATTCCAAGGTAATATGAAGGTATTTTTTGACATAGTTAATGACTTCTCAATCTCCACCAAGAAAGCCCTCTTCTGATAACTCTGTCTATAAAAGTAGCCAAAATAAATCACACATTCTTGTTAATGTTATCAGTGTATATTAGGAGTGACACCATGCTGCTTCAGCTCTGTGCCAGAGTTCATCAATCATAAGGGGTGATGAGTGGTGACATGCCAGTCTCTCAGCAACCCACAACTGGGCGTTTTCAGTGATTGTGATATCTGGAGAACATCCACTCTATCAAGGTAGATCAGGACAGCAATCTTGTGTAATATTGTTGGAAGATAAGGCCATGTTGACCTCAAAGACAGGGTACAGCCACTGACCTTAAGGAGTTAGAAATGTAATAGCTGCTGTCAAAATTATCAGCTGTATTAACCATAGGTGATAATGCCGTGTGCCCAGTGACATTCCATTCCATCACACCAGTTGCTGGGCTCATATGACAATGTCAAACACTATCTTATAACAGCCAATCACCTTGGATACTTCAGACGTGGATACATACATTTCAGAACTGGGTCTTGTCTGAAAGGATGACAGTGTTTTCACTGGGTACATAACTGTCAGCAAGCCTCCCTCTGCTGCTGCAACAACAGAAGTCACAACAATGGTCACTGTGCTGACAGTCCATGGTGCTCCAGTCATTATTGTGCACTGTCCTTGTGTACATATGTTGTGCTGCAAATAAGCTCATTTCCTGACTCAGTGTACACAATGTGGCTGTATGATGTTGCTTAACTGAGCAAAAAATATGTCTGTCCTCTCAGGCACTAATTGTATGGCATTGTTGATATCTTGTACATCATGTAATATAGCCCTCCTTAACCCATAGACTGCATATTCAGTTGTCAGTCTTGGGATTCTGACCAATGCAAGCAGCAATATCCTGGAAAAATAAACCCTGCTGCTGTTGAATTCCTACATGCTCATAGAAGCTTTACCGTCTTACATGAGGCATAACATGATCTTCTCATAACCAACCAACATTCAAGTATGATTTCTGAAGGAGAAACCCACTGCATAATCTTTTTTTACATACAGAAAATAGATGACATTGCTCCTACCCACAGTTACTCGATACTTGGTAGGTATTATGCAAATGTGCTGTGAGTGGTGACATCACCACTGATCCTCTTGTCTCACAGCACCACTTACAAACTTATAGGCATGATGTGTACACTGGTTTAACTTGCACACCATTGTGAATACAATCATGATTTTTCATATTATAGTGTATTATCATTGTTATTATTATTTTTATTATTTATTAGTTAATACACAGTTAAGTTTGCCTTTATTTATAAGTTTTCTATGTATAAAACTTTTTAAGAAATATCTAAAATATTATTTATTTTCTAAAATTTATCTAGATTACTTTTTGTATAATTAGTGAAATACTGCTGCTCTGCTTCCACAGGTCATCAACCTCTTTTACCATCTTGGGTGACATCTCACACTTTCAAGTCAACATTTCCTATTACTTGAACAATTTCAGTAAAAAAAAAATCTTTGGAAATGGCTGTTTGAAAGTTTTAACAAACAGGCTGCATCCATTTTTGTGCTACACTTCTGATGATCATAACTTAAGTGCTGTTGTCACAGTTGACAGTTTACACTACCTGATCAAAACATAAGTCACTGTCAATTTTTATTTCATCAAAGTTCTGTTAACTTTCATTTTGTCAAAACTAAGAATTACGTCTTTTTTTAATGTAGTTAGTAACTTCAGTTGGATTTTCATGATATTGGGGCTTAAATAAATAGAACCTTGTGGAACTCTATACTGTCTAAGTCTTATTCTAATTGTGACACCCTAGGAAGAGGATATTTCAATACATGCCTGTCTACACCTAACACTTTGTAACATATACAGTGTAAAGTTGCAGCTTTACCAGTACCTTTAGATGATCAATTCATATACCTTCCTTTCATAACCACTTTTTGGCAGTCAGAAAAGAATCATCAGCCAATTTTTGAAAATATTTAATTTTGAGTAACTTGTCATTACAGCAAAAGAGTTGATCCTGTAAATTTGTTTTCCATGTCTAAGTTCTCTTATTTCTTTCCCCATAATTTACAATTGCTGATACAAATGTGCATTGTCACATTTGCAGCATTGTTTGTTTACATGTTTAATGTTTTCTGTACTAATACTTTCTTCATTAAATGGTTACACACTCCTGGAAATTGAAATAAGAACACCGTGAATTCATTGTCCCAGGAAGGGGAAACTTTATTGACACATTCCTGGGGTCAGATACATCACATGATCACACTGACAGAACCACAGGCACATAGACACAGGCAACAGAGCATGCACAATGTCTGCACTAGTACAGTGTATATCCACATTTCGCAGCAATGCAGGCTGCTATTCTCCCATGGAGATGATCGTAGAGATGCTGGATGTAGTCCTGTGGAACGGCTTGCCATGCCATTTCCACCTGGCGCCTCAGTTGGACCAGCGTTCGTGCTGGATGTGCAGACCGCGTGAGACAACGCTTCATCCAGTCCCAAATATGCTCAATGGGGGACAGATCCGGACATCTTGCTGGCCAGGGTAGTTGACTTACACCTTCTAGAGCACGTTGGGTGGCACGAGATACATGCGGACGTGCATTGTCCTGTTGGAACAGCAAGTTCCCTTGCCGATCTAGGAATGGTAGAACGATGGGTTCGATGACGGTTTGGATGTACCGTGCACTATTCAGTGTCTCCTCGACGATCACCAGAGGTGTACGGCCAGTGTAGGAGATCGCTCCCCACACCATGATGCCGGGTGTTGGCCCTGTGTGCCTCGGTCGTATGCAGTCCTGATTGTGGCACTCACCTGCACGGTGCCAAACACGCATACGACCATCATTGGCACCAAGGCAGAAGCGACTCTCATCGTTGAAGACGACACGTCTCCATTCGTCCCTCCATTCACACCTGTCGCGACACCACTGGAGGCGGGCAGCACGATGTTGGGGCATGAGCGGAAGACGGCCTAACGGTGTGCAGGACCGTAGCCCAGCTTCATGGAGACGGTTGCGAATGGTCCTCGCCGATACCCCAGGAGCAACAGTGTCCCTAATTTGCTGGGAAGTGGCGGTGCGGTCCCCTACGGCACTGCATAGGATCCTACGGTCTTGGCGTGCATCCGTGCATCGCTGTGGTCCGGTCCCAGGTCGATGGGCACGTGCACCTTCCGCCGACCACTGGCGACAACATCGATGTACTGTGGAGACCTCACGCCCCACGTGTTGAGCAATTCGGCGGTATGTCCACCCAGCCTCCCTCATGCCCACTATATGCCCTCACTCAAAGTCCGTCAACTGCACATACGGTTCATGTCCACACTGTCGCGGCATGCTACCAGTGTTAAAGACTGCGATGGAGCTCCGTATGCCACGGCAAACTGGCTGACACTGACGGCGGCGGTGCGCAAATGCTGCGCAGCTAGCGCCATTCGACGGCCAACACCGCGGTTCCTGGTGTGTCCGCTGTGCCGTGCGTGTGATCTTATCTTGTACAGCCCTCTCGCAGTGTCCGGAGCAAGTATGGTGGGTCTGACACACCGGTGTCAATGTGTTCTTTTTTCCATTTCCAGGAGTGTATATTTACTCACCAAATCTGTTCTTCTTCTTTATGACAGATGGCTTTGTTTTCTCTTTCTCTCTCTCACTCTCTCTCTCTCTCTCTCTCTCTCTCTCTCTCTCTCTCTCTCTCTCTCTCTCTCTCTCTCTCTTCTCTCTCTCTCTATTTGCCTTAAAATGTAAAATGCTAGTTGCATTAAAATGCTAGTCTGTACAGCCAAGCAGAAGTAAAACACAAATACAATTACACTACAGTCACATTGCAAAACTATTATATTTCACTCACATCCATACTCATACCAGTTTACTCACTCCAGTTCTTTATTCTTTTTGGCAAGGCTGTCTTCCGTAGCCAGTGTAGTTGAGTGTATATTGTTTTTATAATATCATTTAATCAACTGTTGCACCTCCAGGCTCGTTTCAGTAGTTTCATGTAGACCCAACGGTACTGAAACAACCAAAATATACAAAATTGCAGGTGAATATTAAATATACAAAAACATAGTAAATACTCTTTAATGAAGCTACAGATATGTGTTAATGTATTTATTACATATTGTTATATACACAAAATCTTAAAAAAAAGTAATGATTTTAAATTCTACAAAATTGTATCTGCATGATTGCAGCTTTAAGGTTAATAATGCCATTGTAATTCTGTCAAAGAAGGCAAACAATATGGAAGATCAATTGAATGAGATGATTAGTGAGGTTATAAGATGAAAATCAATGAAAGTGAAACATTGGTAATGGAGAACAGTCAAATTAAATCAGGTCGTGCTAAGGAAAAATGGTTAGGAAAAATTAGTATATGAGATTTGCTCTCAGGGGAGCAAAATAATGGCAGACAAACAGAGTATATAAATTTCACATTGGCCACAGCAAAAAAGATATCTTGAGAAAGTAAAAATGTTAATATGAAGGAGAAACATTGACAGTAAACAGCAAAGATAAGAAGAGACTAGGAGCTTTTAAAATGTGGTGCACTGGAAGAATCCTGAAGTTAAGATGGGTAGACTGAATCACTAATGAAGCAATACTCAATTAAGCTAAGGATAAAAAAATATTTGTAGCACAGCTTGACTAAGAGAAACGACAGCCAAATGGGCTAGTTGCAGACAAGGCACTCAACCCAACAAATTGCGGGCTATTCAAATTTATCAACTGACAGGGCACCTGAATTGTACTGATCTAGTATTTGCACTACTTGCTGAAATGATTGATTGGACTGCTTCAAAATCTGTTCTCTGAGTTTCACATCAGTTACATTGTACAAGATCACATCACGCAACTAGTATCTGAATATAAAACACCACAGGCACATCTGAATTTGCATTTCCTCATCATACCCTGAAAATCTGTTACCCACTCACCTTAAGTTTGGTCTGACCGTTCTTTACAATTAAAGAATTGATACATTGCTGATATCATATTGACTTGTTGGTCATAATAGTTGGCTAGCAAATCTACAACCTGATCATACAAAAGCTCACTTCTAGTGGCATTAGGGAACAATTTGTGTAGGAACATAAACACTGCACTTCTTACTGTTGAGAGAAAGTAATGGCTTTTAACAGTGCTTGGTACATTGTGAGCAAGTAAATGGGCTTAAAACTGTTGCAACCACTTGAGCCATTCCTCTTTTTGTTCACAAAACTGGTGAAAAGGTGGTACAGCAGTTTGAGTTGCAGTAGGTGTTGCTTGAGCTGCATTAGTAGTTTGGTTCATGAGGAGCTACTGTAACATGTGTAGCAGTGAGGATATTTGCTAGCTTTGAAACTGAAACATCTGTATTAGCTGCATTGCATCTAATGCTGGGAGCTATGGCGCATGAGCACAGGATAAGATATTTGGGGTGGGAATGTTGGAAGACAAAAATGCAAGAAACAGACAAGGCAAGCAAAAAAAAAAAAAAAAAAAAGTAAGTGCAGTGCCCACCTGAAAATGCTGACTAGGAAAAACATGATACGAGACTGTTGAAGTAAGTATTGAAGTAAGTAAACACCCTGCAAAGAAAAGGCAAGAGAGAATTATAGCACCAGCAAAACACAAAAGAAAATTCCATGGCTCCCAGGCTCTGGGTTCTTCTTGTGACTCGTCGCCAATGTAGTATCCTGCCCACTTGTCTAATATAGGGTGCCTAGGAAGCTGTTTTCCTGGATCACTAGACAACAATTCAAGCCAATCATGTTAATAGAGTCTATTACAGCAAGTTAAATTAACAATACTTAACTTTGCATATTCGCAAAGGTGTGTTGCATCCAAATGGTGACAGGCAGCTAATCTGTCCTTTGGTGTGTACAATTTCAGTGCAAGCAAAACAAAACAGTTCATAAGTCACTGCTGTAGTGTCTGTATGATGGCTCTTCTTCCACTGCGCCCATGGCTGGGCAGTGCAGCACTTACGTTCTCTTCATAGATGCCACTCCTGTCTTGGTGTCATCCTAGTCAGCATATTATTGGCTGACATCTTCTCACAGCCTTCTCTGCTCTTCTGTTTCTCATCATCATGCCAGTGCTTGTCGTTATGCTGGAACATTTTTCATCAAAATAATGCTCCTTGTCAGAAGGCCAGGAGTATCATGGAGTGGTTCTAGGAACACAGTGGCTAGTGCCAACTCATGTGTTGGTGTCCCAAATTGCCAGATCTGAACCAGATTGAACATATAAGAGCTCATTGCCTCCCTCCTCTGAATTTATGGGAATTTGGTGACTTGTGTGAGAAGATGTGGTGCCAACTCCCTCCAGCACTCTACCAAGAGCTCATTGCTTCCATGCAACTATGTGTTGCCACTGTTTTCAAAGCCAACGTGGACATACCGACTATAGGGTAGGTGGTCATAATGTTCTGGCTGATTAGTATATAGGCTGAGTCATATGTAAAGGAGGTGGTAGACTTTAGTTCATTGGTAGGATAATGGGAAAATGTAACCAGTCAACAAAGGAGAAATGTAAGCTGTCTACAAAGGAGGTTGCCTACAGAGTACTTGTGTGGCCCATCCTAGAATATTGCTTAAATCTGTATGGCTCATACGAAATACGACTATTGGAGTATATGGGACACATACAAAGAAGGGTACCACATATGGATAGGGTTTGTCTGACCCCTGGGTAAGCATCACTAAGATACTGAAAAACATGAAATGGCACATACTGGAAGATGGACACCAACTATTCTATGAAAGTCTGCTTAAAAATTTCAATAACAACCATTAAGTGAGAAATCTCATATAGAGACTGTAAAGATGAGAACCAATTACAGCAGGCACAGAGGGATTTGAGCAAGCATTCTTCATACAATCCATACACACATGATATGCGGAGGAAAGGCCTAACAACTAGTACAGTAGAAAATACCCTCAGCCACACAGCTCAGGTACACATCCATAGCTCAGTGGTCAGTGTGTTTGACTGCTATGTAGAGGACTCAGGTTTGATTTCTGTTTCTGCTACAGATTATTATTATTTTCCCCCCCTCAGTGAGATGACTGGACCAATTGAGGAGTTACTTAAATGAAAAGCAGTGGCTCCTAGGTCAAGAAAGTCAACAACAGCTTGGAAAACAGTGTAATAACCCCACGTTCTCTCTACCATTTACAGTGATGCCATGGGCAGAGGATCCCACAGTAGTCAGTTGGTCCCAATTGTCTCAACAGGGCGAGAACATGGAGCTTTGCATTTGCTTTGCATGCACTTTAGTATTTTTCAGAGTATAGATATAGTTATAGATACAGATACAGACTATCTAATGTGAGTGACAGCTTCTCCTTTTTCCATATCTGATATACAATGACAACATTTTCTGTTTAATTTCAGTGATAAACCTAATGAGTTAGCAATACCAAGAGGTCCACTTTATGTTCTAGGTGGCATATGCAGAGTGGCTGCCAGTGGCTGTTTTTGGAGCAATGGCACTAGCATCAGGCCTTCTAGCACTTATTTTCCCAGAAACAAAAAATACACGTCTACCAGATACTATTCATGAAGCTGAAGATATTGGACGTTCTGAACCAAACACAGTGGTTTAGGGCATTTGGTTACTTTGCTACATGTACACTCACTTCATAAAAAAGAAATTAACATTTTGTGATAAATGATTTAAGCCATAGATCATGTGCCATGTTAAAATATATTTCATAGTTCACATACATATGGTATCATCTGCTGTGATCCAACTATTTATATAATGCATAGTATTAGTATAAGAGAGAAATATCAGGATTAAATGAATACATGCAGCATTTTAGTACTTTCAGCCTTTTCTCATTATTTATTGTGGCTGCAAAGAAAATGTAATGCTGCATAGAGAGATTGTGAGTTACTACAGTTGAGTTTGAATGATACATGAAAAACTTGTCTCCTGTTAGTGCAAAGTGTGAATCTATAAGTGTACAGTTTTACATTTCTTCATCAGTTATCAAGAATTTATTGGAGTTACCACTTCATGCTACAGATCATCTGAACAAACAAGTGTAAAAGTTTAACTGTTAACTCTAACAACTATGCCAAAACTAGTTTGTTACAGTATATGTGTTTTAAAATATGTAATTTTTATACGAAATAGTGTATCAGTTTGAATTAGCAAATAAAATGCATCATAAGACTACTCTCAATTAGTTAATATGTAAGTTAGTTAAAGCACATTTTTTGAAAGGTGTAAAACATAATAGTAGTATATTAAAAGACTATTCAGCCACTTTACTACAAAAGAAAAGTACTTTGCATCCTCGAATGTGATTTCCAGAAGATGTATGATGTACCTTTAAGTATTGTTACTTTTTGCTATTTTCTTCATTCCAAATGAACTAAGAAAGCGCTCATTAATCATGATAATTGCTGTACTGACCTTATTTTAATACAGAATTTGCCTACACTGCATTTCCAGTTCACTTAGTTCATACTACCAGTTGGATTAGTAATCTATCTGACTCTGTCTTGTGTAAATTTACCTAAATATGACGCTTGGTAGATGCAATATGAGGGGTTTTGTGTAAATTTATGTCTAGAATAGAATTTTAATGAATCCATTAATGATTACAATATAATGGAAGGTAGAACAAACAATGCTTAGGTGCAATAACAGTAAACAATCAATAAAATTAAGTACATTATTTATATCATATGTGTGATTAGGAAAAACAAAAATGTCAATGTAAGGATTACCAAAGAGCCAGAACATAGTGTGTAAGGATTAATGTAGTAAAACAGTACCTACATGGTTAAAAAAAGTTTGCTGTGTGTAGAGAAATGTATGCATGTGTGTACATGCGAATGTGTAGCATCTGATTAATCATTGAGATCTTCGTGCATTTTATATAGCATCTGATAATGTGAGCAGAGTTTCCACAATAGCTTCCTTCTATGCACACATCTTACTGTCAGTAAAATAGCGTATATCTTGGAAAAATTACAGCCACCTTTGCATGAGGCACACCATTCTGGAATTTAATACCTCAATGCCTGTTAAAAATTGATGAGAGCCATTAAACGCTGTAGAATATTTACAAAGCTGGCAAGCTGTGTAGATTAAAAAGGGTTCTCTCAGTAGCATGGCCTCCAGTTAGAGTAAAAATCCAGTTTACCCCACCACAATGACTGGAAGAGGTCAACTTTCTCTAGGTTATAAGTTTTAGTAGTTTATAACTGACCAAGTACAGTTCTACTTACGTGTGAAGCAGTTTCATGCTATGAGGCAACATGATAGTTTTATTTTATTTTATTGATCCCAACAGCATTAGACCTGCTAGGATGTGGAATGAGACAGCATTTTTACAATATTTATAACTGTGAATTTTTCATAAAATTATAATAATGGATAAAGTGGAGCATAATATTATAAATTCGTGATAATGCCCATATCAACTAATGTTACATCATAAGACAAGAAAATAAATAAGGTACATAATACAAGAAGGCATCAGAATTAATATTTGTACATATATTATGACACAATCATATTAGTAGTAGAGTAATACTCGAAAATCAGTACAGTATACCTTTTACTAGAAAAAATAATTTCTGTTTATGCTTGCACTGAAAAGGACAGCATACATGCTCAGTTGTGCTAAAAATTTGCTATTGGGTAGAATGAATTTTTCAACAGGCATTCTTCCAATTTTCCCTTGAATTTGAGTGTTTCAAGAGCAAGACTTTTGATGTCCCTAGGTAGAGTATTGAAAATTTTCATATGTGTATAGTTTAATTCTTTGAGCATAAGGATAAAGTTTGTATGGTTACTATGTCAGTAATGGTTTGGCCTTGTACGATATGAACTTCTAGTTTTGAAAAGTGAGTGGTCTCTTCATGAAACATATAATTGAGAAGATATACTAAGAACTCATTGTAAAAACTGTTGTTTCTCAAACAGATTTCCGCAAGAATGTCTTTAATGAACAATAATGCATATCTTTTTTTCCTAGGGGCTAATTGTCCCTCATTTTTCCTATCACTGTTCACACCCAAGGACTTAGCATTGTGCACTGGCTGTCCATTTTGTATCATATGTATATCGTCATGTTCTTTCTGTGTCATGAGAAAGCATACGTAATGAGTTTTTAACATTCTGAAAGTCCATTACAGCTAAACCAGTTGATGATGTAGGAGATAATGAAAGGGATTCATGAGGTATCTCAACCACAAATGAACAATACTGTCTCCCCAATTCTATTCAATACCTCCTCATTAGTTATGTGATCTACCCACCTAATCTTCAACATTCTTTTGTAGCACCAAATTTTGAAAGCTTCTATTCTCTTCTTGTCCAAACTATTTATCATCCATGTTTCACTTCCATACATGGCTACACTCCATACAAATACTTTCAGAAACAACTTACTGACACTTAAATCTATACTCAATGTTAACAAATTTCTCTTCTTCAGAAACGCTTCCATTGCCATACATTTTATATCCTCTCTACTTTGACCATCATCAGTTATTTTGCTCCCCAAATAGCAAAACTCCTTTACTACTTTAAGTGTCTCATTTCCTAATCTAATTCCCTCAGCATCACCCGACTTAATTCGACTACATTCCATTATCCTCATTTTGCTTTTGTTGGTGTTCATCTTATATCCTCCTTTCAAGACACCGTCCATTCTGTTCAACTGCTCTTCCAAGTCGTTTGCTGTTTCTGACAGAATTACAATGTCATCGGTGAACCTCAAAGTTTTTATTTCTTCTCCCTGGATTTTAATACCTACTCCAAATTTGTCTTTTGTTTCCATTACTGCTTGCTCAATATACATATTGAATAACATCGGGGAGAGGCTACAACCCAGTCTCACTCCCTTCCCAACCACTGCTTCCCTTTCATGCCCCTCAACTCTTATAACTGCCATCTGGTTTCTGTACAAATTGTAAATAGCCTTTCACTCCCTGTATTTTACCCCTGACACCTTCAGAATTTGAAAGAGAGTATTCCAGTCAACATTGTCAAAAGCTTTCTCTAAGTCAACAAATGCTAGAAATGTAGGTTTGCCTTTTATTAATCTAGCTTCTAAGATAAGCTGTAGGGTCAGTATTGCCTCACGTGTTCCAACATTTCTACGGAATCCAAACTGATCTTCCCCGAGGTCGGCTTCTACCAGTTTTTCCATTCGTCTGTAAAGAATTCGCATTAGTATTTTGCAGCTGTGACTCATGAAACTGATAGTTCACATCTGTCAACACCTGCTTTCTTTGGGATTGGAATTATTATAGTCTTCTTGAAGTCTGAGGGTATTTCACCTGTCTCATACATCTTGCTCACCAGATGGTAGAGTTTTGTCAGGACTGGCTCTCCCAAGGTCATCAATATTCTAATGGAATGTTGTCTACTCCTGGGGCCTTGTTTCGACTCAGGTCTTTCAGTGCTCTGTCGAAGTCTTCAGGCAGTATTAAGCTGCATGCCCTCGGGAAAAATTACGGCTGTAGTTTCCCCTTGCTTTCAGCCATTTGCAGTACCAGCACAGCAAGGCCATTTTGGTTAGTGTTACAAGGCCAGATCAGTCAAGCATCCAGACTGTTGCCCCTGCAACTACTGAAAAGGCTGCTGCCCCTCTTCAGGAACCACACGTTTGTCTGGCCTCTCAACAGATACCCCTCTATTGTGGTTGCACCTATGGTACGGCTATCTGTATCATTGAGGCATGCAAGCCCCCCCACCAAAGGCAAGGTCCATGGTTCATGGGGGGGAGAATACATCTCCAATAAGTTTGTGCACAGTCATTTCACTAAAGTTAATAAATTTGTTGGTATAGTGGTCACCACAGGAGCTCCCCTCACTTTAATAGCTGTAGTGGCTACAGCTTTGATCAATGGCACATTGTGCCTGACCTGACTTCCATCCTCCTCAAGGACATTGTGGCAGGTGACCAACTCATGCCTGTGGCAGGCCATTTGTGTGGAGGCATGGATGGTCCATTTCTTGACAGAGGTGGGAACAGTGAGAGTCATTGTGAGCACCTGGGTATAAGTTGGCACAGAGGGAGGCATTGCCATTGGAGTTTCGGAGAGTGAAGCCATCCCACCCCTTCCTTACTGTGCACATTATAGCCTGGTGCACAAGGAATTGATGGGAATTTGCATTTTATTTGTCTGCCAGTGCAAGTGAATAGTGGTGCAGCAGGTGTGGCTGCAGAGGCATTTGGTGCAGGTGTCAGCACAGGTGAGTTGCATGGTAGTTCATCTCAGGGAGGAACAATGAAAGCAGATTTGAGTCTTTCTATTGATACTGTCTCAATGTCTGCTCCCTTGTGGTTAAGGAAAGTGTTAGCTCCCCTTGAGAGCATTTCGTATGGACCAGAGTATGGGGAAATGAGAGGCAGGCAAACCACATCACCATGCAGCCATATATGCATTGATGTATGTAGTTCTTTGAAGATGAACTGATCACATTGACCATGGCATTGAGGTTTGCATGGCTGTAGACAAATGATGTGTTGCTCCAATTTGTTAATAAAGTTCAGCTGGTCCCTGGGAATCTGTGCTGGTGAAGGTGCAATGAAGTCACCTGGCACCTGCAGTTGTTCACCAAAGAGTAGTTGTGCTGGAGAACAGGACAAATCATCATTTAATGCTGTCCAGAGGCCAAACAGTACCCAGAGCACACTATCAGTTTATGACTCTTTGTGGCACATGACAGATTTAAGTGACCGATGGATGTGTTCAGATGTGCCATTGCTAACAGGATGATAGCTTGTGATATGAATGTAATGGTACCACACAAGTTGAGTAGATAGTTGAATAGCAATGCTTCAAAATGGTGGTCATGGTAAATTGTGATGGTGAGAGAAATGCCACAGTGAGAAAACCATATGTTGATCAGTGCCGTGGTAAGAGATTTGGTGGTGGTGTCAGTAAGAGGTGTGGCCTTGGGCCACCTGGTGTAATGATCAACAATGGTTAGGAGGTAACGCTGACTGTCAGTGTGTGGTAATGGGCAAACCTGGTCTAAGTGGATATGGGCAAAGCATGCCGATGGTAGGGGGGGAAGACCTGAGTTGTGGCATGAACATGCCATGAGATTTTGTTTCATTGGCATGCAAGGCAAGGACGAGCCCATGTATGACTATCCTTTTCAACCCCAGGCTCGACAACCTAGCTTGTCACTAATTTTAATGATGCCTTGATACTTGGATGTGATATGTTGTGGATTGCATTGAAGACATCATAATGGTTGGTTTTTTTGTTTTTTGTTTTTTGGCAGGATAAGCAGACGTAATTGGTTGCCACCACTGACATCCCACATTTCATATGAGGATCCATCAACTGGTACATGCACCAGACAAAGTGAGGCAGACTTTGCACTGTGGATGTACTGTTGTATAAGGTGTCTATGCACTGGCTCTCTGCAGTCTTTGACCAGTCCACCCATAGCAATACTTGCCACCATTCACCAAGGGCAGTCAATGACAGTTTTATCTTTGTCTTTGATGTGGTGAATGTTGGTTGTGAATTGAGCCGTGAAGTCTGCATCTCTCACTTGATGTGATGAAGTGTGTTCTGTTGGCCTTTGGAGAATGGACATGAGAAGTTGATGATCAGTAAATACTGCAAAGCATCGATATTTTACTATAGGTTGGAAGTGTTTGACAGCAAGGTACATGGCCAGCAGTTCTCTGTCTATGGCTTCTTTCAGACGCTTGGAGAAGAATGGTAATGTTTGCCTTGAACTGTGCCCTTTTTTTTGTAAGGCCACACCCACCACTGTCTGACCAGCATCAACAAAGTGCCTGATTGGCACCTGAGGCTTTGGACGTTCAGGTGATGTAGCCTCAAACAGTGCTGTTTTTAGATATTTGAATGCTTCTGCTGCTTCCACATGCCATGAGACCTGCCTGTTGCTGGAGGTATTTTCGGCCATGAGAAGTTGATCAAGAGGCTGTTGTGTCATTGTTATGGCTAGTAGATAATAATTTATCATTCTAATGAATTGTCGGATTTCTTTGTATGTAGTGAGGCATGGCATATCTTGAATGGCAGAAACCTTTTCCTGCAGTGGACTAGGCCACGATGGGAAATCTTGTAGCCCAAAAAGGAAACTTCAGGTCTGGAAAACATTCACTCCTCAGGATTGATGACAGGACTATAATCCTCATGATGGTGAATGAGCTGATGAGGGTGCTGAAAATGACTTTGCAGGGATTTGGAAAAGATCAAAATGTCATGAACATAGCAGAAGATAAATGAGAGGTCTCATAAATCACCATGCATAAACCTCTGCGATGTTTTGTGGTGTTATGTAACCCACAGGGCATAATGTTGAACTGGAATAGTCTTTGGCCTCGGGAATTTGGGATAACACCTTGGCACAATCAAAATGCTGAATACAGATGCATCACAAAGTGTGTAGTTGAAGTCTGTGATATTGGGACCAGAAAAAGGTCTGATACAGTATGAGTATTTAGAACTCTGTCACCACATAGCCTCCATGTGCCATCTTCCTTTTTTGCTATCCAGAATGGCGATGCCCTATCACTCTCTAACATGGATACATTTTGCGCATTGCCTGTTATGCTGTTTTGGATTTATCTGATGGCAGGCAACAGGTACAGGAGAATATAGGCTGTCCAGGCATTGTTTTTAAGTGATGCTGTGTGGGGTGTGAATGTTTTCACATGCTTTGGCAGGGTCTATCAGAGCAAGAAATTCATGCAATAATTAGGCACCAATAGTGTTTCTGGAGATGGCATATAATTCGTTGTCTTTCATGGATACAGTATCAGAAAGAAAGGATCCCTTCTCACATTCTGCACATGTGTGCTGTCCACTTTAGTGTAGGGTGCTGTGGAGATCTTCATGCAAACCAAAGTGAGCTCAGCACACTCATCATGAATTAGTGCAGGTGATGTGAATGCTGGAAAACTGTCAATGGACAGTCTCACTAGACAGCCATCACCTTGCAAAAAAGTAGGAAATCAGACCACTAACATCAGCAAGAATTAACTTCTATGATGGGCACAAGGAAGGGCAGAAATGTATTGCAATTTCACATTTGCCATACATCTTGAGGTGGGCACTGTTTGCTGCTGTCAATGTATGGGGTGTGTCTGAAGTTGGTTAAAAACACAGATGCCATGGTAAAAACACTAATTTCTGAGCCAGAGTTGACTAGAAATTTGGAACCAGTGTTCTGGTCCTTGATAAACAGTTGGTTGGAATGTTTTAGTGCTACAACCACCATGTTGCTGCAATTTAGGGCACTGATTGTGGGCAGCCATGTTTTGTATGGATGATGAGCAAGAATGCCCACTAACGTTTGCCACTGACATTTGGATATGCACATGGTGCATAGCATTTTTTTTGCATTAGTACCAAACATCTTGTGGTACTGACACCAACTGGAAGAATCACTTGTGTTACTGGTGAAGTTTGGTTTATCTCAACCTGGAGATTTGTTAGAGGATGTGAACTGGTATAGAACTTCAGAACAGGTATCACTTGTTTGTTGTGGACATGTTGTGGTGCATGATAAGTCAGAGCTTACTTTGTTCATTGTAGTCATGCGTATTATAGGCCTCTAGTCATTACATTGCAGAGCATGTGCAGTCCAGAGCCACTCTCAGATGGAAATGATAACTGATCACAACAAACACTGTCTTCAAGGTAATCAGCCTTGTTAGCTAAATCTCTGAGTAGCATATTAATTTCAGCAGCTAACACAGGGTGTAACTTTGTTGGAAGCGTATTGAGCCATATAATGTGTAAAGCAGTCTCAGTAAAAAAATATTTGCATGCATATGAACATAATCCCCACAGCAGTTCTGAAGGCCTCAAATGCATGTAGGTTTGAGATGAGAGCAAGTTTTTAAAGTATTCATGGAGTGGAAGAGAATAATGTTTAATTAGAGCCTGTTTCAGGTTGACATACAATTGTTCATATAGCACATGCTCCTCATTTTTGATGTGATCAGAGTCTAGTTGTGCTAACATTAATGCATAATTTTCAAAGTCACGGTGCACTCAGTTTTGTAAAATATTGCTTCAACTTGAATAAATCACAATTCAATGTTTGTTGACCAAAATAATGGCAGTTTCACATTACCAATGTTTGGTGGAGATGAAGAATGATACATGTCTAGACTGGCATAATGACTTATTTTCTCAGCTGGGGTTGAAGTAGAAGCCATTGTCATAGAAACTAGTCTATTTGAATGCTTGATTGATGTCAAAAATGGCTCTGAAGTTTGCAACAGTGAGGGATCTGATTCTGTTGTTATTGGTTTATCCATGTTCTAGTCAGTAGCCACCAGTGCAGGAGATAATGACAGGAATTTTTGAGCTATTTCAACTAAAAAATGAACAACACTGTCATAGAGCACAGCAAATAATTTATTAAGCATCAAAACACTTTTGAGGAGAAAATGTTTTTATACAGTCATTTTACTGGAGTTAACTAATTAGTCAATCACCACAGTGATATCAATAAATACACTGTTAGCAGAGTTTTACAGGTTTTCCCCGCTGTTTTATCAACTAGGTCAGAAGTATCAACTCTAAAGAGGGTGAACTCATCATTTATAAATGTAAAAAACAATAAGGACCCCTGCACTGAACCTTGTGGCCCTCTGGTATCAACTATGTTTCACTTAAATGAAGCTGGAATTCCATTATTGCCAATAATTGTTACCCTCTGCTTCTTGTCCATTAGATAAGACTGGATACACTCCCCATTATTTCACTGAACCCATAGACTCTCGTTTTATTTAGCAGAATTTCAAGGTTGACATAGCCAAAAGCCTTGAACAGGTCACATAGGTTCAGACAGGTGCCAGTTTGCTGTTAAGCAATTGCAGAATTTGGCTGGTAAAGGAGAAAATAGCAACATTAATTGATAGACCTAGCCAGGAAGCAAACTGACATTGACTGAGAATTTTGTGGCTGCCACAATTCTGGTGCACTCCAGTTTCTCTATGACCTTGAAAAAATTTGTTAGCAGGGTTGTTTTGCAGTAGTTTGTTACTTCTAGAAAAGTTGTTTTACACATGCTCATTATCTAATTGGGACAGTGTGATGATGATATTCATTAAATATGTGACACAGGACTGCAATTACAAAATGAAGACTGCACATGTCTGAGATTTCTGTTGGGTTGTAGCCCAAAGAAACACACTCATTTCTGTAAGGATCGGTATATTTCATACGGACATTCACATTACAATTCATACAGTGAATTGAACAAGCAAGTTGGTGTGGGTCATGAGGTTACAGAGGCAAAGAACTTGCGATGGCGAAAATATGTCATTTGTATTTGTCAATGCCCCCCCCCCCCCCCCACCCCTTTTTTGCGTTGTCATTGTGGTACCAACAGTGAGGGTACATTGGGAGAGAGAGAAGGCGTCCGATCATCCTCTATGAGTTTAGGTTCATACACCAGGATGGTCGGTGCAGGTGCGATATGCAGCAGTTCAATGGGCATAGTGTGTGCGTGCTGGGTGCCAGGTGGTGTAGCAGTTTCGGAGGGTGGAGTGTGGCCTGGCCCTGCCTGCTGCCGGGCGAGCTATCGATGCAGGAGTGCCAACCTCTTGCGTGAGCTCTTGCTGGTGTGAGTGAATAGACCTGGTCAGCCATCTGCAGATGTGAACTGATGGATTCCAGGGTGTGAGGGATGAGATGGACCTAGAGATCTGTAGGCAGTTTTGATAACCACACCGACTGCAGGGTTTCATCTGGCATCATCTGCTCACTGGCCAGGAGATGTAGCTGGCACCAAAGCTGGGATGGGGTGCACTCGCCAAGATGTTCCTCATACAGTATTCACAGAATAACCTCTTGTGTGGAGCATGAGATGCGCTCGATGATAATCTGTTTCCTGAAATTGTACTTCAAAGTTAGCAGCGGCATCAGAAGTAGGTCGCAGATCAGGTCTGTGTGCTCATGCAGTTGAGTCATGAGGCACAGGAATTTTGAATTGTCATCAGTGATACGGTACAATTCGAACAAGTTCTCCGCCAGTGCAAACTATGTTGCTTTGTTGTCCTCAGATAGTGGGCGCAGGGTCGGTAAGCAGCCTGGTGGTGGCAACGAAGGCTCAACTAGTTCTGTATCTTAGTCCTTCGTATCACTCATATGACATGGATTTTGGACCAATGTGGTCAACTCAGATGGCACTGTGTTTGGTGTGATCAAGTAGTCTGTTGGAACAGACAAGAACAACACTGAAGCACTGGGAAATGATGCTGTAGAACTGTTTGATGCAAAGTTTGTGGCATAGAAGTCCAATGCATGAGGCATGGCCAGCGACATGTGAAAAGCAAATGGGTGAATGCCTGCAGCTGAAGCCCTCTGCAAATTTACTTGGGTTGGTGGGCGGTGGGGGGTGGGTGGGGTGGGGGAGGTGGAAGAGCGGATGTGCACGGAGGAGCACAGCAAAACGTTCTCACCAGGCTGTCAACATAATGAGATGTGGCATGTTTGGAGGGGTGGAAACCACAGTTAGTATCACTATGCGGCACATTGTTCACATCAGGTGGGGGCCTGTAAAGTGCACTGAGGGGCCAAACATTCACTGGTGGCAGAAACTGGCCTAGAAATGTCCACAATATACAGTTGGCATTGTCTACTTTGTAAACCAATGAAGTGGTAAAACACTGAGGCATCACGGGAGCACAATTGGTACATGTGGTCTGTCTTAACAAAAGCAAGGTTGCCCACGGCACTGTTGTAATGGTTGCCCAGGTGGCTGGTGTCTGATACATAGTTTGTCCAAGAAATGCGGAATCCATGTCAGCAAGATGAAACACAGGAACTTTGCTCTCCTGATTATCGTTTTCGAAACGCACGTGTTGGGGCACACTCGCTGGAGAGGCAAAGCCTGAGTCTGCAGTCACATGTTGCACTGTAGAGTGGTAAAAGTGTTGAGGAAACGAAACTGCAGGAAACGTGTTGCAGAATCCAGGTATTGGTGAAGCTAAAAAATGTCCCATTTTAGGTGCAGGAGCTTTGATATCCACGTGCTGTGCAGCAGAATACATGGCCGAGCAGAACAAACAGAGGCATAAACAAATCCAGTGTGGTAGACTCAAAAATACTTCCACTAAGAGAAAACGGCATGCAAATTCTTACTCGGGGTTGGGTTGTAGCCCAAGGAAACACACTCATTTCTGTAAGACTCAGTATATTTCATTACAGATGTCCACATTACAACAAGTTGTACAGTGAACTGAACAACCAAAATGGCATTGGCTGTGAGGTTACAGAGTCAAAGAACTTGTGATTGCAGAGATATGCCATTTGTACTTGTTGATTCCACAGAGGTATTATCTGTACTGCTGAATGAAAAAGCACATGAGATATTTGCATTCGCACTGTGTGGTTCATAGAAACCCTAGAAATTACTTCTGGAGGAGGCTGAGTGGATAGAACAACATGCACGAAATATTAGGTACTTTATTAAAAATTGAACAATCTGAAATACTTAACTTGGAAATAATCTATATCCACAAGGCTGACGTGTGTATTTATTACTGTCACTGAATACTATTAACTTTTATCACTTGATTCAGCACAGAATAATAGTGTCGTCTCAGTGTACAAGTGAATATAAACTTTTATATATATTTGTGGGTTTGATAACAACTCATGCTGCTGGATCTGAAGTAAGACAATGCTGTCAACATAAGTGATGACTGCAGATTGGGGTGAGTGACCCTGTGCTCTAATGTAAGTACTCTCCCAGCAGTAGTGACACATGGAATCTCTTTAGAGCATGTATACACCACTGTCTCATTTGTTGCTGTGTCTGGCAGTAACTGTCTTTACTTGTGGATCCCTTATGAGACACCAGCTTTGACATGTGACCTTGTTCTTTGAATGACATCACATCACCCACTTCCTCAGTGTTTTTTACTGTATTTCCATCCTGACTTGTTTCTGTATCAGATGTACCCTCTAATTTTTTACCACTCTTCTTTCTCTATATGTTGCCAGTTGGTTTTTGTTTTGTTGTTGGAGTTGTCAGTTTCAGATGTCACGTAAATAGTTGTGGATTTTTTATGACTGATTTTATCACTTTCCACTTTTATGGAACTGTCAGTGATTCATATAAATTTCTTGTTGTTCTACAGAAAATTTTGATCCCTTTAATATTGCATGGTTTCCCTGTAATAGCCTGAGGATTGCTTTTTATTTCTATCTTTTTTAAATTTTTTTAATACAGCTCCAAACAAGGACACAAACTCATTAGAGAAAATGTTTCACTTATCATTAACATTCCTTTTCCTATATACATGGCTCCAGTTGTTCTGTTGCCAGTGAAGATTGAAGGTTTCTAGGGTATCATTACTGACTGGCCTGAAAGATTTAAAGAAACATTTAGCTTTATCAGACAGGTTGTTGTCATTTACTGTAAACAATTTCCTTTCATGATCTGACAATATTTGAGGATTTAACTTACAGTGAGACAGCTGCTCCTGCCTCTGACAATGAATATACTGTCAATTATGCTCTTACAGTTAAGTGTTACTCTACTGCAATTAAGTTAAATAATTCTATCATGTTCTTTAATTCTCCCCTATTGTTATCTTTAGTTAAGAAGTTGATGTTAACATCACTCATGATAATTAGATCTTTGGCGTTTGAATGTATTTGGTTCAAAAATAGTTCCATCTGCTTTAGAAAAATACTTATTTCAAAGTGGAGTGCTACATAGTAGGTGTTTATGTCTAGGGACTTATACAAGGTACTCATTTTAACTTGAAATATGGGAATATCTCAAACACTACATGTTGGATTAAAGGGAGGTGGGGGGACGGGGGGGGGGGGGGGGGGGGGGGGGAACTTTGAAATCTTCAATGGAAACCTCCATTTCTAATTGCAGAATATGATACTACAGAAAAATTTATGTACCTTTTGTCTGAAGCATTTTCTTCATTTCGCCACAGATGGCTCTGTAATTGGTGGAATAGAAATGGGTACACACTCGTACATAACTTCTTATTGGAAACCTCATTCACAATGTCGTATTCCTCCAGTGCATAGAACAGGGTACTATTCAACATGCCACCATGGCCATGTCGAAAACTAAGACATATCACAACAGGCATTACACTGCAACTGGAACTCATGTATCATACAGACACAGAACAATTAGCAGCTCTAAACATTGCAATACTTGTGCAGTGTTTATTGCCTGCACACCTACCTATCATTAAGAGAACAGATGTGCAAGTAGATGATACATCTACCTATCATTTAGAGAATATATGTGCAAGTGGATGATGAATGTTGCAACCACAGAAAAAAAAGCTGAAATGATCCTGATTTAAGGAGAATGTTGGAGGAATATTAAGGCTGCTGTTGCCTTGTATGTCAAGCGTTTTCCAAAGAATGCTCACTCTCATTCATTCTTTTACAAGGTTGTGAACCCCTTTGTGTCTGATGGCAGCATACAGATTGGCAAAAGGAAACAAAGCAAACATGTTACAGGAGAATCTAATGAAACAGCTGTACTACTGGCAGTGCACCACAACCCACAGATAGGTGCCTGTCAATTAGACTATGATTCTGGCATGTCCATAGGTAGTACTGTCACAATACAAGTATCGTCCAGACCACATGTCACTGCATCACGAAATTCATGGTGCCGACTTTGATAACTGAGTTGTGTTTTCAGAATGGTCATGTCAAAAATACAAATGATCCCCACAGTCTTCTTTGAGGTATTATTTTCTGATGAGTCTACATTCACAAATCATGGTAGCATTAACTGGCATAACATGCATTACTGGAATGTAGACAACCCCCACTGGTTACAGCAAGTTAATGATCAACATCCTTGGTTGGTTAATGTATGGTGTGGCATTGTGGAGCACAAACTCATTGGTCTGTATTTTGTTGATGGCACATTGAATGGACACACATATCAAACTTTTCGGAAAAGGAACTTCTGGTACTACTGCAGGTTGTTGCCTTGGATGTTCGACAACGTGTGGTTTCAACATGATGGTTGCCCAGCACAATTGAAGCATGAGAGGTATTACACCTCTTTTACACTGGTCGGAGGATCAGCAGAAGTGGCCCTGTTAGGTTTCTGGATTTGACATCATTGTATTTCTTTCTGTGGGGATATTTGAAAGATAAAGTGTACCAGCAAGTGCCATCAGGTAGTGAAGACATTGTTGACTGCATCAGAAATGCCAGTGCTGACATTCCCACAAATATGCTTATGTCCCAGATACAATCATTTGAAAAGCAAATCACTAAGTGTGTTGAAGATGTCAGTACTATGTTTGAACACATACTGTTATTGGAAAAGTAGAGTAGCGTTTGCCTTGAGCCCAGGCTACAGTGACACACTGAGGAGTCCGCTGTTTGATATGTCAGAGGAATACAATGTTGCAAATGGGGTTTCCAATAAGAAGTTATGAAATACTGGCCTGTCCTACCCTCACAGCATGGAGGTGGGCTCTGATATGTCATTGGATATTTAAGGACCATTGAGTAGCATGCTGTAAATTACAACTGTTTACCCACTTCTGTTCCTCTGATTACAGTGCCTGAAGAAAATGCTTTAGACAAAATGTATGCAGATATTGTGGTAGAATCATGAACTGCAATAAAAAATTGTGATTCCCATTGTCCTCCACCACTGACGCATAAGGTGGGCTTGGGAGTCGAGTGTTGTACCATTGGATGTTCTCCCTCTGAGACAAACAAATTGGACTTATAACTTTTCTTGATCTGATGTGCAGTTCTCAAGATATTCCAATGTCTTCAGATAAAATGAACATCCTGCATATTGCATGCATTTCAACATAAACAGTAATTGCACCTTCCTCTTTCATAGTTCTACAACAGCTTGTTGCTAATGTACGTCAATAAATGTGAGATATTTCAGTTCCACTTACTACATGATGTTCCATGAGACATAATACCTGTACATGGTTTACATATTGTGTGTCAGATTTTGAAGCTCAAATTTGTTTCTGAGACCCTCTAATAGTTTATGGAACACATGTAGCTTTTTGTTGCGGCCATTTCTTACCTTGTTGCTGTACTTTGCTAGCTTAGCATGTAACAATAAACTTGAATAGCTCTGCTATTAGGTGCACTATAAGACATTCAAAACTGTATGCCTTATTCATCAGACTGCTTATTTTTTCAGATTATCATGTGAAAATCCCTTTGCTTTTGATGAAGAAACATTGTGTCCTAGACCATTGTGTCTGCTTGCTCTGTGTGCTGAATAACTAATAATGCACAAATGAAAGCTCTGTGTGTGTGTGTGTGTGTGTGTGTGTGTGTGTGTGTGTGTGTGTGTGTGTGTGTGGCATAGAATGACTGACTGACAGATTTTTATTTGATCCCAGTTGATAACATTAGACATAGTGTGGGTAATACTATAGGACAAGTCAACTTAATCTAATGTGTTAAAATATTGAGCCTACATATTACAATATAAAACATCAAATTGGCTATAATGATAGTAAAATGTTGCAAACAATTTTCTCTCAATTGATATTTATGTCTTAAAGTTATTTACACACTCTTTAACTCAGGTGACTACAGAAAAGACATAAAAAGAATATGACGCATACAATATATCCAAGTGATTGCAGTACATACATATAGGTAAAAATAATATTTCTCATCATTTACACATATTCTCTTCTACACTATGTAATTATATTTCCATGAAATAATGCTTTTGAAGTTTCTGGAGTGTATTTTCACTCATGCTGTCCTGTAAACTCTTAAGAAGATGCTTTACAAGTTGTACACCTGAGTACTGAGGACCTTGGTGGCTTACAATATGCCCGAGGTCTTTAAGGTATCAGAATAGTCACTCATTTAATAGCATGTATTGTGACCCTAAAAGTGATGAGTACAGAAATAAAAATTGTTCATGCTGAGAGATGTAAGTAAAGTGAGTTACCTGTTATTAAATTAATCCCTGTAATACACATTTTATTTCCTGAGCCTACTCCACTGAAGAAAAGGAATCATACATTGATGAAGTTAATGTTATCTGCTGAGGTTCTCAGCCAAAAACAAGATGGAGTTAGAAGTAATAGTTTGCACAGTCCTCTGACACACACAGCCAGCCGGTGTGGCCGAGCGGATCTAGGCGCTTCAGTCTGGAACCGCATGACCACTACGGTTGCAGATTCGAATTCTGCCTCGGGCGTGGATGTGTGTGATATCCTTAGGTTAGTTAGATTTAAGTAGTTCTAAGTTCTAGGTGACTGATGACCTCAGATGTTAAGTCCCATAGTGCTCAGAGCCATTTTTTGACACACACATTCCAGTAGAAGGCGGCATAATTTTTCGTTAGTTCCTTTAGTTTCAAATTTACGTATGTGTGTTTCATTTAATTTCAACCTATAGAAAATTTTCCCCTCTTTTCTAAGTAAGTGAGACCAAGAGCTGTTGAAGTTTCACTCTTTGTTAAAGTTGTTATTTCCTGAAGAGATAGCCAGGAGAATAAAGTCCATGAAATTACAATGATATCCAAACCATTAGCTGCTTACAGGCAATGATAAATATCAATGGAGCCAATTGAGCGGGATCTCCTGCTTACATGGCAGACACTTTATCCAATTGAGCCACTGAGGACACAGAGGATAGTGCGACTGCAGGGACTTATCTCTGGTATGCACCCCGTGAGACCCACAGTCCAACTTAATGTTCACACACTACATTTGTAGTGCCCTGCCTACTATACTCATTACTTGCAGCAGTCAATTTACCGATCCCCATAAGAGTTTGAGCAATTTGAGTACATCCACACTGAAGATCATTGGCTGGTAAACCTTATCTATATGAAGATGGTATCTGTTCTTTCGGACATGTCTGAAAGAACAGATACCATCTTCATATATATAATGAGGTCCATGGTTGAAAATTATTCATAGGGAGCTGTAACTCAATTTAATCAACTTATTTGTGTGTGAACAGAAGTTTGTGAACTTTGCTTTGATTTTCCATGCTGACTTAGGTCATGTTATGACAAACCCAGAATGTTGGACCTTTTGTACTTAATGAAAAAATATGCGTAAGCGTGCTGTGCCAGACTCCCCTGTCAGTCATGGGATTTTTACGTCACTTATCACTTCATTAACCTATGGAAATATCTGTTAATGTAAAAAATGCTGAGCTCCACAGTGACTTCGAGTCCACATTTAATTGTAGGTCCCCCTAAAACTGACTGCCTGAGTCAGTTCTAAGTCTGGAGGAATGCCGCCTCCAGCAAGACGAAGTCTAGTAAAACACTGTGACATCTAAACAAAGTTTCCAGTTGGTGACAGCTGTACCATACCACAGCATGAGGTACACCATTAAAAGTTGTGGAGCATTAAATTCTCTATGAAATTAGGCTCCTGAGACAAAATACCAGTAAACAACCCAAGTCCCTAAAGAATTGAACTCCCACATATAAAACAGCTTCAGACGTCTGATTACTTCACATATTAATTAAAGTGATAAATAGTTGCCTTTACCCATGTAAGAAATAAAAAAATTAGGAAAGACTTGAAATTATGTGTAAAGTATCCTGGAAGTCACTAATCCTGGAAGACACAAAGTGCCCTAATTATGAAGCACCGAATGAATTTTATCGGCAAAATCTAGTTTTTCACATATGTCAGTGTTTATAATGACATATTTCTCTGAAATATACGTCACACAGTGATATAACTTTGCTGGTACATTCACTGATATGTGTAAATACTGTCTGCCAAATGTGTTGCAAATAGAGTTAGCACTAAAGAAGTTAAGAATTAAAACATCTACATCTACTTACTTTTGAATACATTATGGGAGTAAACAGTGATCAATGTGTTACAAATGTTTACTATCAAAAACAGTCTTGATCGCAATTTATTTATTACAGTGACTGGTTTTGACCACTACTGTGGTCATCTTCAGACCAATGAGTAAGAACCTCCTTCTGCTGGAGAATCACTACTGATTCCTATGGGTGTGATATGTAGGAGGTTGCAGTACATTCCTAGAGTCACCATTTAAAGAAGCTCCTTGAAGCTTTATTACAGCTTGAAGCTTTTTTATAGTTTTTGTATGTCATCAAGGGTCTACCAGTTCAGTTTTTCGACTCTCCCATGGGTCAAACAAATCTGTGATCATTTGCACTACCCCTCTCTGTATACATTGAACATCCCCTGCTAGCTGTATTTGGCATTGGTCACATGTACTTAAGTGGTAGGGTAGGAAGGATTGTATGCATGATCTGTAAGCAATCTCCTTCATAGACTGATGGCAGTTCCCTAGTATTCTACCAATAAAGCATAGTCTGCTACTTGCTTTAGCCATAACTGAGCCGATGTGATCATTCCAGTTCATGTCCCTACAAAGTTTTACATGGAAGTACTTGAATGAGTTTACAGATTCCCACTGTGGCGTACTAATATTGTATTCAGAGGGTATTACGTATTTTTTTAAATTTTTTTCATTTTGTGAAGTGCACACTTTGAAATCTTTGAACATTTAAAGTAAGTTGCCAGAAATTGAACCACTTCCAAATCTTATCAAGATGTGACTGAATATTTGTACCACTTTGTTCACACTGCACTTCATTTTAGATAACTACATCATATGCAAAAAGTCTGAGGTTAGTATTAATATTGTGTGCAAGATCATTAATATACAGCATGAATGGCAAGGGACCCAACACAATTACCTGGGTGGCACCTGAAGTTACTTCTATATCTGACGATGCCTCTCCATCCAAGATAACATACTGTGTCCCCCATAACAACAAACCCTCAGCCCAGCCACATAATTTGTCTGATACCCATATGGCCCATATGGTTGTACTTTTGATAATAAGTGGAGGTGTGGTACTGAGTCAAGTGCTTTGTGGAAACTGAAAAATATTGCATCTGTCTGACTGCTTGACTCATGTTTTTCAGGATGTCATGCAAGAAAAGTGCAAGTTGGATTTTACACTATCTGTGTTTTTGAAACCCATGCTGGTTGACAGAGAGGTCATTCTGTTTGAGATACTTAATTACATCTGAGCTCAAAATATGTTCTAAGATTCTACAACAAATGGATGTCATGGATGTCAAGGATACTGGGCAGTAGTTTTGTGGATCACTTCTGCTACCCTTCTTGTAGACAGGTGGGATCTGTACTTTCTTCCAAATGCTGTAAACGTTTTTTTCCCCCAGGGATCTGTGATAGATTACAGTCCATAGAGGGGCTAACTCAGCTGTGAACTGTGAATTTGGTATGGAATTTGATAGGGATTCAACCAGGCCCTGGGGCTTTGTTCAATTTTAATGATTTCAGCTGGTTCTCAACACTGTTGACACTAATATCTACTTCACTCATCTTTTCAATGGTACAAGAATTCTGTTGAGGTAATACTCCTGGATTTTCTTTGTAAAGGAACATTTGAAGACAGAATTAAGCATTTCTGATTTTGCTTTGCTCCTCTCTATAACAGTTCCAGCCATATCCGTGAGCAACTTGACATAACTTTGGTGCCACCAACAGCCTTTACATATGACCAAAATTTCTTTGATTTTTGTGAAAGATCATTTGACAATATCCTTCTACAGTAGTCACTGAAGGTTTCATATATTGCTCTCTTAACTGCCAAGTGTGTTTCATTCAGCATCTCTCTATCTGTAATCCTATACTTTGTTTTATACCTATTATGCAGTAGTCTCTGATTCTGTAAAAGTTTCCATGTATTATGGAGGATCTTTCCTATTATGAACTGTCCTACGGGGTACATATCTGCCTGTTGCATGATCAATTATTCTTTTAAACTTGAGGCATTCCTCTACATGCTGCTATCCTGAGCTAAAACTTTCAAGTTCCTCATTGAGGTACGACACTATTCTTTCTCTGCCTAGTTTGTTTCATCATTTTGTGGGGCAAGTCAACAGCATCCCTAGCCGTGAGGTGGCAATGCAAAGCGTAGTAGTTCTGCAACAGATCAGAAGTCTTAGCGGATGGACGATCTGGCCAATCCTTCTGAATACAGCGTAAAACACGGGAGAGGGTAGGGTCAGAACCCGTAGCAGCTGCCAGCCGGTCCCCGGTGATGGGGAACCCATCCACAACCCACTGCTCGGCAACATCCAGGTGGAAACACAAAAGTTCATCCCTATCAAATGCCAGATCAGGACCCATGGGAAGGTGAGACAGTGCATCAGCATTCACATGTTGAGTCGTCGGCCGGAAATGAATCTCATAATTGAAACGAGACAAGTAAAGAGTCCAATGTTGGAGGCGGTGTGCAGCCTTGTCGGAAAGTGACGTTGATGGATGAAACAAGGAAACAAGTGGTTTGTGATCTATAAGAAGATGAAATTTGCATCCATAGAGAAAAACACCAAACTTATGAAGAGCATAAATAATGGACAAAGCTTTTTTTCAATTTGAGAATACTTTTGTTGGGTATCTGTGAGCGTTTTGGAGGCATAAGCAATGGGTTGTTCGGAACCGCCAGAAAAACGGTGCACAAGGACTGCACCAACCTCGTATTGAGAGGAGTCGCTGGCAAGAACAAGATGTTGGCCAGGTGGATAAGTAGCCAGGCACGGGGCCTGTTTCAGCATAGTCTTCAATTTCTTGAAAGCCACATTGGATGACTTGGACCAGTGAAAAGGCATGTTTTTATACAACAGACAATGCAACGGCTGAGGCACCGAAGCAGCAGATGGTAAAAACTTGTGATAGTATGCTATTTTCCCCAAGAAGGCCTGCAGTTCCGTAACAGATGTAGGGCAAGGAAGGGCATCAATTGCAGTGACAGTTTGCTGTAGTGGACGAATACCATTCCAAGAGAGTTGAAACTACAAGTACGTGATAGATGCCTGAACAAATTTTGATTTCTGAAGATTACACTTAAGACCAACAGTCTGTAAGACATGAAAAAGTGTGCGGAGATTCTGAAGATGTTCATCAGTGGTGGAGCCAGTGACAACAATGTCGTCCTGGTAATTTATACACCCAGGGACAGCGAGCAATAATTGTTCCAAGAATTGCTGAAAGAGAGCAGGGGCACTGGCAACCCCGAATGGCAATTGTTGGTGTTGATAGAGGCCGAAAGGCGTGTTAAGGACCAGAAACTGCTGGGAAGCAGTGTCGAGAGGTAGTTGATGATAAGCTTCTGACAGGTCAAGTTTAGAAAAATACTGGCCTCCAGCAAGTTTAGTGAACAATTCTTCAGGTCGAGGCATAGGGTAAGTGTCGATAAGGCACTGAGCATTTACAGTGGCTCTGAAATTGCCATAGAGACGAATATCACCATTTGGCTTAGCAATGACAATGACAGGAGAGGACCACTCACTGGAAGTGACAGGAAGCAAGACCCCTGAAGCAGGTGAGACAATCCAGCTCCTGTTTGACCTGATCACGAAGGGCTACAGGAATGGGCTGAGACCAAAAAAACTTAGGCTGAGCAGTGGGTTTGAGCATGATATGAGCTTCAAAGTTGTTTGCACGGCCTAACCCAGGAGAAAAAAGGGACAAAAATGTCATCGACAAGGAATCCAATTGAGTATAAAGAATAGCATGAGAGACGATATTGACAGGGTCATCTATGGAGAACCCAAAAACGCGAAAGGCATCAAAACCAAAAAGATTCTCCGCGTTACTATGGTTGACCACAAATATGGGAACAGTGCGAATGACAGATTTGTAAGGTACGTCAGCATCAAATTCTCCCAAGAGAGAAATCTTCGGTTTATTGTAAGTCCATAATTGCCTAGTGACAGGTGACAGGACTGGAGAACTCAACTGAAGATATGTCTGATAATTGATGATAGTGGCAGCAGAACCAGTATCCACCTGCATGCGAACATTTTGACCAAGTATTTGGACAGTGAGGAATAACTTCCCTGAAAGGGAAGAAGTACAATTGACAGACAACACAGAATCAGAATCAGCATCATGTTCATGAACATCATGTATGTGGTCAGATTTGCAAACGGATGACACATGACCCTTTTTTTTTTTTTTTGCATTTGTGACACATGGCCCAACATTGTGGACAATCTTCTCATGAATGTTTCATAAAACACCGTGGACATGAAGGAAGTTGCCGTGGGTTTTGCTGCAGTTTCTTAGAGGTTTGTTTACGGTTAGGCCGAGGCTGTGCTTGGGAGCGTACTGCGGCCACGTTGGCCGGCGGGGACACGCCACACGCTTTGTCAACATCGCACAGAGGTTGCATTTCCCCAACGTCGCCCCATGCCTCTTTCAAAGAGCCAATTGTGACAACAACTGATACATTTGAGGTGAAATCCATGAAAGGAACAGAGACTTACATGTTTGTTCATCCGCAACATGAAATGCCAAGAAGTGCTGTCGAAGACATTTTTTGTAATCAGAACAGTCTTCCGCTGTCTGGTCGTAAGGAGGAAAAGTAGGTAGAGACAATGACGAGAGACGCTCCGCATTTGATGCCACAATGAAATCACAAATCGCATTTGTGAGTAGTGTTTGCTGTTCTGTGAGACCTTGCAATAGTTGCTCTAAAGTAGCAGACATGTATACACTTTAACAGTCAAATCATAACTGAGTCCAAATCTATTGGCCGCTGGCTGGCTGGCCGCTTAGGTGGTGCTGCTACTGCATGGCTGGCAGACAGCACTGCATGTAGAGGATGCACATAACTTGTGGCGACACTTTGAAAGATCGGCAAGTCACAACAATCACCTCACTTACTTTCAGGTCCAGAGTGGTCACCTCATATCCTTATGGCACAATTTTAATGCTATTTTACTGCACTGTGATTTTTTTAGGATTTACTCACAATGTTTCTTTATTCCTTTTGACATAAATTAAGTCAAATATGTTGTATGAAGCTTTCGTAAATGGATCTTAATCCATTAGTTTTATTATTAAATTCATTATACTTTTGTTGCAATGTAATCCTACACAGGATGTTATATGTCCTTTATGAATTTATTTACATGACAGTTCTGATACTCATTTTTATGAAAATGTATATTATTTATATAATTTGCATATCCTAGATATGACATATTATAAGCTCCACTTGCTAATTACAGTTTTACTAAAAACAAGGTAAAACAGTTCCTTGGATCTATTCTCCAATAGAGAGCACTACAGGTCCTCCATGATGAATATTCATGCCATCTTGACAGGATGTAAGCAATGGTCTAAGTTTTGTGTGTGTCATGTAAAGGCTAGTGACATTTTGCCATATGTTATGTTCTGACACAGTGGCACCTATATGATTCTTTGGTAATGGTATGCTATTGCTAGGTTTCCTCTTATATGGATTCCTGAACTGCATTGCACACATATTTTGTCCTTGTCCTTGATACAACCTGGTTTTTATTTTAGTACTGATGATGTCTATGTTACAGTCGAAATCAAGATCTGCAATAAATTACAGATTTTGTGACTGAGTACTGTCCTTTCTTCACTCTGAAAATATTTCATGTTCAATGTATGTAAGGAAAGTAAATATTGAAACAGTAGCTTTACCAGTACCAAGGAAGTGAGTGAAAGTAAAGTATGTTCTATAAGGTATCAGCGGTCATAGCAAAAGCAGTTTGCTATTCAGATACATTAGTTAATATTTTCCAAACCAAGATACTGGCAATAGACAATCAATAGTTAAAATAAAATTATCTAAATGTTAGAGTATGGCAAGGAAAATACTGAATTTTTTAAGGGGGAAAAACCGAAAAAGAAAGGGGAAAGAAAGAAATTTTCAAATAAGACTGTTGTATTGTGTAAATTTCATCATGTGCTGGTATCCCTGTTCAGGTATACATTTTATCAGGCTTATTTAACTAAGTTATTTGAAATTTTATCTGAAAGAGTATTTGATTATTAATTATTGTGGTTATGTTCATGGGTGTGTGTTTCTTTCTTTTCTTTTTCACCTGTCCAAATAGCTGTGCATGTTAAAGCGTTGCTTTTGGGGTGGAACGATGCTCCAGCCCTCCTGGGTCAAATCGACCTGGCAGACTGATGATGTGGGTCATTGTGCTGGCCATTCTGGCGGTTTTTTTTTAGTAGTTCCCCATATATCAGTATGTGAATACTGGGTTGGTACGTAAGTTCCGCCTCAGTTATGTGATTTGCTAACATTTCAGTTATGTGATTTGCTAACATTTCAGTTATGTGATTTGCTAACATTTAGAAAACTTTTGCCCACTTTACACCCATTGAGCTGCTGTATACATATTCCATCCTGGGAGGTAATAAGGTGTCAAATCCAGCCACCACTGAAATTAACAATGCAAAATCTGTTAATAACCTTGCCAAACATTCACAGATATTGGACAAAGCCACAAACCGAGCAAGGTGGCGCAGTGGTAAGCACACTGGCCTTGCATTTGGGAGGACGACAGTTCAAACCCCCATCCGGCTATCCAGATTTAGATTTTCCATGAGTTCCCTAAATCACTTCAGGAAAATGCTAGGATGGTTCCTCTGAAAAGGTGTGGCCAATTTCCTTCCCAATCCTTCTGTAATCTGTATCGTCCCCTCCCCCAAATCAACCAAGCAACCAAAGGCACAAGAAAAAGATGATAATGGTTACACCTTGTATGACAAATAAAAGGCAGTGACCATGTTACAAAACAGAATTTTGTTTGATTATTTTTATGTACTGATGGGATACTTACCCTCACCAGAGAAACTTAGAAAAATGAGGAAGGAAGCAACATCTGATGAAAGGAAAATGTAAGATGAATGTGCACCATCTATTGATGTGACCAGGTGTTGTGTGAGAGAATAAATCTTTCAATTTTGTTATAAAAGGGCTTTATGAATGTCCCTCATTGAGGCTATGGTAGGACATAAGCTAGTTCACTCTTATTTTTGAATGTGGAGAATATTTTTCATTGAAACTGAGAAAACGTCCAGTGTTTTGTTTTCCTTTTATAACAGGATAATTCAAAATTCTGTATGTTGTGTCTATATTTTAAGGGTAATGCCATATAATTATATGTCCGATTAAAAATGTTATGTGAAATTTGTGCTTTTGACTAAGAAATGTTAATGTGCTTATGCCGAAGAATATAAAAGTACTGGATTTGGAAAGTTTTCTCAGGATGTATCATCTAGTATATTATCGATACAATATTATGAATGGCCAAACTGGGGGTACTGAAATCTAACATTTTTCAATGAACACATTTACATTCTACAGCTACCCTTTATTATCATCATTATTATTAGAATTGTAATTGTGCCATAAATTTATGTGTATCTGTCGACTTTTCCATTTGGTAAAGCATTTAATATTATCATTGCTATAGAAATAATTCTCCAGCAGTGAACATTGTGGGATAATTGTTTTCACTTAAAATTTATTAGTTCAGGAGAAAATATGATCCAAAGATACTGTAAATTCATAACTATGCAAAAATGCAAGTGTGAACATTGAAGCTTAAGAACCAACAAACTAGTTACTTTTGTAGACCAGTTGTTCCATTTTCAGAGAAAGTAGTTAGTTTATCTTAAACTTCTGTACTTCAAAAGTTAAAGCCCGAAATTTTCTGAACACAATGATGTTCTCAGATTTGCCATATTTCAGATTTTAAGGGAAATTATAAATGGTAGGTCTCTTGAAAAATGGGGAAGTTTTGTTACACACAAAAACATTATACAAAAAAGCAATGCTTTATGTTTTTGTAAAACACAAAGACATAAATCATTTGGTATAAGAAATAAATAGTCCTAAAAATCCAGCCTAGTTACCTTTACAATATTCTCTTATTATTATTATTATTATTATTATTATTATTAGCGAATGTCCCCATAGGAGAACGATAAGCAGGTGATTTATCAATATTTCTTTAGGTTCTTCTTGTTTTGCCAATATTTCTTCATTTTCTCCCCAAAGGCCTTCTTTCTTTCTTCAGTCCACTTTGGTCGGTATGGTTTTGGTGCCGTCTCTGAAGTAAACTTCCACTTGTCAATTTTTCTTCTGAATGTATCCCTGTCTGATGCGTCTGTTATGTCAATTTTTGCTTTTGTCAAATCCTTCTTAACTTCAGTTACCCAGGGTATTGTTGCTTTAAGTGATGTCACATAGTCCAATAGACGTTTAGTTAACCTGTTTCCAGGTAATCTGTGTAGGTGTCCATAAAATTTCATTCGTCTCTTTCTGATGTCACTTTCGATATTTGACAGTTTTTCAGTTGTTTCGATGGTCTACAGTCTGTATCCATCTTGTGTGTATCGTGGTCCCAGAATTTTCCTAATAATTTTTCTCTCTATTTTCTTAATATATTGTAAATCTAGTTTTCTATTCAGTGAGAGCGTTTCACTTGCATATGTGACTGTAGGTTTGATAACTGTGTTGTAGTGTCTGATTTTAGTTCCTTTTGACAGGCATTTTTTGTTATATATGCTTTGAACAAGTCCGAATGCTTTCTTGAATTTCTGTACTCGGTTGTTTTGTGCTATTTTCTCGAGTCCTGTTGGTTCAATAACTTCGCCGAGATACTTAAAGTGTTTGACTCTGTTGATTTCACCAAAATTTGTTTCCAGTTTCGGAATATCTAATTTGGAGCACATAAACTCAGTCTTCTCAAAGGAGATTTGCAGGCCAACCTTCTCTGCACATTCTTTAAGGATCTCAATTTGTTTTATTGCAGTTTCTTCACTGTCAGTTATAATTGCTAGGTCATCTGCAAACGCTAAATATGGGATGTTCAATTTTCCTTTACCTCTTCCTAGTTCAATTGGTTTCCAGAAGTTTTGTTTCCTTAGTTCGATTTCCCATTCTTCCATTACTTTGTCTAAAACTATGTTGAATAATAGTGGCGAGATCCCATCTCCTTGTCTTACTCCTGTTTTAATTAAGAATGGTTCTGAGATTTCGTCTATGAATTTAATTTTTGATTTGGTTTCTGTCAGTGTTTGTTCGATTAGTTTTCGGGTTTTGGTGTCTCGTCCACGTTCTTCGAGAATATTAAATAGAGACTGTCTGTCTATAGAGTCATATGCTTTTTTAAAATCAACGAATGTGCACACTATTGGTTTAGACTGGATTGCTTTCATTTTTAAAATAGCTTTAAAGTTAAAGATCTGTTCAGGGCATGATCTGTTAGGTCGAAAGCCTGCTTGGTAGTCTGAAATTGTATGTTCTAGTTGTTCTTGTGCCCTCTTTAGTAGACACGCGGATAAAATTTTATAAGTCACAGGTAAAAGTGAAATGCCTCTGTAGTTGTTTACATCTGCTCTGTCTCCCTTTTTGTGCAGTGGATGAATTAGTGCACACTTCCAATCCTCTGGAATATTTTCTGTCTGCCAGATTTCTGTGATGATTTGGGTGATCTCTTTTAGGGAGTTTGGGCCAAGGTTCTTCAGTAGTTCAGCTACAATTCCATCCTCTCATGATGACTTATTATTTTTGAGCTTCTTAATGTGGCTATATATTTCTTCCTGAGTTGGCGCTAGTGAACTTTCATTCGTGCATTCTGGTTGTAATCTGGGGAATCTTGTTTTCAGTTGTGGGCAGTTTAGAAGTTGTGAAAAGTATTTAGCTAGTTCTTGGCAATTTTCTTTGTTAGTTAATGCTAATTTTCCATTTTCTTTCCTGAAACAGAGGTTTCGTGGATTGTATCCTTTGACTTGATTTGCAAACATTTTGTAAAAATCTTGTGTGTTGTGGTTCCTGAAGTCTTCTTCTATTGAGTTTAGTTGTTCAAGAAGATATTTTCTTTTAGTTTGCCTAAGTATTTTAGCTGTTTGCTTTCTCACTTCGAAAAATGTCTGTTGCGTGGTTTCTGATTTGTCACAATTGTAATTTAGGAAGGCACGTCGTCTCTCTTCTATTGCATTATCACAATCTGAATTCCACCATGGGTGTTTGGATTTTTTCTTTAATGGGATCAGTTCTCTTGCTTTCTGTACAATTTTTGTTTGGAAATCTCTCCAATTGTTTGCAGGTTGCTTTTCCCATACTTCTGTAATTTTTGATTCTTCGATTTTTTTCAGATCAAATTTGGGAATTAGTGGAGTTTTCTTTCCTCCTTTCCTTTTTGGAGTGAATTTAATTTTCACTCTGGTAAGATAGTGGTCAGAATCTATATTTGTCCCTCTGCGGATTTGAACGTCATGTATTTCTTTTTGGAAATCATAGGAAAGCGCAACATGGTCTATTTGAAATTCTCCTAGCTGAAGGATAGGGGATCGCCACGTTTTTTGTTTCTTAGGGTCCTTTCGAAATGATGTTGACATGATTTTTAGGTTGTTTTGCTGGCACAGCTCGATGAGCCTCATGCCATTCTTGTTCATGAATTTGTGTGCAGGGTAGTTGCCGACTGTTTTTTTATATTTCTTTTCTTTGCCGATTTGTGCGTTAAAATCACCGAGGAGAATTTTTACGTCCTCCTTTGGAATTCTGGACATTTCATTTTCAAGTTTTTCCCAAAATTTTTCTGTCGTCTTGGGTTCTTTTTTGTTATCAATGTTGGTGGGTGCATGAACATTAATAAATGTATATGCTTTGTTGGTGTGCTTGACTCGCATGGTCATTAGTCTGTTACTGATTTGATTCACACCTATAACAGAATCAAGGATGTCCTTATTCACAATAAAGGCCATGCCAAATAATGCAGCTCCTTTGCATATTTTCTTGCCTGTTTTACTTTTAAAGATACGGTAGTTATTGTAGTCTATTGTTTCTGAATCGGTGAATTTAGTCTCTTGGAGAGCAAGGATTGAATTTTCTGTTTGTTGAGTTCTGTCATCAGATTATGTAACTTGCCAGTTTGTATTAGTGTTTGGATGTTGAAAGTGCCAATAAATGTATGCGACTTTCGTGGAAGTTTTACCAGAGAACTCCGACTCTCTCTGTCGTACTAGCCCAAGCTCCCCAGAATCCGATAGCTTGGTTGTCGCCACAGGGCGAGTGGATTGTCCACCTGGGGTAATATTAATTTTACTTGTACGAATCATACTGCTTGTAATTCAGTTCCAGCTATGCTGGGTGGTTAGAACCAGGGATTGTTAGTTCCTGGAGCATGGTGTTCAGCCGCACCTCACATGGTGAACAGATGCTGGCCAGAGTACCGGTGGTTGCCACACAGACGTGTCTGGACTTTGGATATGCTTTATCTTCTCCGTAAAGCTAGCCTCTTCCGCCAGTTCCGCCATACCGATGATCTTCATCTCCGTCTTCACTGCCGTTGAGGTCTTCATCGTACCCTGACAAGGGGCCCTCACAAGGTACTATCACCCGGGCCAGGTGAACCAAGGTTTTTTAACGAGGTGTTACTCCTCCCCCTCCTCATTTTGCAACTGTGCTTGGGACCGGCTTTTTATTATTAATAAATGGGTATTTTTTTTGTAACTGACAAAAAAATCATGAGTTGCTGCCAAAGTTTGAGGATATAAATAGGTGGGATCAGAATACAAGTAATAAAAATCACAGGTGATCATTTTCACTGTTAGTACATTTATTTCCTACTTTCCAAATAATAATACTTAAAATGAACAATGTCAGACACAACATGTGCCTGAAACAAAGCCAACTTTCACATCTCACTTTCTGCCAACTACTCCCACTTTCTCACTAAGAAACAAAATTATATATGTGTAAGAGAAATGATTTGCCATGATAAATAACTAATTTGCGAACAATCTTTTTATGTTATTTGAAAGTTTATTACTAAGAACTTTCATGCCAGTGACTTCAAACTAAAATACAATTAAATAAGTAAATTTCAAAATAAATCCAATATATGAAAAAATTAAGTTTTTTTAAAAATAATAAAATTAATATTATTTAGGTTAGATTCAAAGTTTGAACACATATTTTGTATATAAGTGTAGGAAACACCTGTTCCCATGAGATCACCGAAGTTAAGCACTGTCGGGTGTGGTCGGCACTTGGATGGGTGGGACCATCCAGGCCGCCATGCACTGTTGCCATTTTTCGGGGGGCACACAGCCTCGTGATGCCAATTGAGGAACTACTAAACCAAATAGTAGCGGCTTTGGTCAAGAATACCATCATAATGACTGGGAGAGTGGTGTGTTGACCCCACGCCCCTGCTATCCACATCCTTCACTGAGGATGACATGGCAGTCGGATGGTCCCGGTAGGCCACTTGTGGCCTGAAGACGGAGTGTAGGAAACTATTTTGTTGATCTAATTAAAGCTATACAAAATGTGAAATTATAATTTAGAACTTGTCTGTATTGTATAGTGAATTTATGGTATGTCAGTTAATTCATTAAATACATTGACAGGTACAATACGTAGCAAAAGATGAGTCACTGATCAGTTCTATTGCAAAGTTCATATGATGTCCTTACACTAGTTCTGCACCATCTAGATTGCTCTGAAGCAACCAGTGTGTATGGTGAATGGAGCATGTATGTTTTCACATGAAGTGTGAGAGCTACAATGGAACAAAAAAGAGGTTGTTCTCAAAATTTGTAAAAGCTGCATAATTCAATGAATAGTAATTGGTCTCACTGGAAAAGATAGAAGTAAATCCACATGTTCTCTCACAAGCCCACAAGAAGCTAAGTAAATTAAAGCCTATTTATACAAAGCCCCACTTGTCTGAGAAAGCCTCTAAAAGCTAGGATGTTGTACATTACGTAGAAATTACCCAGTTATAAATGTTTTGTCCAAAATCCATGCACTTCATCAGCATGCAGCTCATCTAACTGAGGTCAATAAAACACATGAATAGGTTATGGTAATAGTAGGCTTGTGAAAGTGACCAGTACTCAGCTCTGAATTATTGGGTTTGTGTAAATTTAACTCATCTAGTAATGGCCATCTCCCTAAGATGATCACCAATTGGAATCATGCAGGGAACACCTGGAACAAGAAAGCATTATCCTTTTACACTGTAAGATTTTGTACAGCTATTTATGATGAAGTGCCATCTGTATTATTTGAAGACAACAATAGGACACGTATTAAACATATTCAGTTTAGTGTTGCCTCAAATATTGGCACAACTTCAAACCTTTGACAAAATCCTCCATTGTCTTCAAGGACTACTGTCATGGCTGATGATGTGATAACTAATTATAGTCCATACATGGCCTGTGATTATTTAACATATGTCATAATTATGTTGCACTGATGGGAACTATGTCCATGTCTGTCCTGGTGATGCCAGAACTATCATAGGAATATGAGCAGTTCAGTGCATTTCTCTGTGTCTTCTCCATATCCAGAACTTGAGTCCACACACTACCAAGATTATAACTGCTTTCCCCAAAAAGTTGTACTGCACATTCTAATTTGTACTACTTCTTTAACAAAAGTATTCCAGTATGTAGAAGCATGGAACAAGATTTTAGTTCCATCAAACATTATTCTGTGTTTATTTGTGAGACAGCCACAACATCAACCATAACAGTCAGTTGATTCTGATGAAAGTGATATAGGGTTTTGTTGAAAGCTGATAATTGCACCAGATTTGATGCAACAAGTAAATCTAAAATGTTTTCCACAAGGACGTCATTGTGAGAAACTTTAATCTCAACAGTAGGACATGTTGATAAGATTTCAGTATGGTGGAAAAATGGACAGACTGTTCAAAATGTAGGAAAATGTAACGTTCTACTATGTATGGGTTCTTTCCACTGAGCCAGGATGGCTGAAATTAACACACTTCACACCCTGTCTGCATCCTAACAAATATCTATTATGACTTCACTTAGTTGTATTCACATTATTGGTGCTGCCATTTATTGTCATAAACTAATACCCTGTATACCCCTCCATCTCATTTCAATGATCTGACACACAAAAAATAATGAAAATGAATAGTCTTAAAAAAGCAAACAAAATTTACATCTTCAATGAGACAATTTTTCTACGCTATTCAAATACCACTGATTTGCAACTGTTTCCTTGGGTTATGGACATTTCTCATTGGCTTGTTATGAGGCTAGAAATTCTGTCTGGACTTCATTCATTGTTTTATTTTAGAAATTATCATTGTTTTGTTATTGTTGTTCTTACTTTCCTCATAATCATAGCCACTACATATTTGATTCAGTTACACACCAAGCTTGGTAATAAAAATACTGTCATATGGAGTATCTAATTCAATTTGCGATTTGACAGAATATTTCTTGATATGAGGGACAAAGTATGGAGGCAGAGTAATTGACAGATATAGAAGCAACCTGAAGTGTGTTCCACAGAAGCTTGTTGGAACACTTGTTGCTAATCTATACATATTATAAACTAAGCACCCTACCACATTTTCCTGTGTATACGTAAAGGCTAATTTCAGGAACTGCTGCAGGGGTTTTGATATGGTCTTTCTAATAGAGATACTCAGTTATGAAGAATGGCCTTTGGAGTGACACCTGGTGCCAGTGATAAAAGCTATGAAACAGTCAGCTAAAGAAAGGCAGTACATGACAGAAAAAGCAGTGAAGTACAGAGTCATCACAACTCCAGAGAGCAATGAAGCTTATTCAGAATCTATGCATCTATACATATCTTATATACATATTGTAAGTTAAAGTCACCCACCACATTTTTTTTGTCTGTATGTAAAAGCTAATCTCAGGAACTACTGTAGGGATTTTACAGTTTTCAATAACAGATAAACTATTTCATGATGAACATTTGTGTGTATAATTTATTACTGCTCTTTCAGGCAAGTTGTCTGGGCATAGATGAAGATTCATAGAGGCAAATCATAAGGAAGAGAAAAATCTGTTAAAGGGGAGATATGGTACAAAACTTAGTTAGATAAATTAAAACACACTTTCATGATGTTCATGGACTGGATGAAGACAGTTTTAGATCTTCCAACTAAAGAATGGCTTCACTGTAACTACTTAAGAGCAAAGGGAATTTACAGACAGGAAGTGGAGGATGCAAAAAAGAAATACAATGATAGGTTCATTAATGAGACTCATAATCCACATAAAGCAGCTTGGAATCTGATAAATGAGCACAGGAAGAAGCCTACCTCTGCCTTAAATTCATGTAGCCCTGATGTCTTCAATTAGTACTTTGTTAGGATAGTAAAAAATACTGAAAATGAAATACCAGAGTTGGGCTTAGATACTACAGCTCACATACAAAATGTAAGCCATTTCACTCTTAAAAATTGGAATTTGAAGCGCACCCTAAGGATATTGTAAAAACGCCAAATTCATAAAACCATCCAGAGAGCACAGGTATCTATGGCATGTGTTTCAAAATCCTGGAGAAAATTATTCTGGAGCATGCTCAACCACTAGCCACAATAATTAACAAATGTTTACTGTATGGTGTCTTCCTAGAATTCATGGATCAGGCCCAGACAGTAACAGCCTACAAGAAAGGTGACCCATGTGAAGAGTCCAGTTTTGGACCCATTTCAATAACCCCAATTTTAGCTAAAGTTATGGAGTCTGTGATGAAACACCCAATACTAAGTTACTTTGAACACAGTAAGCTCTTCCAAGACACAGCATGGTTTTTGCAATGGGAAGTCAATAGCTACAGCAGCACTGGACATGAGGCTGGGGTCTGAGGACAGAGAAAGTGTGGCAGTTGTACTCTGTGATCTTAGGAAGGCATTTGACTGCCTGTCACATGAGATTCTGCTTAATAAACTAAGGCATTATTGTACCAAGGCATTGTTGTGCCAGCTCTTCAATCACATCTTGAAAACCGAAGACATTGGAAATTCCATGTGGCTAGGGCCTTGCGTCAAGTAGACCGTTCACCTGGTGCAAGTCTTTTGAGTTGGTGCCACTTCAGCTACTTGCATGTCGATGGGGATGAAATAATTATGATAAAGACAACACAACACCCAGTCCCTGAGCGGAGAAGACCTCCGACCCAGCCGGGAATCGAACCCGGGCCGCTAGGTATGACATTCCGTTGTGATGGCCACTCAGCTACCAGGGGCAGACAACCAAAGGTAGGTAGTGCAGAAGTCTCCTGAGATTAAAAACCTGTTGGTGTACCCCAGGGAACTGTTATAGGACCTCTCCTGTTTCCTTTTTTTGTCAATGATATAGGCTGTAGCAACCATATGTTAAAGTTGCTGATGACACCCCACTTTGTGCAAAAGGAAACTCTACAAGCAACAAATGTGCTCAATGAAAACATCAAAGAGTGGTTCACCAAAAATAAAATGATGTGAACAAACCTGATATGCAGCCTCAGCAATGTTCAATGACAGGATAAGATGGAGGCTGTCAACAGCTGGGGCTTGTGACTGTCCACAAACTATCAAGGATTGAGCACACAGTAATATACATCCTGAGAAGACTAAAGGGGATATTAACCGACCAGTACCTAACAACAGTGTATTATATTTTATTTCATAGCTGCATTAATTATGACCTCCTGTTATGAGAACACTCTTCAGGTTGCAAAAACGTGTTAATGTTAAAAAAAAGGTAAATAAATGAAAAAGGGCTGTCAGGATCATCATTTCAAGCAAAAGACTTGGGCAATGCAAGCCTGTATTCACCTAGTTAGGAATAATGGCCATTTTCAGACAGTATGTATTTTTGCACCTCATCAGTACAAAAGCAAGGGGCTATCAGGATGAGGCAAGAAATACATAATCATTAAATCTGCAACAAGAGAAACTTCGAAATACCAAGTTGTTGACCACCTGGAACACAGGTTAGTTTTGTGATGATTGCTCTAAAAATGTTCAACACATTGCCTCAAGAAGTGCAATGGCTGCTGACAGGACCATTCAAAAGGAAAACTGCACAGTATTTGAAGCAGCACCCTTTATGCTCTAGGGAAGAATTTTGCAACAGTGACTGAAACTGACTGAACAAAGTAATATTGTATTCATCTGTTATGTATACCCTTATTGCGAACAATTTTCTTAACATGTTGAACGAATATGTACCAGTATGTATTTTGATGCAGTTGGTCCTGTCATGACTGGTTAATGATATAGGTCTAGTAATAAAGTAATAATATGCACTGCTGCCTGTGAAAAGCTGAGGCAGGTCACTAGTGTTGTATATTAATAATCTGCATCCAATATTAATAGTAAACTCAGACTTTCTGCAGATGCAGTTATCAATAATAAAGCACAGTCTGAAATCTTTTCAAGATTCGACTGGATTTTTGACAATGTTTTTTTCAAATTGGTGCAAAGACTGGCAATTTGCTTTTAATGTTAAATAGTGTATACATGTACACTGCACAAAACGCAAAAACATAGTATCTTACAGTTATAATATCAGTGAGTCACAGTTGCGTTAGTCAACTCACACGGATTCCTGGTTGTATCAATTTCTGTGGATACAAAATCGAATGATCATATATGCTTCATCATAGGTTAAGCTTGTGGCAGACTTTGATTCATTGGAAGGATACTAGTAAAATTCAGCTAGACTAAAAAGGGGATTACTCACAAAAGAGTCATTCTATCCATCCTAGAATTCTGATCATGTGTGTAACACTCATACCATATAGGACTAAAAGTGGTTACTGAACATAAACAATGAAGGGCACTACAAATGGTCAAATGTATGTTTGTCTTACAAGAGAGTGTCACAGAAATGCTGGAATATCTTAACTGATGTGTGCTTTAAGACAGACATCAATTCTCTCACAAAAGCCTATTTATAAAGCTTCAAGAAGCAGTTTCAAGTGAGGACTACAGTAGTATTCTACAGCTACCTATATTATTACATTCTCATACCAACTACTAATACAAGGTTAGACTAATTATGATGTGCACAGAGGTATTTACAGAGTTCGCTTCCTGTGCTCCATACACGAATGGAATAGAAAGAAATGTGGTACAATGAGAAGTACCCTCTGCTGTGCATATACAGTAATTTGTAGAGTATGTGGTGACTCAACCACTGATTGCCATAGAAAACTGTTTGGTCAATGGGCCACAATCTCTGTCTGGCAATTCAATCGGAATGACAGCTATGTGCGAACACACACTCTCTGGTGTATCATGATATTGACGATAAAGCATACATTTATCTGCACTTGTGACCTACATTATTCTGCTTCAACTATCCCTACCTGGATTCTCTCCACACTGGCGATCCCACAATGAATGCCAGCACACACTATGAACTACTGACCATACTTTGTCTCATCACCCATGCACCAACAATGTAGGTGTTGCACATTTACAGTTCTGGCAAACTCCAAGTACAAGACAGTGACTTTCCTAGTTCTTTGTTTACTGCTACAAATTGGCAGGAATGATCTATGTCTTCTCTGAAGTATGAAAGTGACACTTTTCTGTACCTTGCTGCTGATGGCAACCATGACCCTTGTGAACATGAATAACATGTAGCTATTGCTGAGATTCTGGGTGATTTTAGTAACAAGTGTAACATGTTTTCCAAGCAAGAAGACACTGTTAATCAGGCTATCATAGATAGACACAACAGCACACCATGTCAGGTACACTTCTGCTGAACATATTCATGATGTCATTACGAGCCCAGCCAGCTACACCATGATGATAACATTCTTGTGGAATTTTCTTCCATGCTGCATTTGGACCAGGGAAGCTTGCCTGACATTGCTCTCTGAGCTCCTGAGCCACCACATCCATGCCAAAATTTGTGTGCTCACCTCAAACTACCACTACAATATTTTCAATGGCAGCACCAAGTTCATCACACAACTGAGACATTTAGGTCACCATGCTGTCATCATCAGTGAGATCTCATATTCAGACACCTCTAACATGTGACATGGTGAAGGCCGCATTGCTTCACAGATTATCCAAGATGCTGGAGCACCATTTACTCCCTATCATTTATAATGACTGACTGGGCACCATTATGCTTTCTCAACTTTGGAGATGCTTATGAACCTTAATCAACTCAACCCTTATGCCAGACCACACACAGTGAACACTGCAGATCATCAAATTACTGCCATAGTATCAGATGACGATGATCTAGTATGAGAATGAAGTGATAACATGAAAATTATTTTTGGCTGATTGCATTCTAGCCATGTTCCAACACTGACAATACATGGATTTCTCAGACAACAATTAACACCTCCAACCCAGCCACACAACAATCCATACCACACAACTGTAGGCAGCCAAGCTGCTCTAAGTGAGCACTGATGCATCTGAAGATGATGACACTTGCCTCCATAAAAGTTTATGTAATCACCTCTCAAACTGTGGACCTCAGGTTTAAGGACATGTTTCCATGGCAAGTTTTAATCACCTTGTCAGAAAGCCTGTACTGGGACCAGATTTCATCCTTAATTTCCATCTTTCTGCCAGCAGTGAAAGATCTGTCTTTGACAGATACTGACCAGCAGCCATCTTACACCATTGATACACATGATAACTGTCAACAGATCCTCCAAGACAGCCAGAAGTTGGAATGTCAGATGAGAGACACTCAGCTTGTGCTACTCACTCTCTCTCTCTCTCTCTCTCTCTCTCTCTCTCTCTCTCTCTCTCTCTAAGCTGATACTTAGGAGGATCTAAGCTGATACTTAGGAGGATGGAGTTCCTTGAGTTTAGCTATCCTCATTTAGGTTTTCCTCAATCATTTCAGGCAAGTGCTAGTAGCACTACTATGACAGTGCAAAGCAGGTTCGCTTTAAATACACACTGTGACAGTTCTGACCGTTATTTGCCTTTGAGATTGGATGTGGTGAGCTGGTGTTAGTCAAGAATGCCTTTAAGGTAACAAATATGCCATTATCTCACAGCTACAGGAATCTGCACATTACTTCTGCAATACTGCAGAAAGACATGGCAGGAATGTAGCCACTTTACCTAATATCTGGCAGAGATGGTCACAGGAATGTATGGTCACAACAAGACTTGGCTCCAGATGGTCACGTGGCACTAGCTAGTTGGAAGACAATTCATGTTTTTCATACGGCTCTAGAGCATTGTACTGTATCTGCAGCAGCAATGTGAACAGCAGTTGCCATTAAAGTGACAAGGTGAACTGTTACAAATTGGTTGCTTCAAGTGCAGCTCTGAGCCAGGTGCCCTGCCATGTGCTTTCCAATGACTTCAAACCAATGCCATTTGCAACTTCAGTGGTCTAAAGTGAGAGCTCAATGGAGGGCAATGTGGAGGTCTGTTGTTTTTTCTCATGAAAGCTGGTTCTGCTTCAGTGCCAGTAATGGCTGTTTGTTGGGTAGAAAGAGGCCAGTTAAGGGAACGAAACCAACATGTCTGTGTGCTAGGCACACTGGACGTACACCTGGAGTTATGGGCTCGAGTGCAATTTTGTATGACAGCAGAAACACTCTTGTCGTTATCCCATGCATCCTGACTGCAAATTTAAACATCAGTCTGTTGATTCAATCTGTCATACTGCGATTCATGAACAGCATTCCAGGGCATGTTTTCCAACAAGATAACACTTGTTCACATACCACTGTTGTAACCCAACATGTGCTACAAATTGTCAACACATTGCTCTGGCCTGCTCAATCACCTTATGTCTCCAATCAACCGCATATGGACATCATCGGATGATAAGTTAAATGTCATCCACAAACAGCATTGACCATTCCCTTATTGACTGCAAAAGTGCAGCAGGCATGGAACTCCATCACACATACCAACATCTGGAACCTGTACAACACAGTGCATGCAGGTTTGTTTGCATGCTTGTATTCAACATTTTGACAGTTACACCGGTTATTACCGTATCAACATTGCACATTTTCAGTGGCTTATCTCACATCCACATTAACCTGTGACCTTGCAATGTCAATTACTTAAATATGTTACCTAGATAAATATATTTCCAAAATTCCATTATTCTACATTAATTATTTTTTGGTGTTGTGAATTTTTCCCCATCAGTGTATAGTTTCAGCTACTTATTTCCATTGTATTATGATGAAAATTCCTGCAGCATTGTGAGATGGTTAATGGATGAATAAATAAATCAAATGAAATCACCTTCTTGGAAAGACATTTTACTGATGTTCTATGTCATTGGTATAACTGCCAGAGATTCCTTATTAAATTCTGTTTAATTGTGATTTATCTTCTGTTTTGCATACTGTTCACCTACCCATTTCTTGGCTTCTTGTTTATCTGGAAACTGTGACTCCAACTAATGAGAGCTGGTCTGGTAAAATAAGAATTTGCTAAGCATTTACATACAATTCTGTAGAGATTTATGAGTCTTCACTCTTGTCATATCTTTGTTTCATAATTTTCATTGCTCCCTCAATACATCAGTTAACTGGTGCATGTCTTAGACTTGATACCAAACACAAAAAAACCAATAATGCACAAAATCAGCTGGAGGTGCATCCCAAGTTTTTCTTGCAGTGATTGATGTAGTGCAACTTCTGGATATTCTTCTCCTGTGATAGTTGGTCATAAGCCAGTACTGACTGTCCACAAGTTCCATTATACATTTCCACAGACTCTGAGGCGATAAAAATATAGAAGGGATGGAAAGAAGGTATATTAGGGTTCAATATCTTCTGAGTGACAAGGTCATTAGGGACACAGTTGGGTCTAGTGGTCTAGCGGTAAAGTGCATGTCTGAAAACTGAGAGGTCACATGATCAAACCTCAGTTGGGATACCTCTTAATGACGTGAGGAGTCATCAGTAATGTCATGTGGTTCAGATAACACATTAAACTGTGGGTCCCCTTTCCCTGGTTGGTTAACTGGGGTAGGTTAGGGACCTGCAAATCGCAGAAGTGGTGTCCAATTGAAAGACTTGCATAGTGGCATTGAGCTACATTAAATTATTATTATTATAGTTGTTATTATTAGAGAGAGTATAGCAGATTGGAAAGATAATGGGAAGGAAATCAGCCCTGGTCTTTTCGAAGAAACTGTCTTGGTGTACAACTTAAGACATTTAAAGAAATTGTAGAAAATCTAAATTTGGGTGTATTAATTGATGGGTGGAATGATATTAGAGTCCTATCTCTCCTGAGTAAGAGTCCAGCATGCCATCTCATTCTGTAAATACCGTGTTGGTGAGCAGTTCATGTGATTTCACCATTTCCCCTATGCAATGAGAATAGTCCTAGATGAATTGTTCATTTTCAACTCTACTGATGGTGTCTAGAGTCTCATACATGTACTTTATGAAGAGCAGTTTTACGTGCTATAACTTTACATGCTGTTATAAAATTTTTAGAAACTGAAATATAAGAGCTAGAGGCTTGTAATCGGTCTCTAATACAATTTTGACAACATATCCAAGATCATTAAGTGGTTCATTGATTGCGATGAAGTCTCTTTTTTTCAATTTGGATCCATTGTGCCTCATGCACAGTTAATTTTCCTTATGTAAATACAACAAGAAAAATGTTATCTTCTTTGGATAATACAGTAGTGATATGCCAATTACTTACATATAATGTTTTCATTAGTGCTGTTGATTCATAAATTATTTCAAAAGTTGGTACTGCAGATTAGATTAGATTCAGTTTTAATTCCTTAAACCCAAAACATGAGATGATTTTCGTGGGTGTGGAACATGTCAGAAAGTATACCATAAAAACATAAAACATTTCAATATAATACTTACTACCCTGATCATTTGTAGGGAGATTGTTGAAATAGGTGAATACAATGTGGTAAACTGGAATAGCTAGTATTTACAGAATTAACACACTGTCAGAATGAAACATTGTTATGCACTATTAATAAATTTATCATACAAAAAATAACTAAGCTTGACTGTTGCACCAAGTGCTGTCAAAACTGAAATATAACAGACATTTTTAGTTAAGCTGGCTTAACAGTCTCCATTAAGATATTCGTCTATAGAGTAGAAGGAGTTGCCTATAAAAAGTATTTCAAATTCTGTCTAAACTGTGCTTTATCTGAAATCAAATTTTTAATGGTTGCTGGCAATTTATTCCTGTAAGAGTTTGAGCAATGTGAGTGCACTGCACTGAAGATCATTAGCCGGTAAGCCTTCGGTAAATTGACTGCCGCGAGTAATGAGTATAGTGGGCAGGGGCACTACAGATGTAGTGTGTAGACAGTAAGTTCGAAATGTCGGTCTCACAGGGAGTGTGCCAGAGATAAGTTCCTGCAGTCGCATTGTCCTCTGTGTCCTCAATGGCTCAGTTAGATAGAGCATCTGCCATGTAAACAGGAGATCCCAGGTTTGAGTCCCAGATGGGACACACATTTTCAACTCTCTCCGTTGATATTTATCAATGCCTGTAAGCAGTTAATGGTCTGGATTTCACAGCAATTTCATTCTTCGAGAGCTGCAAGATCACCAATGGTAACTGTTCTTTTGGACATGTCCGAAAAGGACAGATACCATCTTCACACTTCATAGCTAGTTTTGCCCTTTTTTTTTTTTTTTTTTTTTTTTTTTTTTTTTTTTTTTTTTTTTTTACAGTGCAGTTCCACCAGAGTCAGAATATCATTATGCAACAGCCATTTACAGATTGTTTTTAAAAGCAACTGCCTTCATTGATTTTGATGCCAAATCAATATTTTGTTTGTCTTAGCATGTGGTCAAATGTTAACCATGAAATAGTTCACAAAAATGTATCCAATTAGAGGAACACAAATATTCAAGTAATTAATAATAATTGCCCATTGAGAATATTTAGACATAATTTAAATACAGAACAATGGGTAAACATCAATATTCCAACAGTTTTTATGAGCAATTAAAGCAAAATGGTTCAAATGGCTCTGAGCACTATGGGACTTAACTTCTGAGGTAATCAGTCCCCTAGAACTTAGAACTACTTACACCTAACTAACCTAAGGGCATCACACACATCCATGCCCAAGGCAGGATTCAAACCTGCGATGGTAGTGGTCATGCTGTTCCAGACTGTAGCACCTAGAGCCACTCGGCCACCCCGGCCATCAGCAAATAAAGCACTTTCAGTCCTGTCTCTTCTTACAAAACCTGAGTATGATCCTGAACAAGAGGGAAAATTGACAGCTAACACATATGATTAAAGTATTGTTGAATAGTAAAGAGAAGTTCTGTTTCACTGAGCTGTGAGGTTGCAACTGTAAACTGAAAATATACCAGCACTTTTACTATAGAACACTCCACCCAAAAACAGTAATGCAGGTGCCACGCTCAACAACTGAACACTGCCAGGATAAGGCAAATATGATATGGAGTAATATTAAATGGTATTACTGTTCAGTAGGTGACATACAATTGATAATAGACTGGAATCACTGCAACATAAGGAAAGTGAATGAAGCTATATTACATTTTCCCATGCAGAGATTGCACACACTACAAATACAAGTAGGCAGCATTAGTCTTACAAGCACACAACCATTATACAGATTAAAAAAGCCACAAGACTGATGAGTAACCCCCTGATTAAATCCTCATACAATTTGTTAACCTTCCCCCTCTCCTTTTGAATAATCTGTGGGGGCCAACAGCTGAGCCTGATAGTGGAGAGGGAATTGGCCATTCATACACCAGGAAAGTATGCTGCTTCCTCACCTGGACATCGATTATGGATGTGGCGGTGACTGTAAGTGCCCAGCAAACCATTAGTTAAGCATTCCTGTTCACAATCATCATTTATTCATTTTGATACAGAAATGGGATTGCAGCAGGTGGGGAACTATTGCCTCTTAATGACATGGATAGCTGCAGACATGCTGTTTGCTTATGTCAGCATCTGCCAGCCCAGGAGATGGCATGCATTAGCAATGGCAGGTGCTGGCATCAGAAAAGCTGTCAAGACTTCACTTCTCTCTGTATGGCATTGTTTTACTGAGGATCACAGGACGCTGACCTCATGAAGTCATCATGCAATACTCCTTCCTCCTTGAAGAAATACGATCCCCCCAGATTGTGACCTGTCTATAGATTAGATTCAGTTTTTGTTACATAGACCCAAAAAATTAGATGATTCTTGTGGGTGTGGAACATGTCAGAAAGTATAACAACAAATATCTTAACATATATTTTACAAAATTATTTAACTGGACAGATAAAAAACCTACTCACCATGTGGTGGTACAACACACACATAGAAGACTGTTGCGATTGCGCCTGTAGGATGTGTGGTGATAGGATGCCCCAAAATCAGTTTAAATTAAATGGTTCTTCAAGCAGGCAGTGTAAAAAACATGTAGTCAAAGGAATTCAGTGGGTTAAGTGCAACTTTTGGTTACACGAGAAGTTTGTCTGAAAATTATCAATGACGATATTCAGTGGACATGCCTCGACTATATAAGTGATGAAAATGTGCAATTAACATTTGCACCAAGTTCTAAAGACAAAATTATGCATTGTGATACAACTGGCAAACCATGAAAAAATTCAGCCACTGTTACGAAAGGAGGAGGAACTGAAAATACAGAAGAACCAAACCAATATAAGTGAACCAGTGTTGATGTACAAAAAGACAGAAAGACGTATTATAATAAGACAGAAAGACGCATTATAATAAGACAGAAAGTGAATTCTTTATTATAGGTGACTAAAAGTTGAAAAACATAGTTGTGCCAAACTCTGAAATGGACGTTTGTCCAGGAATCAGGACGCATCAACTGCATATTATAGACAATGGGCAATCAGCACCATGTATTGGCAATGTTCTAACTAATTAAGCATATGAAGATGTGTATACATTTTGTCTAGATGTAGGTATTTCAGGTCATTGTGCATTGTTTATTGAGATGCCACAGACAGACAGGGACATTTCATGTATGAGAACCAGTAAGAGCAGGAACTTTAGTAAAGAAAACTTGCTAACATTTAGTGAGAAGCTAAAAGAGAAAACATGCCCTTTTGATCATTGTAACTCAAGTGATGAAAACTGAGAAATTCCTAAATAGTATTCTTGGTGTCTTTAATGAAACGTTTCCACCTAGACTCTGCAGCAATAAAACAAATAAATTAAAGTTGATTACCCAGGGCATAAAAATTTCCAGTGTAAGGAAAAGGCAACTGCACAGAGAGCTAAAATATAATGAAGACATTGCTTTCATTAAATACGTTACACTCTATAAAACCATATTTAAAAGAGTTGGCAGGGCAGCAAAACCACTGGTAAATAAGTGCCTAATTTTAAATCATAGAAATAAGACAAAGGCTGCGTGATCAGTGATTAAATCTGAGTTAGGTGTTAAAGCCTGTAACCAAGGAATGTCAAAAATTGACATTGAAGGAAATACTATTTTAAGTCAAACTCAAATACCAGAGTCCTTTAATGAATTATTTATAAATGTAGCGAACACTGATACAGATTATCACAACAAAGAAAATCCCTTAGACTTAGGTGAAAACTCTGAAAACCTTACAAAATTCTTAAAATTTTCTGTGGAGAATGTAGGAAATGCTATTCTAAAATTGAGAAACAAAAAATCTGCAGTTTGGGATGGAATACCTACCAAAGGTATTAAAGTGGTACACAATAAAATTGCAAACCCACTAGTGCAAATAATACATCAATGTTTTGAAGATGGCTGTTTCCCAGAGGTACTGAAATATGCTGAAGTCAAACCATTCTTTGAGAATGGATCAAGAAATATCTTCTTAAATTATCACCCTATCTTGATTCTCCCAGTCCCACCTAAAATATTTGAAAAACTTGCTGTTGCACAAATCCAAAGCTTCATTTTAAAATATTCTGTAATTCTAAACAATTAATTTGGTTTTCAGCAGGAGAAGAACACCATAGATGCAGTAAACAGTTTCATTGATAAAATAAGTACATCATTAGACAAAAGAAATATGGTGGTAGGAATTTTCTGCGACCTCACAAAGGCGTTTGATTCTGTAAACTATGCATTGCTTCCAGAATGAGATTTTCACTCTGCAGCGGAGTGTGCAGTGATATGAAACTTTCTGGCAGATTAAAACTGTGTGCCCGACAGAGACTCGAACTCGGGACCTTTGTCTTTCGCGGGCAGGTGCTCTACCAACTGAGCTACCAAAGCACGACTCATGCCCGGTACTCACAGTTTTACTTCTGCCAGTACCTCGTCTCCTACCTTCCAAACTTTACAGAAGCTCTCCTGCGAACCATGCATTGCTTGTTCACAAAATTTGAAATGTATGGCATTAGTGGCAGTGACCTACAATGGCTTAAATCCTACTTATCAAACAGAAAGCAAAAAGTTAGCATCTCTTCAAATGGCACATATTATTTTTCTGCTGCGGAAAATATACATATCACGGTGTTCTACAAGGCTCCATATTAGGCCCAGCCCTATTTCTCCTCTATGGTAATGACTTACCATTAAATATCAGTTCCCCATCAGTTCGGTTCATAGATGATACTTCTGTCTTAGTTGAAAATCAGGACTCAGAAAATATTCCCAAATCCATGTTCAGTACCCTCAGTACCTAAACTTGGTTTCAGCTAAATGGGTTGAATGTAAACATATATAAAACTCACATGATGCAGTTCAAAACCAAACAGTCAAAATGTGAGCATATTAAGATTATACACAAGAACCAAGACATAGAAGAAGTTGACTCAGTCAAATTATTAGGTTTAAATGTAGATAAAAATTTGAGCTGGCAGGCACACATTGAATACCTAGCAAACAAACTGAGCATCTTTTCATTTGCAATGTAAATGTTATCAACTGAAACTGACATAGAATCACAAGAAGTAGCATATGCAAACTACTTCAAATCCATTATTACGTATGGTATTGTTTTTTGGTGTAACTCGACAAACATGGTGTGGATACTAAAAATACAGAAAAAATCATTTGAAATATGTGCTCTGCAAATCAAAAAGAATCATGTTGACCATTATTTAGAAAACTTAAAATATTAACTCTACCATCCTTATGTGTTTTTGTACAGCAGACATGAATTATTTGAGGGAAACCATTTTGTCCATCATCATGATACAAGAAACAAAGAAAGTTTTATGCTCCCCACCCACCACCTCAGACTGTATGCCCATGGACGTCAATACATGGGAATGAACATTTGTAAGAAATTAAAAGGGAACAAGTTGGTGTAGATGAATTTAAGTTCACTTAAAAGAAAGGTGTATGAGGTATTGACACTGAAGTGTTATTATCAATGGATGAATTCATGCAGAGCAAACTGGAAATTTGTGCTGCATTCAATGTGTTATAAATTCCAAGAAATATCTTTATAGTGTTATTATTTATTGTAGTGCTTTTATTTATTAATGTAAAAATCATTCTAACTGTATTATAAATTTTTGCCATGTCTGCTGTCTGCAAACCAAATGGATTGCAAATGTAAATCATGAGATGAATCAAACACAAGTAAATTAAATTAAAAAATGGTTGTAATTGCCAAGCTTTTGGAGCCAGAGGCTCCTTCTTCAGGCAGAAGGGTTGAAGGGGAAGGGAGAAGGGTGAAGGAAAAGAAGGAGAGGTCTAGGAAAAGGTGTGGATTTCAGGAAAGTCACCCACCCCTAATCCTTCAGGCACATTCCCAAGAATTGGCATGTAAAACAAATTATTAAATAAGGCAATTTGAAACATATTATTAATAATAAAAATAAATGAAAAAGAATTGCATTTCAGTGAGCAATTGATGTAGGCCACAACAAAAGATTAAGTTGTATGTACTGATTAATTTTGTCAGATAAAACATTGAAACCATTAAAATGATAATCCCACAGAGTTTCATTTATAATGATTTTCAAGCACAGTAAAATTTGTGTAAGTGGATAAAGTAAGTGGTAGCTGGATCTCCATAGGCTAAGTAAACATCACTGGTCCATAAAACAGAGGTTCTGACACAAAGTCCCACATCACTTGGAAAATTTATAAGTATGAGCAAAAGTTGAATTACTTGTGGTCACTAACTGCCCAGAACTCAACACTTTATCTCATCTGAATGAAATGGAATGGAATGATCATATGGCATATCTGAATCATCCACCCAGACACCAGTGTCTGACACAAAGTCCACTCCACACTGAGTCTTGTCACCCAAATTCTACATCGTGTCTCCTTTCCAGAGTTTCCACACAGAGTGTTCTTCAAATCTATCCTAGCGCCCCAGAAACTATGAGTATGCATAAGCACCGAACTAGAAGTGTCAATGAAAACTTCCATTCCCCCACCATTACCACAAAGGTTTACTTAAAATCTAATAAATGGACTGCCACCTTATTATTAACAAACACATAAATTAGATGTATGTTTTAAGTGACAACTCATTATCTTAATATTCTATTGATACCAAATGCGATATACTCTTTGTAGAAGTTTCCATGTATATACTTTATTAGGTAATGAGCACATTTACAGTTATAACTTGTTAAAACATTTAGAATAAATAAATAAATTATCCTAGCCTAACCTACTAAAATGTCATATCATGCTCCATCTACTGATATCATCACGTCTTCTGGTACTTTGCCCTTTTTAAATTATTTTATTTAATGCTGACCAAACTATTTGTTAAATAAATTAGATAATTATCAGTCTTGGCAAAAACAATATGGTAGTGAGTAGTGCAATATGAGTATTGCATTCATTTACTGTGTGACTGAGGTCAATTCAATGAACTGACACATTTTGTTAATAAAGATATAAAAATTATAGTAGCTCAAGAAATAAAGCAGCTATAAATGTGAGGAGTTGAGGAATGAGAGCTGTAGGGCTAGCCTGTCATCCCATACATTGTTTACTAAGTTCATGTGGCGTTCATCAGTTATTAATTTTCATCAATTAGTGTTATAAGACTCATTTGCTGTCAACATCAAACTCAGTCTTTTCAGATATATACAGTATTAATATTTCAATAGATGCATCTCAGTGCTATGATCCACTGTTTGTGTTTGTGCTACAAAGAACTGTTGAATTATTACAGAATTAATTATGTTTGAATGAATATTCTAGCAGCTGGCTAACACCACCATTACACAAGTTTCTTACATTCTCGCCTAAATCACTCCAGGCAAATGCCGGGATGGTTCCTTGGGAAGGGCACAGCTGACTTCCTTCCCCATCCTTCCCTCATCCGATGAGACCAATGACCATGCTGTTTGGTTTCTCCCACAAAACAACCCCAACCTTCTTACATTCTCTCTCACATACACTGCTGCCCGGAAGTTCAATCTGGCCACCTGATTCTGTGGGAAAACCATAATTTACCACTCGCTGTCCCTTTGCCTGTGAGCATGAGGCTGTACTTGAAAGTCCCCCCCAGCCCCCTCCCACCCCTTCCATAACTGTATGCACTGGTGAAGCTCAGCTTGGCTAAATCTTAACTTTAATAACATCCTAAACCTTAACCTAACTGAATTTTTGCCAGCATATCTGTTAACTCAGAAACAGATACAGGTTAGACAAAGCAGTGTCAGAAACACAACAGTACCAGAGATCAAGATACTCATGTTCATAATCCTATTGCAATGCTCACATGTTGGAACATTTGCTTAGCAGTAATACAACATATCTGCTTGGCTATTGATTTATCCAGTGAATGCAGAAGGTTTGGTTTTTGGGTGTTATTTAAACTGATTAAGTTTTGTATCAGCAACATGTCTTTTTGTCAGTTCAACGAAAGCTGCATCAGATTCATTGTAGCTGTCCCTGTGCTAGTGCCCCCTAAGGGAAAGGAATCTGTTTCATTTTCCATCCTTCCTTGCTCCTTAAGGATGGGTGTACATGGTTCAACATTACACTGTGCACCACATTAACATCATAAGAAGTCATAGCGACAAATGTAAAATAAATTACCATCCACTAACAAATTGTACCAACTCCATTAAAATAGGACAATGGTATAGCCATAATGCATTTTACCACAAAGGTGTTTCTCCTAAAACTCAGTACCTGGTAGTAGATGACATGTGACTAGGGCCTCCCATCAGGTAGACCGTTCGCTGGTTGCAAGTCTTTTGATTTGACACCACTTTGGCAACTTGCACGGTGATGGGGATGAAATGATGATGATTAGGACAACAAAACACCCAGTCCCTGAGCAGAGAAAATCTCCAACCCAGCCAGGAATCGAATGCAGGCCCTTAGGATTGACATTCGGTTGCACTGACCACTCAGCTACTGGGGGTGGACAGTACCTGGTGACCTGAGTGCGTACAGCACTTTACATACATCTTGGACACTAGCTTCTCTTTTCTTATTTCTCTTTTTAGCTTTTGCTCTCTTTGAAGGTAATGGCACTGATACATGTGGTAACTTTTCCAGTGTACCCCTAAAATGTTTAACTCACTCTATGTGCACAATGGATGTTTGCATCGGTAACTGCAACTTCATGCCAAAAAGTGATGTCATCTCTATCACCTGGTGGCTCCTGGAAACGAAATTTTTTGGTTTTGCCCTTTTATTTATAGGGACTTGCTAACATGACCAACTGGACAATCCTATAGACAAGTAACTTAGCAGTACGTCACCCCATCCTTTCCTGCTGCTCAAGGCTTTCACCTTCATCATCTGCATCCACACATCTTAATGATATTGCAAAATTTCATATCAGTTTAGGTTTAACAGCTTTGAAATGTGACAGCATCTTACTACCCTATACCACCTTCTACGGTAAGAACCAACCCAACACTACTGCACATTTTTGAGTTTTATGTGGTTGTGACAGAAGGTAGATAAATGTCCCAGCCATTGTGATGACTATTCAGATAATAGTATTTCTCTAATGATGCAGTGAACATGCTCAGTTCTCCCACTTGCCTTCAGGTGGAAGTGACTAGTTCTTACCTTTCAAATTCACAGTGGGCAGAATACTTGCTTGATTAGTTTAGACCTGGTGCCCTGATCCATAATTATTGTCTCTGGTATGCCAGACTTCAGTTTCCAACTGTTCACCATTCCTTGAGTTACTGTAATCACTTGCTGATTTGGGATGGCAACCATCACAACATAACATTAAAAGTAATCTATGATGGTTAACACATAACAGTTACCAACTTGTGTCCAGTTAAATGGACACAAAATGCCCATCTCCACCATCTCAAATGGCTTAAATGGCTCTGTTAAATACTACATTGTGCACATTCTTCACATACTGGTCAATGTCTGCTTTCTTGTTCTCCACCAAAACTGTTCAGCTGTTTGTTCCATGACCCATGGGTTTCACCCTTTATGTCTTGCTAACACATGATCATGAGCTTCTTTTAATACTCATTTCTTTACTGCTGTAGGCACCATGATGCATGACCTGAACTTGGTCATCAATCTTAGTAACCCATTGTGCATAACAAACTGTAGTTGTGTTTTGAATAGCTGACAATCAGCATCAACAGTCTGCATGTTCTGACACTCTGCAGAGCTACAGCCTAGCACTTGCATGACCCCAATTTTCCTGCTTTAACTATCCAAGTTATCATGCTCCTCGATGGATTCATGCACAATCTCAAAATCAAACTCACTTAGTTTCAATTCCGTTTGAATAAGTCTGCTTGATCAATATTTCAGTCCTAATAGGTATTTTAATACCACATGGTCTGTTGCAACTTTGAATTTCCTGCCATACAGGTAACAACAAAAGCAAGCAATACCATAGATTAAGACTAATATATCTCATTCCACTTTATTTGACTCACTTGATGTAATATGCTATGAGGTGCTCATGGCCACATACTTACTGACTCTGAATGCATCCCACTGCCTGGTTGCTCTCATCAGAAGACAGGATAAACTCTTTTCTGCTATTCAGAAATATTAACACAGGGCTAGGCCAATCCTGCCAATGTGAACTGACAGTCAGCTGTCTACTGAAATTTCACAGTTTTCTTCAGCAAATTCATTAATGGCCTAGCAAAGTCAGCAAACTTTTTGATGTATTTTCTATAATAATTACGTAACCTTAAAATGACTATAGTTTTCACCATTTGTACTGGTGAGAACACACAGACTGCACATATCAATATTATGTCAGTCTTTATGCCACCGTGGCTAATTACGTGGCCTAGATAACACACTTCAGCCAATGCAAAGTCACACTTTTCAATACTTCATGTTAAGCGTGCCAAACCTGACCTCTCAAACACTACTTCCAGCTGCTGCATGTGCTCCTTCAGATCTATAGAAAAAACAATAATATCATATAAATAGATGATACACTGGCATAGTTTTAGACCCTTAACACTCCATCCCATTATCACTGAAATATGGCTGGCATATTCATAACTCCATGAGGTATTCACTGATATTGATAATGCCCCTGTTTTTAATTCTCCTTCATCCAGGGCTTGACAGCAGACATTCATTAATGTTCTTTTCTTGTTTCATAATGCTTCCCCATATTTTGTTTCCTGGTTACTGTAATGAGTTTCATATAAAATGACTCGATGAGCTAACTGATAAGTTTTGGCACCTTAGTCAAAGAATAAGGAATTTTAATAGCATGTAAATGATGTTATCATTGTGCTTGTGTATTGAAAGTTCTCATCACCAGGTTTCCCAAATGCTCATGTGTAAGATGGAAGCTCACATCCACAAAATAGATCATCATCTTTTTGCTTCATCATGAGATAGAAGCTGAAAATTTTCTCCACATCATTTCAATACAGATGGCACTTGTTTGGATCATTAGCAATTAGCAGTATGGTTGTTCCATGGGCCATCACTCTCAGAGGCTGTGCTGCTGTGAAGACCCTCAAGCCACATTTGGGAGGACAACTGTTCAAACTACTTCTTGTCATTCAGATTTAGGTTTTCCACAGTTTTGCTAAGTCATTTAAGAGAACCCCAGGATGATTCCTTTGAAAAGCAAGTTGTGCTCTAGCCGTAATGATCTTGTCATCTTCGGTACCTTAAGGGGGCAAACCAGAGTGACGCCCAGGTTTGGAAGCGATATTCATGATTATTTTGTACAATAAAATTTACACCCTTAAGATTGTATTGTATTATGTGGCCTTTTCAAGGAAAATTTTTGGATCCAGAGGGACTCTACATGACATTGACAAAAGGCATTCACAGAGTGCTAGGTTGATAAGTGGGCGTTTTGAATGCCACAATTTTCAATTTAGAACAAAATTTCAAAAACTGCTTTGGAACTGGTGACATTGTATGTCATAGTACATATAGATATTAATAAAATGCTTCAACGCAATGGCAGAATCCTGAAATAAAAGTCAGTATTTTCATCAAGAAAGTCATTATAAGAACTTGCACCAAAAATCGAGATTAAAATATATCCCAAAAATCCAAAATTAGAAAAAATGCCAATTCACAAGTTACAAAATGGTATACTACAATTGATTGTATATTTCAGGAGTTATAATTTCCATCAACTGAAGAACTGTTTTGAAAAAACAAGTGTGAAGTTTCAACTTATGTTTTTAATACTGAATGAACAAACTTACAATCGATGTTGCCAGCACTGGACAGTTGGTCAATGTCAAAACATACTCATTTATATCAATTAAATGGCCTCCACTTAACAATCAAAGCATTTTTTGCATGACTGTTATTACTTTTCGAAACTTTCATATCCGTATTAATACGTTTGTTTGTCATTTTCAAGCACTCATGTTTTATTTCGCATAAGAAACAAGTGAAATGACAAGTTAAACAGACACAAGACAAGTACATGCTTTCAGACTGCTTACCATAAACAAAGCATATTACGAAGAGAAATCTTGTTGTGAATAATATCTTATTTGATAATAATGCTGTCTATGATACTGTCTGAAGCTAACAGGTTCCCTATTCCATGGGTAACTATTAACCAGGTTTTTGGCCACTTCTCTGGCACTAGTTACAACTGGTGGTAACCACTTTTCAGATCCATTGTTGAAAAATACTTGCATCAACCCAGGTTATCCAATGTTTCTGTGATATTTGGTGCACTATATGCTTACGTAACAGTTCTGGCATTCTGTATTTCCTCATATCATACAACAATTTTTTTTAAGCACTATGATACCACATGCTCCCCAGGGACTGTCAGTCTCTTCAGTAATGCCATTATTCACTGGTGATTAATGAATGGCTCTTTTGGTGGTTGGAGGTAATAAAGTATTTTCTACGGCTTCTTATGGACAGAAGGATTATCCTCATTGGGATCCTGTGTTGCATCACTGGTGTTGCTGGTAATGGTCCACTAGGACTGAACAGATCTGTGAACTGTATCAATAGCATTTCTATAACTATCCTATCTTTTTTTCTTTTCGTGTAATGTAGATGTACTGACAGTTTGCTTATAGCAAAGGTCCACACTTAGCCTGTCTAAATCCTCCTCATCTAGGCTGTACAAATTGACAGTTAATAAACCAATGGGCAAAGCCACTTTGTGGGCACCAAAATTATCCATATTAACCAGAGGAATGTATTCTCCACTCACCGCCTGCACGCTCACCAACCTCCTGAGTATAAAGGAATGCAATGTCATTGTGTTACAATTGTTTCATAACAAATAAAATATCATGTGGAAGGTCAGCTTATGCAGAGGTATTTTCCTGTGCCTTTCGACACTTTATCATGTGAACTGACCCTTAATGATTGTGTACACATTTAATTAGTTCTGCCTTCATGCTAGGACAACCTCGAACAGCACATCATTTACAGCAGTCTCTGTGAGTCAGAACAGTGTTCCACTGACTTTGACAGTGTGCTGTCAAAGATCAATTTTATTGTGATGGTTATTCAAGAATTCCAGTCCTAGGATTGTGCAGTACCCCTCACCAACACATGACAACCATTCATACACTCTCTAAATGCTCTTGCTCTGATACAAAAATTGAACAACATTGATCAGAATGAGTGTAGTGCACCTTAGCAGGAGCTGAGCAGATGTGCCTAGTGCAAAAGCACAGTTTTTCTCTTTATACACAGCATTGAATTAAGTTTCTGTTTTCACAGTTTTTTTAAGAAATGAATTGTACCTGCATAATTTACTGTGCATTCTAGTGTTTACTAACTTATTATTAGCACCTTCTATCACAGGAACAAAGAGATCTATAGGAAGGTGCTGGTTGCTGCAAAAAAGTCATTTAATGACAAATAATATATAATGCAGAGAATAAAAGCAAATCAGTCTGGGATGTTATAAAAAAGGAAATGGGGAGAGGCAAACAAACACAGAATAACATACTGATAAGGGAGGGGGATAAAGTAATAAATGATTCACAGCACTTAGCAAACTATGTAAACAAGCATTTTTCAAGTATTGCAGAGAAGTTACAGCAAAAATTCTCTGAAACAAATACAATACCTGTAAATAATGTTGCACTAAATACAATGATATTACTTCCAACAACAAAGAATGAAGTCAGTAAAACAATTCAATGACTAAAAAATAGAAAGACAGTAGACTTAGATGAAGTACCAAAGTGTGTACTAAAACAATGCATAGGGATTATACAAGCCACCTTAACAAATACAACAAATGAACCCTTCACATGGGGGACATTTCAAGTGCAGTTAAAACAGGCAAGAGTTGTGCCTTTGCTTAAGAAAGGTAATGCAGAAATCATAGAAAATTACCAGCCAATTTCCCTGCTGTCACCATTCTCCAAAATAATAGACGCAATTATGAAAGACAGATTAATGAATTACCTGAACAAATACAATCTTTTAAGTAAATCACAGTTTGGTTTCCAAAGTGGCAAAACATGGAGTCAGCCACAGTAGAATTCACAAAAGTTGTATTTGATGCTCTTGATAAAGATGAGTGTTTCACAGGCATATTTGTGGATCTTTCTAAGGTGTTTGATACAGTCAACCACAAGATTCTATTAAATAAATTAGAAGCATTAGGAATAAGAGGGGTAGCTAATGACTGGTTTTGATCATACCTAACAGATAGGGTACAAGGAAAGAGATAACACATACTTGAAATAGATCTAAACATTTAGTAAAACACTTATCAGAACAAAAATGCATAAATATAGGGGTTCTGCAAGGTAGCATATTAGGACTAAAACTGTTCCTGATATACATCAATGACTTTCCCAATAGTGTTGCTCATGGTGAAAAAATCCTCTTCACTGATGACAGCAATATTATAGTCACTGAGAAAACAAGAGAACTTCTTGCCAAGAAAGCAAATGAAACTCTCAAGGAAGTTTATCACTGGTTAATAAGTAATAAGGTGACACTGAAACTAATGCCATGAATTTCAGTTTGAAGAGAAAAAATGACAATGTTAAATTAAATGTAGATGGCACCTCTATAGACTATGTAACAAATGCAAAATTTCTAGGAATGATTATTGATTCTCAGTTGAAGTGGCGTGAACACACAGAGGTACTTGCACACAGAATGTCATCAGCATGTTATGCCCTTAGAATTCTATCATCAATGTGTAACATGCAGTGTCTTTTAGTTACACATTATTCATATGTACACTCAGTTCTTAGCTATGGCATTCTTTTTTGGGGAACAAACACACAAAATATGAACACAATTTTCAAACTCCAGAAAAGAGCCATAAGAATAATAACCAAAAATACTAGTCGAGCTCATTGTAAAGATGTGTTCAGAACACTGGGGATTTTAACTGCTCCATGTGAATACATTTACCAGTCAGTTGTACATATCAAAAATAATGTTAGTAATTACTGCACAAAGAGCTCTGTCCATGACCATGCAACAAGAGATAGACTCAACTTACATTTACCAAGAAAAAATTAACATAAAACTCAAAACAGCATTTTCTACCAAGGAATAAAACTGTACAATAAATTATCAAAAGAGATTAAAGAAATTGCAAAAATACACTTATTTAAAAAGACAGCTAAAAAGAACCTGTTATGCAATACATTTTATACATTGAAGGATTACTTAGCTAAAACAGAGTAGAGGTTTGATAAAAATGTTACACAAATAAATAATAATAATAATAATAATAATGATTATAAAATATCCAACATTCCACATAACACCTTCACTTTATGTTTTTTTTCCTTTCTAGAAATACTTACCCCCAAGCTATGCATATCACAATACTAACACCTCTTCCTCCTTCTGAGCTCATCATCTGACTCGTTATGGAGGGATGCTGACTCAGTTTTTCAGTATAGCAAATGGGAAGTTGCGGTACAGAAAATGGCCCAGAGATCATGTGTGTATGTGTGTGTGTGTGTGTGTGTGTGTAGTGAGTGAAGTGTTATGAAACAATGTGTGTGTGTAGTGTGTGCAGTGACTGATTATGGGAGATGAATGAACTGTGTGGCAATACATTATTTAATAAGTTATTTGTAAAAAAAGTATTGTATACCAGGAGTAAATCTAATGATTGTCTCTAACTAGAAATCTGTAAATGTATGTGTATATGAATTAGCTTATTTTAAATTGATCTAAATTTGTAAATACTTTGACATGTCCTATATCATTGTAAAAAAAGATCTACGGATGAAGTCTGGGCCAAAGATGAAAGTGGGTACTAGCTGCAGGACTTTCCCATTACACATCAAAAATAGATTTTAGGTATTGCCTGCTGCTGAAAGTACATCTGAGTAAGCACGGGATGCCTTGCCTGTTTTAACTGTAGCCAATCTTCCTGAGAGGTCCAGATGAGCAGAGAGGATGGGAATAATTACCACTGGGAGCTCCAGTGTTAAGCAGGTGATGGGGACCCTAAGGAAAACAGCAGACAGGTCTGGATAGAAGGCCAGTGTTCACTATTGGCTTGCCAATAGTCTCATCCAAGATGTAGAGGAGGCTGTGCAGGCAGTGACTGAGTGCACTGGGTGCATGCAGCTGCAAATCGTGGCTCATGTCTGAGGGATGGTTACGTGTGGCTTTTTTGATAAGTTAGTCATGTGCATGTCCACTCTTTGCGATCTTTCTTGATGTTCAGGAATACAAAATTATCTGTAACACAGCGCATCATCAGTCGAACACAGGGATGCGACAAATTGTTTAGCAGGTCAAAGATGATGTTCTGAAATGGCTGAGGCCTGAATGGATGAGTTTCATTCTGCAACATGACACACAAGATGTCTTGTTGTATCTGGTATCATACAATGTTTGGGTTTAATATTAGTAGTTGTGTAATTGAGGAGATATTGAAGCTGTTTGTCCTGTTGTTGAGCCATTGTAATTTATCACTGTCGATTGGTGCAGAGATGATGATCTGTGAGAGGTAATGGTAACGATACTATCTGTGCCTTTCAGGTGACGTATGTAGCTTATAAATTGTGTAATATAATTTAGGTGGCGGACATGTTTGGGGCACAAGTCTTTCAACAGATTGTCCCGGCAGAGGTTCGATTCCTCCCTCGAGCATGAGTGTGTGTGTTTGTTCTTAAGATAATTTAGGTTAAGTAGTGTGTAAGCTTAGGGACTGCTGACCTCAGCAGTTAGGTTCCATAAGATTTCACTCATACAAACTTTCAACAGATTTTGGATCAAGTTGGGTAGTGGTCAGTGATGTGTATAGATTACTTCTACATCATGCTTGAAGTGATGGAGTGCCGTGTAAACCGAGGGGAGTTTGCATTCGCTTGGCCTCAGAAGCCTTTATCTGTTCCTACAGGCAGCTGGCTCATTTGATGGAAGCAATTAGCCTCGCTCCTGGAGTGGTACAGCGCTATCATTTTGTAGCACCATTCCCAGAATTGATTGCAGACCTCTGGTTTTGAGCCAAGTGGAAGGCTCAAACTAGAGGTTCAGACGATTCTGTGATGATCTTGCATGTGGATTTCCTGATCCTTGTTATCGGACGGAAAAATTTAGGATACCCAAAATAGGTCAGACCCGCACAACATACATGAAATGGCTACTATTGTAGCGGATTACGTGTAATGTACACGTGTGGATTTTGTTAGGATAGAGAACTCCCCACACAGGCCAGGCCAGACAGGGCAGCAGTCGTCAGAGCGAGTTGGAGAAATAAAATGTTAACACAGTCCTAGTTAACTGCAGCAACACGTGTAGGATGGCCTCAGAACTAGTCTCGCCTATAAATATTAACAATGGCTACTTAGTACTACAGACAGAAAGTGGGCTGAAACTAGATGTTAATAAAACGAAATTATGAACTCTGAGCCGGCCAGAGTGGCCGTGCGTTTCTAGGCGCTACAGTCTGGAACTGTGTGACCGCTCCAGTCACAGGTTCGAATCCTGCCTCGGGCATGGATGTGTGTGTTGTCCTTAGGTTAGCTAGGTTTAAGTAGCTCTAAGTTCCAGGGGACTGATGACCACAGCAGTTAAGTCCCACAGTGTTCAGAGCCATTTGAACCATTTTATGAACTCTGACTGATATGTATATCACGAAGGTACATTGTATGTTGGTAGTGGAGGCGTGCATACAGCAATAAAAATACGATGGTGTATAGTGAGCTTCGTACAGACTCAGAGCCGGCGCGGGCGGCCGAGCGGTTCTAGGCGCTAGAGTCTGGAACCACGCCACCGCTACGGTCGCAAGTTCGAATCTTGCCTCGGACATGGATGTGTGTGATGTCCTTAGGTTAGCTAGGTTTAAGTAATTCTAAGTTCTAGGGGACTGATGACCTCAGAAGTTAAGTCCCATAGTACTCACAGCCATTTGAACCATTTGAATAGACTCAGATTGCAAAATTATCTGGATTAAAACAAGTGCAGAAGTTCGATTAAACATGGTCACCAGGTTCGGTGTTGGGCGATGTGTCACGAGCGTCTAACAGAATGGGGTCTGAGCTACATGTGTCAGAGGTGCAGTGATCAGGCTCCCATGGCACAACATCAAGGTAGTAATCTTGCAGCTTTGTGGCTTGGTGCACCACCACCTAAAAGTCTGGCAGTAGTGGAACTATTGTGGAAAGTCAATTTTTGCGGGAAGCCGGCCGCAGCGGCCGAGCGGTTATAGGCGCTTCAGTCCGGAACCGAGCTGCTGCCACGGTCGCAGGTTCGAATCCTGCCTCGGGCATGGATGTGTGTGATGTCCTTAGGTTAGTTAGGTTTAAGTAGTTCTAAGTTATAGGGAGCTGATGACCACAGATGTTAAGTCTCATACTGCTCAGACCCATTTGAACCATTTGAATTGTTGCGGGCTTTCCAACACGTCATATTATGGGGAGTTGTCCTCATGGTCCATGATTGTGGTGGTCGATGGGTGTGACTTTCCATGGGCGGTGATTATGAGCAAGCCATAGAGCAATAACTGTAATGTGATGGCTGCTGTGTCCACATCATTGGGAAGTTCATAGGAATGTGTGAAATGCTGGCTAACGAAACCATCCCCAGTGCCACGATTGGGACGTTAACCTTCAACGACCAGTAAATTGTTGAGCAATTTGACACTAAGATCATTGGCTTGGATATCTTTGACGTCGGGCAATAGCGTGTAGTTATTGATCGCCATAATGTGACAGCTCGAGTTTCCGAGTTGGGTGGCGGAGATTGATGTGTCATCAGTGGACATCATAAAGCGTCCATGTGGGCTTTAGTCGGTTAATAGATACTGTGCTGGGTCTTCCATTCATTAATATTTCGAATGCATGTGTCCACAGTTTAAAACTTTGTGTAGCCTTGAATAAGGAGACCATAAAGCAGGCCGAACTGTACATCGCAAGGCATGACATCATTGCAGTCCAGAGTGCCTTATGGATGAAAACCTTAGGGGTTCTGTGAGGTTGTGGAAGTGGTCTCTTGAGCTGTGCAACGTGTCATTTACCCTGGTGACGTGGGAGGGAAGAACTGTGGTTTCCACTAGTGGCACCCGTAACACAGAATTGGCGGGAAGGGCAAACAGCTTGCCGTATAGAATTTCAGGGAGGGAGGCAAGTAGATAGTTTTTGTGGGTGGAGCATATGCCTGTTATCATTCACAGTAAAGTTTCTGTCCAGCGAGCGCCATGGCATATAAGGGCGGCTTTTAGTGAGAGATATCTTCTTCCCTCAAGGCCGTTGCTTTGAGGGTGATAAGCAGTAGTTCCACAATGAGCACCACGTTGTTTACTGAACAGGACAGATTCAAATTATCGTCCTTTGTCGCTGTTTATGGACAGCAGAAACCCATACCGGGAAATCCAAGTGTCAGTGAAGGCTCTAGCTGTTGGCTCAACTGACATGTCTCAGAGAGGGATGGCTTCTACACACACCATTATGTAGTTGATGATTGAAGAGATGCATCAGTAACCTTGATATTTATAGGTAGGGTGGTGGCGTGTCACCAGGTGAAGTTTCATGTGTTGGAACTGCCCTTTCAGGATTTTAAATTGGCTGAGGGATGATTGTGTGTAGCATCCCACTTTGTTTTTTTGACAATGTATACATATGCATGTCCATTGCTTACAATCTTCCTTGACATTCAGCCATACAGAATTATCTGTAACAAGGCGTGTAGTCAGTCGAAAACAGGGATGTGACAAACTGTGCAGCTGGTCAAAGATGATCTTCTGAAACGGTTGAGGTACGAAGGGATGCGTTCGATTCTGTGACATGAGACACAAGATCTGTCTTCTTGTGCCCGGTATCTTAACTGTGTTCGAGTTTAAGGCTAGTAGTCGTATAACTGAGGAGATCTTGGCGACTTTATCTTAGTCCATTTGTGTGGGGGTGTTGTTGATCTGTGAGAGGTAATTGGCAATGACACTGTCCAGGCCTTTCAGGTGACGTTGTTGCTTGTAAATTGTGTGATATAATCTATGTGGTGCAAACGTCTGGGGAACAAGTCTTTCGATGGGTAATGGGTTGAATCTGGTAGTGGCTGGTGATCTGTATAGATGACTAGTGGCCTGTCTACTGCGCTATATTTTAACTGGCGGATTTTCTTGTAAATAAAGAGGAGTTTGCAGTCGTAGACACACCATTTGCTTTGAGAAAGGGTCAGTATTCGAGAAAAAAGAAAAAAAAGCCTCAGTGGTTGCTGTACATCTGCCATTTCCTGTTGGAGGACCGCATCAATCACGAAGTCACTCACGTTCGACGTTGTGATTGGCTGCCCTTGAAGAAGCGGGCGTGCCAGGTTCATTGCTTAAGTCAGAAAGTCTTTGAGCGGGTCGAAGGCTTTCTGAAAGTCGATGGTGCATGTCAGATTCTGTTTACCATTAGTGTTTTGTCCTTTGAGGGCCTCTGTGAGTCGAGCCTGAATAGTAGCTGTCTCCAGGAGGTGGCACTGGTAGAAGTTGATCATCCTTAGATATCGGCGTAATTCCTGATACTTGGGGTGGTGGTAGGTGGCGGATGAGTTCAGTTCATAGTGATATTGGGTAGATGCCTGCATATTGACAGCATGACCATGAAATGTAACATCTAGTTGTAGGAGTTGGCTTTTTTCATCATTAATTATGAAGCTATTTACAGTATGTGGATCAAAACCTTGTTTGATACGAAAGTCGTGCATGTCGTTATACTGGGAAAAATGAGGATTCCATCAAGATAAGCGTGGTGGTCCTTCGCTACTTGAGATGAGGTTGCTTGAATGATAACCGTGGTCTGGTACGCCTGTTGTGGTCTGCACAGCTCTTTTATGTGTTTGCAAGTTGAACAGCAGTAGCGTGTGGTTTTTTCGAACTGTTCGTGGTACCTGCATAGATGCAGGATGTCGGCTTGGGAGGTTCAGTTGCAAATAGTTTTGTTGACTCAGCTGCATAAGGTCATTGTCCTAGATGGGGGCTGCCATGTCACTGTTGGGTGTGGTCAGGCTATGATTCGGCTGCCACAGGAAGCAGAAAATACTGGGATTGGTGCTGCTGGCTTCACGCAGTGCTATTGTTGTCAAATAAATTTATACATTGCTGGTGTTGAGTTACGGCGAAAATTCTATCTATTAGTTTGAGTCTGTAGTCTAACGGTTCCTCCTCGTTATTGATCATGGAGAGCTGCACTTGATATAGGAGTTCACAGCTTGTGATCGGGCACGATTAATGTTCGGAACTGACGCCTTAGTTGTGATGGGGATCTGTTTGTTAATTGTGCGGTATAGATCGCTTGTTGCAGCTGCTCTGCAGCTGTCCTGGAGAGGCATTGTAGAAGTGCAGACTTCAATGTACAATATTCATTGTGCCCGCATCTCGTGGTCGTGCGGTAGCGTTCTCGCTTCCCACGCCCGGGTTCCCGGGTTCGATTCCGGGCGGGGTCAGGGATTTTCTCTGCCTCGTGATGGCTGGGTGTTGTGTGCTGTCCTTACGTTAGTTAGGTTTAAGTAGTTCTAAGTTCTAGGGGACTGATGACCGTCGATGTTAAGTCCCATAGTGCTCAGAGTCATTTGAACCATATTCATTGTCCGCCAGTGGTGCAAGGTTGATGTCGGTTATCACGTCTGCGTGTTCATCCAAGTGACTGAGTGGCGTTACGGATTTTGCAGAGTGACTGGTCATGACATGTGTGGCAAGGAAGGTGACCGCTACGGCGAATCGTATGGATGACTGATGGGGACGAAACAGTCGCAGCTTGGGGTGAACACTAACTCGGTGACAATGTGACATCTGTGGGTGGTCGTGCCAGATTGCCATTGTATAACTGGTAGTGATAACGTAGGTGATGTCCCATTTCTGTAGATGGCACGGTTGGTAGCACAGGCAGACTCTGGGTGTGCGTAGGCGGCTGCCGTCAGCACCGGGTCGAAAATTACTCCAGACGGTGCAGAAGAGTCATCTTTCACAGCGGGCGAACGCACGTGTAATCGGTCGGACACTAGTGGTTCAGACTGGGCCCCTGGTGAAGCAGGGGTGGCGAAGAAGTCACATAAGTCAGTCAGCGGAGGGGTGGGTTCATTCTTCATTCCCTCAAACTTCATTCCACCGACCTTGGTTAGCTTCTTAACGTCTGCTGCTTTACTCTGCATTAGTAGATACTGGATCAGCCGACAAAATCAGCCTTGTAGAAAATTCCACTAAATACCTACCAAGCAAAGTCACATACGAGTAACACAAACTTAGAAGCAGCAGCTGTTAAGCTCGTAAAAAATTCGGATGTTCAGAATTCTAAATAACTTGCATGTCAAGGTTTAAAGTTCAATTAATTAAGCTTTATTACTTCCAAAACAAGTGGTAAATGACTAATAGGCCCGTAATGTTGTTTGTAAGTTACTGTTTTCTCTACAAAGTTTCTATACGCAACCAGCCAGAAGTTTACCAGTACAACCCGATTAAATTTTGTGCTCTATACAGAAATTGAGCCACAACTATTCACGAATTACTGCATCAAGTCGTTCAGTGCTCTTTTCAGGAAGAAGTGCTCGACCAAACGTTCCAAGACGTTCACGAAACATTCCGTGCGAGTTTGGAATACGACAAGAAACTTCCAATCTAAGCTACTTAAAATTTCCAAACGTTCACTTAGACGTTTAAAACTGTAATCGCTTCACAATTACATTAAAGGAATCTTCAGAACGCAAGACTGTCTTCGTCTTAACAAAGATTTGAGTGGCGCGGTCCACATTGATCTCTACACTAAGATGAACCCCAAGCGACTGCTATAGACACAGCTGTAGCTAAGGCAATACACAAAGCTTGGGAGATGTTTAATCCCTATTGGCTGTTGATTTAGGTAGTCAGTAACTCATCCAATAGAATTAGAGAGAAGTTTAAATTTTTTGAATTTAATAAACCAAACTTAATTAAAATACAAGGAAGTACGAATTATCCCCATAAATGAACTAATAACTGATTCAACACCTAATTTCCTTCTGTCTCCTGTTATGCAAAATCATGCACTCTGAACGTGTAACACGATTCCTGACTACACAAGAATTTTCCCATGCACACATTTTACATATAACTCCTCCCGAACAGGCCATGAAGGTCCAAAGCCGGCGACCGGCGGCCGTGTCATCCTCAGCCCACAGGCGTCATTGGATGCGGATATGGAGGGGCATGTGGTCAGCACACCGCTCTCCCGGCCGTATGTCAGTTTACAAGACCGGAGCCGCTACTTCTCAATCAAGTAGCCCCTCAGGTTGCCTCACAAGGGCCGAGTGCACCCCGCTTGCCAACAGCGCTCGGCAGATCGGATGGTCACCCATCCAAGTGCTAGCTCAGCCCGACAGCGCTTAACTTCGGTGATCTGAGCGGAACCGGTGTTACCACTGTGGAAAGGCCGTTGGCATACATTTTACATAGTTTTTAATAAAAGAAATTCAAATTTTATTTATGTGCGCCATAAACTCTCTCCACAACATTCAAGCAACGAAACATAATTACATAATAATTTTTGAAGTGGTATTGAATTGTAATGAAAGGAAAGAAAGTCATAGAAAAACAATTCATATGAACTGATTTTTTGGTTATGATTTCAAACGTGCTATTATGTGCACTAGAAGAGCGTGTAGTAAAAACTGAGGGTCTAAACCCCAGGATGATATGCTGGATATAGACCACTGTAATAAGATCTATGATGATTTACGGGACGAAGGTATGATGGAATAAAATAGAACAGGAAGTGGCTGTTAAGGAGCTTGGCAAGGTGCAGATATAGGCCTGCTTAGCCTTAACAATTGGAATTAGCAGCACATCCACAGCTGGGATGGAAACCATTACACACTTGTGTTAAAATTGAGGCATTGGAAGGGGGATACAGGTTAAAAACTGGAATTAACTGGAAACCTTTCGGATATCCAGAAGCCCACGTCTCTGTAGTGAACGTGGTACATTTAGGAATGGTCGGGGAAACGCCAGATGATTACACAATAACTTCTGTTTCCAGACATTGCACCACGCAGCACTAAAAGACAGGACTGTTCGATACCATACGTGTGGCAAGCCTAGGCGGTGCACAATAGCAGATACCCACTCTTTGCACCATAGGCAACCAATCCAATTAAATTTCTCAGCCCTTCCACCATAGTGAAATCGTGCTATTAGCAGTTTTTTAAATGATGAATAAAATCTTCAGCACTGGCTGTTCAAATACTTTAATCAAAAAGCCACGAGCCATTTTTCATAAGTGTAAATGCATCTTCATGTGACCTGTACAATAAATTGAAACATTAAAGACCTACATTGTTTTTAAAAATAGAGGTGTCCTACCATAAAGCGCCATAAACAGTCATGGCGAGGCAAAGTAAATGCTACGAGCCAAGTCCCACAGTTCATCGTCAAGATTAAACGAACAGCGTGCTAAAAGTGGTTGTCTACGATCAAACTGACGGGGATCGCGCCTTACCTGTAAGTGATGAAAAACCGGATAAAACTATTTAAATATCTGACTCCCGTGTAATTATGTTAAACAACTAAAACATCACATTAGTATCTTTTAACTTCAACAGAGACGTATAACAGTCGTGAATGTCTTACCATGCCGTAGACATCATAGAAATGTGCACGGCGCCGGTGTAAACGGTACTGATGCTTTAGATGCTTCCACTGACCACTCAGTTTTTCTGTTGCCAGACCTGTATTTTTTCGGTGAGAAGCAGACCAAGAGGACGCTACCCAGCCACAACGTGCAGTAAATCACCAACTCAATGTGCCAATAAATCCACAAATACTCCTATATGTAGTCGGGCGTGGCATATTTTGAACATTTCTTGCAATGAACAACCCAGAGCCGACCTTGTAGCCCAGAAAAGAAATCTCTGGTTTTGTTAGCGCATTTCACTGCTTTAATGAGGATGCCAAAATTTACAAGGCTTTGAAAGAGGTGGTGTAAATGTTATTCCAAGGACTTAGAAAAATTCACAGTTTCGTCAAGGTAGCAAAGCACCGATGATAGATCATGTAAAACACTGTGCATGAATCTCTGCCACGTCTGCAAGGTGTTTCTTAATTCATATAGCATAAAATTGTAATGATATAGTTCGAATGGTGTGATGACGGTAGTTTTCGTAGTCCTCCTTGGTCAATGGAATCTGTGGGTTGTTTTGGGGGAGGAGACCAGGTAGCGAGGTCATCGGATTAGGGAAGGATGGGGAAGGAAGTTGGCCGTGCCCTTAGAAAGGAACCATCCTGGCATTTACATAGAGCGATTTAGAGAAATCACGAAACCCTAAATCAGGATGGCCAAACGTGGGATTGAACCGTCGTCCTCCCGAATGAGAGTACAGTGTGCTAACCACTGCGCCACCTCGCTCGGCCTTGAATCTGTGAGAAAGCCTTAGCACAATCGATGACACTAAATACAGATGAACCACTCATTGCATAACTAAAATCGGCAATGTTTGGTACAGGACAAAGGTCCGGTATCTTGCGAGCATTTAATGCTTGGTAATCACCGCATAATTTCCTCTTGCCATCTTTTTCCACCATGCAGAGGGTGAGATGCCCAATCACTATCTGGCACAGACACGATGCCTTCTGCTAACATCTTGTCGATTTCTTTTTATACTGCAACAAATTTAACTGGAGGTAGGCGATGTGCACTGCAAAATACAGGCTGTCCAGACACGGTCTTGATGTGATGCTGTGTGTTGTGGCAGCGTTTATCCCGTACTTTAAATGGGTCTGTAAAAGTCATGACCGGCTCCTTGGATTTTGCTGCCCCACGAGAAAATGTCTATTTTGCAGTGTCATTCATCCATGACGACTTATTTTCACATATACCATTTGCTCATCCGTCTTTCTGTTGTGAATAACTCTTTAAAACCAGGGCGACGTATGGGGTACCCGTAAGTGAAACGGAAGTAAAAAGTTGACAGTGTAATATATTTTGAGTTATAACTCATAAACTATGTCAACCGAACTAGTTATATCACTTGCAGAGTATATAACTAAATTTGTTTACTTTTTCCCGTTCCCTGAGCGGAGGAGAGCGTGTTGTGTGGAGGGAGGAGCGCCAGACCGCCGCGGGGAGCAGAGGCGAGTAGAGTTGTCGCAGTGCCGACGCACGGGAGAGACAGGTTTCGTGAAAGCACTTATTTACATAGACGTTTATCTTCACATGTCGAACGTATTCGTAGCCACCACAAAGACAAAGAAACAAACGCACACTTGTTCACTGTGTACCGAACGACTATTCACTGCAGCACTGAACAGTGGTAGATCACATACGTTGGTAGAAGTTGCAAAAGGCACAAAGCGTCCCAAATTATGACAACGAGTTGCGAGCAGAGCTATGGGTCTCGGCAAACAAAAATAAACAAACTGCAGTATGTGAAACAGCACCTCCAAACACTGCAGTTGCATAAGTGGGTGACATCTGGCAAACATTTAGCCTTTAGACAAAGCAAATTTAGGCCTACCTACAAAAAATTAATGAAAATGCGTGATATACACAAGTAAATTAAAACTAAAAATAATGATATATATTATGTTTATACACCTACCTAATCTTGCTTTGGCACCAACCAACACCTGAATGACTTCATTGAAATTGCAACATTCATGTATCTTATTTTCAGTCGACACCATTGCCAGTACACACAGTTTGCCTGGTCGAAACCCACAAGAAAGAAAGGCCATGGCAAATATGTCACAGCACGTGGCACAGCGCGTCTTACGAGTGCCAGCAGCCGTTTCCGGCGGGTAGCGAGTTCAATAATTCTGGACTGGGCGTTTAAATGCATGCAGGCTCGATAGCACACGAAAAAGTTAACACCTCTTCAGTTACATACACTACTAGCCATTAAAACTGCAACACCAAGAAGAAATGCAGATGATAAACGGGTATTCATTGGACAAATATATTACACTAGAACTAACATGTGATTACATTTTCACGCAATTTGCCGGCCGCGGCTGACCGAGCGGTTCTAGGCGCTTCAGTCCGGAACCGCGCTGCTGCTACTGTCGCAGGTTCGAATCCTGCCACGGGCATGGATGTGTGTGATGTGCTTAGGTTAGTTAGGTTTAAGTAGTTCTAAGTTCTAGGGGACTGATGACCTCAGATGTTAAATCCCATAGTGCTCAGAGCCATTTGAACCATTTCACGCAATTTGCGTGCATAGATCCTGAGAAATCAGTACCCAGAACCTCTAGCCGTAATAACGGCCTTTATACGCCTGGGCATCGAGTCAAACAGAGCTTAGATGGCGTGTACAGGTACAGCTACCCAAGCAGCTTCAACACGATACCACAGTTCATCAAGAGTAGTAATTGGCGTATTGTGACGAGCCAGTTGCTCGCCCACCATTGACCACACGTTTTCAATTGGTGAGAGATCTGGAGAATGTGCTGGCCAGGGCAGCAGTCGAACATTTTCTGTATCCAGAAAGGTCCGTACAGGACCTGCAACATGGGGTCGTGCATTATCCTGCTGAAATGCACGGTTTTGCAGGGATCGAATGAAGGTTGGAGCCACGGGTCGTAACACATCTGAAATGTAACGTCCACTGGTCAAAGTGCCGTCAGTGCGAACAAGAGGTGACCGAGACGTGTAACCAATGCCAACCCATACCATTATGCCGGGTAATAAACCAGTATGGCGATGACGAATACACGCTTCCAATGTGCGTTCACCGCGATGTCGCCAAACACGGATGCGACCACCATGATGCTGTAAACAGAACGTGGATTCATCCGAAAAATGACGTTTTTCGATTCGTGCACCCAGGTTCGTCGTTGAGTACACCATCGAAGGCGCTCCTGTCTTTGATGCAGCGTCAAGGGCAGCCGCAGCCATGGTCTCCTAGCTGATAGTCCATGCTGCTGCAAACGTCGTCGAACTGTTCGTGCAGATGGTTGTTGTCTTGCAAACGTCCCCATCTGTTGACTCAGGGATCGAGACGTGTCTGCACGATCCGTTACAGCCATGCGCATAAGATGCCTGTCATCTCGACTGCTAGTGATACGAGGCCGTTGGGATCCAGCACGGCTTCCCGTATTACTCTCCTGAACCCACCGATTCAATATTCTGCTAACAGTCATTGGATCTAGACCAACGCTAGCAGCAATGTCGCGATACGATAAACCGCAATCGCGATAGGCTAAAATCCGACCTTTATGAATGTCATAAACGTGATGGTACGTATTTCTCCCCCTTACACGCGGCATCACAACAGCGTTTCACCAGGCAACGCCGGTCAACTACTGTTTGTGAATGAGAAATCGGTTGGAAACTTTCCTCATGTCAGCACGTTGTAGGTGTCGCCACCGGCGCCAACCTTGTGTGAAAGCTCTGGAAAGCTAATCATTTGCATATCACAGCATCTTCTTCCTGTTGGTTAAATTTCGCGTCTGCAGCACGTCATCTTCGTGGTCTAGCAATTTTAATGGTCAGTAGTGTATTAATTAAGCGTGAGCCCTTCAGGGAGCCGAAAGTCCTCGAAGTGTGATGGGTTAGCCGATTAGTGTGATGTCACAAGTTCCATGTAGGACCCATATTTCTGGTGGGCCCCTGCTGTCAGCAAAATTCGTAAGGCTACATTACGTTGCGTGCAATGTTATACTTTTTGTATGAGTTTCAAAGTTCCACCTGGTGTGCTGCCAAGCTTTACTAGTGCTACATCTACATCTACATCTACATGGATACTCTGCAAATCACATTTAAGTGCCTGGCAGATGGTTCACCGAACCACCTTCACAATTCTCTATTATTGCAATCTCGTATAGCGCGCGGCAAGAATGAACACCTATATCTTTCCGTACGAGCTCTGATTTCCCTTATTTTATCTTGGTGATCGTTCCTCTCAATGTAGGTCGGTGTCAACAAACTATTTTCGCATTCGGAGGAGAAGGGTGGTGATTGGAATTTCGTGAGAAGATTCCGTCGCAACAAAAAACGCCTTTCTTTTAATGATGTCCAGCCCAAATCCTGTATCATTTCTGTGACACTCTCTCCCAAATTTCAAGATAATACAAAACGTGCTTCCTTTATTTGAACTTTTTCGATGTACTCCGTCAGTCATATCTGGTAAGGATCCCACACCGCGCAAGAGTATTCTTAAAGAGGATGGATAAGCGTAGTGTAGTAGATCCGTTACATTTTCTAAGTGTCTTGCCAACAAAACGCAGTCTTTGGTAAGCCTTCCCCACAACATTTTCTATGTGTTCCTTCCCATTTAAGTTGTTCGTAATTGTAATACCTAGGTATTTAGTTGAATTTACGGCTTTTACATTAGACTGATTCATCGTGTAACCGAAGTTTAACGAGTTCCTTTTGGCACTCATGTGGATGACCGTACACTTTTCGTTATTTAGGGTCAACTGTCACTTTTCGCACCATTCAGATATCTTTCTAAATCGTTTTGCAGTTTGTTTTGGTCTTCTGACGACTTTATTAGTCTATAAACGACAGCGTCATCTGCAAACAACCGAAGACGGCTGCTCAGATTATCTCCAAAATCGTTAATATAGATAAGGAACAGCAAAGGGCCTATAACACTACCTTGGGGACCAATTTAATTTCATCTTTAAAATTGACAAGACTGATGCCCTTAGCCTGTGTATGACTAAGACTGCCACACAGTTTGGAACAAATGTCACTTAGAAGTTCAGGCGACATCTCTATAATTTTGTTAATGTCGTGCAAAAAATCAAAAAGCTCCCTGTGACTTTTAAATTGTTGAAATCTCTCACTGAGAGCATATATTATAACATCAAGTGCTTCAGAATAAAACAGTATCTTGTAGTGCATGTCTGGATCTTCAGTTTTCTTATCTTCTTCCTCATACTGCAACAGTTTCTTCTTTCATCTCTTCTGTATCGTGAGTTGAGTTGCCAGTTCCTTTTGTAGTGGTATCATACCATATCACCACAGAACAAAGGGATGTAAAACTCCAGTGTTACACTCAAGAGAGGCGTCTACATGAATCCTGATTTGCTGTCTTGTTGTACTCAGTGGTTTAAACGCTGGGACAAATATATGACCATTCAAGATTGTCCAGCAGTGTGTAGACGCAGAAAATTAATCATATTTTTTTTCACTGAGCAGAAGAATAAAACTGCGTATTCCGGTGCAACTGCAGCATCATTCTACTGATCATGGCTTCAACACTGAGAAAGAAAAAGGAATGAGGGAAAACTTAAAAGAAGTTGCAGACAAAGCCAAAAAAATATTTCGAGAAACGTGGCAAGAAGAATAGCAGCACAAATTGTATTAATGGCAGATCCAATTGAGAGGAAGTCGTGGGGGAAGGATGCCATGCATCTTTCCACGTGTAAACGCCACTTAATCACAATGTCTAGATTCAAAAGATTATGGTATGTGACGCGCACATATTACTTGTCCTTTATTTATTTATTACAAAGCGTTTTTCTCAGAGATTCTGCTACAGGTGTTTAAGCTTTCTGTATAGGAGCTGTTACGCATGCAGGTGTGATTTATGAGAGTGGAAAGACCTGTAGATTTGCCCCATTTCAAGAACTGTAGGGAACCTTATTTACGACAATTGAGATGGCAGCAGTGTAGTTTGGCGCGCCATATGTTGCCTCATACGCAGTCACTGCCAGCAACGTATAGTACCGGTAGACGTTATGGGCACAAGGCACATCAGTTAACGGATTCTAGGTGTTTGGGTAATCGCCATAAAAGTTGAAAGCATTTTTTGTTGTTGCGTTATATCTGACTGCTTGTAGTGGTTATCTTTGATTTTGGTGTGCTTTTGTAGTGCATTTTTCGTAGATACAGTTTGCACAAATGCCAGGGTCATAAACACGAACAAGACTCAGGAAGGGACTGAATCCTTGGTGAAACAGGTAACTGAGCTGAAGTAGGGTAATGCTGCTTTGCAAAGGGGAGCGGATACTTTAAGGCAGACAAGGTGTGTAGACAGAATGAACTAGTTGTCATTTGGTATACCCGCTCCTTCGTTGAATTCGGTTGCATATAGTCCCCTGAATGATTGATTTGTGCAGGAAGCAAAAACAACAGTGGTCCTTGCAGATTATTTTTCGCAACGAAACTGAGTTTATTGTGAGAGACCTCTCCCTGTAATTCTAGGAAACCCAGCCGGCACTCTTAAACAGTAGTAGAAGACCCATTACTAGTTCTTTATTAGACGCAATTTTTTCAGGAATTAATGACCAAAATATCCTGTGCCTTTTGTCTTTCAATGCTTCGCATTGGGAGATTGAATGTGGCGTGGTTTCATCTCCCTCATCGCATATCCTGCTCTTAGGCTCTTTTCTCTCCATAACCATCGTGTGCAGGTGCAGATTCTAAGGCCAATCATTAGTCCTACCATGCGTTTAATCTGTCTGTTGGTCAAGCTCTGGATTACACAACTTCTCTTGAAACATGGCTTCGGAATCATTAGGTCGTCATGTTTGTTTTTGCATCTTGGTCCAATATTCTAAATATTGCCTGCTGATCCACCCACAGCAGCATTATCTTGATGCTTTTCTCTAGATATACGTGGGCTTCACGGAATTCTGCAACAATCTTTGATCTCATTGCAGGGCCTGATAGAGATTTCATAGCTGCTTGGATGTCTGAATGAATGAATGCAGGTGCCACCACTACTAGCCTCTTCGTCTGTTGAGGACCTGTCAGTAAACCAGACAATGTCTCCTAATGGTATCGTAGCTCGTTCGTCCACTGCTCCCTGTTTCCAATTGTTAGCTCGAAATGTTTATTGAAACAGCTACAAGTTATTGTATAATCAGCTGGCGTTTCCCCGATCATTCCTAAATTTGCCACGTTTACTATAGTGATGTGTGATTCTGGATATCCTAAAGGTTTCCAGTTACTTCCAATTTTTAACCTGTATGCCCCCAGCCCTGCCTCCATAGTAACACAAGTTGTAATGGGGGAATGTCCACCACGGTTCGCATCCCAGCTGTACACTGCCAGGTGACACTAGCGCGAGTCTCAGACACGAAATGTGGCGGTTGGCTTTACATGTTGTATGCTCATTAGGAATTTCTTTTTTAAAAGCATTTATAGTTAAAAACTTTCAAATGTAAGTTAGTACACCACTGAAATAATCTAGCAAATAACAGGAACTTTTGGAATGCTACATTACATAAGGGTACAAAGTCTCTCTTACATTGTTGATTTTATATCCATGTTGTGTAGCTTCAAATAAACAAGCAGAACTACAGTTGGTGTGTTTCTTGTTAAGGAGATAATTATCTTCATTTCGTTTTTTGAATTGGTTTCGTTTTCGTTGTCCACGGTTGTTGTATTCTTGTCTGAGGTATTCCTTTCGAGCTATGTGCAGCGCCGAGAGAGTCAGGCTGCCCGTGACGTCAGTAGGGGGACAAGGCCGGCACAGGTGCGTTATTTTAGTGTGGGTTGTCTACATCAGGTGCAGATATGTTCTCCTTTGATTGACAGGTCATTAACCAATTGGTCTCCTTTGATTGACAGGTCCTCAGCCTATTGTTCTACTAGGAGGATCCTTCCTTTTGACTGAGAGGTACTTAATCTATTGTTTCCCTGCCCCCTCCCCCTACCCCCCCCCCCCCCCCCCCCCCCCCTCAGGAAACAATTCTGCCTAGGGCTGCGTGGCGCGTGCTGGCTTGTGGCGGGAATGATTCACGTTTCCCACTAATGGCAGGAGCAGTCTGATTGGAGAGGCCTGTTGGGATGCAGGAATGTAGCTGACTTAACCGTGTCATCCTCTAGACAGCAGAATAGCGAACTAATACTTAGTATCCGTTGCGCAGCTTCCGTGATCATGTGGAAATATGATAATATTCATTATGGATGTGTGTTTGCATTGGACCATTATTCCCTCCCATGTAAATTGTGCGGTTGACTGCTTTTGCATATTTCCAGTCTTTATTTGATTGAGAAAACATCGACAGTGATGTGTGTTGTGTGCATCTACCAGGTGAAAGACGGGTGGAAGACACGTTTCCTGGTTCCCTAGACATGAGAAACACCTTAGATGACTTTGTAAATTATAAGGATGATTTGGAATCTATTATATCACCGACGTCGGTATTCGTGAGTGGAAATACACTCCTGGAAACTGAAATAAGAACACCGTGAATTCATTGTCCCAGGAAGGGGAAACTTTATTGACACATTCCTGGGGTCAGATACATCACATGATCACACTGACAGAACCACAGGCACATAGACACAGGCAACAGAGCATGCACAATGTCGGCACTAGTACAGTGTATATCTACCTTTCGCAGCAATGCAGGCTGCTATTCTCCCATGGAGACGATCGTAGAGATGCTGGATGTAGTCCTGTGGAACGACTTGCCATGCCATTTCCACCTGGCGCCTCAGTTGGACCAGAGTTCGTGCTGGACGTGCAGACCGCGTGATACGACGCTTCATCTAGTCCCAAACATGCTCAATGGGGGACAGATCCGGAGATCTTGCTGGCCAGGGTAGTTGACTTACACCTTCTAGAGCACGTTGGGTGGCACGGGATACATGCGGACGTGCATTGTCCTGTTGGAACAGCAAGTTCCCTTGCCGGTCTAGGAATGGTAGAACGATGGGTTCGATGACGGTTTGGATGTACCGTGCACTATTCAGTGTCCCCTCGACGATCACCAGAGGTGTACGGCCAGTGTAGGAGATCGCTGCCCACACCATGATGCTGGGTGTTGGCCCTGTGTGCCTCGGTCGTATGGAGTCCTGATTGTGGCGCTCACCTGCACGGCGCCAAACACGCATACGACCATCATTGGCACCAAGGCAGAAGCGACTCTCATCGCTGAAGACGACACGTCTCCATTCGTCCCTCCATTCACGCTTGTCGCGACACCACTGGAGGCGGGCTGCACGATGTTGGGGCGTGAGCGGAAGACGGCCTAACGGTGTGCGGGACCGTAGCCCAGCTTCATGGAGACGGTTGCGAATGGTCCTTGCCGATACCCCAGGAGCAACAGTGTCCCTAATTTGCTGGGAAGTGGCGGTGCGGTCCCCTACGGCACTACGTAGGATCCTACGGTCTTGGCGTGCATCCGTGCGTCGCTGCGGTCCTGTCCCAGGTCGACGGGCACGTGCACCTTCCACCGACCACTGGCGACAACATCGATGTACTGTGGAGACCTCACGCCCCACGTGTTGAGCAATTCGGCGGTACGTCCACCCGGCCTCCTGCATGCCCACTATACGCCCTCGCTCAAAGTCCGTCAACTGCACATACGGTTCACGTCCACGCTGTCGCGGCATGCTACCAGTGTTAAAGACTGCGATGGAGCTCCGTATGCCACGGCAAACTGGCTGACACTGACGGCGGCGGTGCACAAATGCTGCGCAGCTAGCGCCATTCGACGGCCAACGCCGCGGTTCCTGGTGTGTCCGCTGTGCCGTGCGTGTGATCATTGCTTGTACAGCCCTCTCGCAGTGTCTGGAGCAAGTATGGTGGGTCTGACACACCGGTGTCAATGTGTTCTTTTTTCCATTTCCAGGAGTGTATCAGTCTCCTCTATTTTTTTCGAGTTTTAACGTAAAGACCTTCGCAGATCGCATGATTTTCTACTCAGTGGTTCACTGCATGCTTCACCTCGCTAAGGTTTCGGGCTCCTAGAGAAATAACCATATATCTTTGGACTTATATTGTGCAAGCAGTACTGCTATACAAGCGATATTGCAAAGTGGTTGATATCGAGAAGTATCATGTAAGTGGTATAATACAGTATATAATGAATATTCTTGCAAACCACGTGAAAATACATACTTTCTTGTAATCCAAGAGTCTGAAAGTTGGTGGTGAAAACAAACAAGCAACGAGTTCAGACCAGAAATGGTAACGTCCTTATGCCGAGTTGAACGGACCCAGCCTTTGTACAACAGTGTTTGCGGTATACATACGGGTGTCTCGCGAAAATGGTGTGATATTCTGGCATACCATGTCAAATTACATATGTTCTTGTAATCTCAGAGTCTGGAGATGGGAGCAGAAAACAAGGAAGCAAGCAGGTCGCGGCCAGAAACAGTAACACCTTTGTGCCACGGGAAACTGACCCCGACTTTGTGCAACAGTTTAGAGAGTGACTTTGGTCTGCTTAGGGCGCTCTTGTCACGCATCAGGGGTGGTTGACTTGTGACCGTCGGGTGTGGTGGATAACCGACCTTGGGGGAAATATCTAGTGCTCCAAGGAGTATATACAGTGCATGTGTTTATGCTGTCTGTCTTCGTGGTATATGTGTGAGTGTCTGGCCGTCTATAGCTATATGGATTATCCAAAAGGGGCGATTTTGTATGGCGCAGGATACGAATTGCATGTTTACTACATCGATACGAGATGTAGTAATATATTGTCAGCTTGGAGACGGGTTTCACACTGTAATATTCAAGCTTCCATCCTCAGTGGCAGAGCAGAGTAACTGAGTAAATGTCTTTCTGTATTTGATGATCTGTAGACCACTTTTGCAGAGCTTAACCGTCAGTGCAATATAGCGATCTGCACAAAATAGTTTTGCTGCTGTATGTGCCGTCTGCAGAAAAAAAATGGCTGACAGTGCTCCTGCACTGGCAGCTGCAGCAGTTTGGCGGGAAAATTCAGTAAGAGCCAATCAGAATGCTCCATTCATTCAGAAGACATCCATTGTGCTGGTATGTAGGAGCCTCTACATAGTGGCAAGAACGTTTACCATTTCTGAGACGTTTGTTGAAAGGAGGACTTCGCGATTTCCAGGAAGGGTAAATGTGATGGACGGGGTGCCTCATTAGGACCATCAGGAAACATGAAATCGGTGTTGTTCTGGCCTATTTTCATAAAAAGCCCCTGTTAGGACAAGAATTTCCATGCAGACAAGCATTGAAATCACGAAAGCTCCTACAAAAGCGACCATTAACTATTTCTGCGACACTTCAGGATTTCCGTGAGGAGCTGATGTGTGATGGACAGGCTCTGCTACTAGGTACATCAGTAAGAATGCATTCCGCGTTATTATGCAATATTTTCGTTAACAGTTTCTGAAGGCATTGAAGAATATTTATATAGTGCGGCCAGAGGGGGGACTTGGCTGTTATTTAAATAGACATGAGACATCAGTATAACACTGAGAACCTTTTAGTTGTGCATGCTCAAGTGAGTCACTATGCAGTCACCTCTCACTTGGCAATTAGGCCTTTGCTGGACCGGCAGGTGCATGTTGTGGCTGGGCAAACATGTACGCGACCTGAAGCGTCTCCCTTGTCCTGTTAGGATTGCTAGGGAGAATGCACCCTGTGCAATTCTGGGAAACATTCCAACAGATTTCTATAGCTCATTCAGAAGAGAGCCTTGGCTCTTATTTATGTAGACCTGTGACGTCAGTATAACATTGAGAACATTTTAGCTGTGTCTGCGAGGATGAGCTGCTGTGTAAATATCTCTTTCGGTGCTGGACTGGCAGTTCACCTCAACAATGGTGCCTAAGTGAACACATATATCGACAGGTATTTCTTAGGAGTCATGTAAGGAAGAGGTGTCACCGCCTCATACTCGGGGGACCCAAACTGACACCTGTGCATGGTTCGGCAGCTGACGGCCATTTCGTCACTTTGCGTGGGAAGCCAGCGCATCCCAACTCCTGGGAGTGTGTGCGGTGGTGTTCTGTGTGGTCCAGTGGAGAGGGAATGGTGGGTGATGCATGCATCCTGATCGTAAGATTTTTAACTGTGTAATTACATGTGGTGTGTGTTTCATGATGCTATCCCTTGCACAATCGGAATTAAGAAAGAAAAGCAACCGATATAATTACTTCTCACAACACCTGCATCTACCCAAACAGCAGAGAATGATGAGCAAGAGAAATCTAACCTCAGAAAACTGATTTTTTAATAAATAAATAAGATACTTTAGAATTTCCTGTCATGAGATCCTTCCTCTATCACAGGGCAGCCAATTTAAAGGTGGGTGGGGGGGGGCGGTGGAGGGGAGGGGGAGGGGGGGAGAGGTGGGGGGGGGCTGGGGTTTTACCAGAGGGGAAGGGGTTAATTAATTGATCAATTTAATTATGTAGTCATTCAAATTGATAAGAGGGAGAGGGGGCCATTTGAATAACTCATATCTGAAACTGTACCTGTAGCAAAGAGGGGGAGGGGGCGGGTTGTAGATTTTCCTGAATGTTGGGGGAGGGGGAAGGGGTGGAACACAATAGATTAAGTACCTGTCAATCAAAAGGAAGGATCCTTTTAGTAGAACAATAGGTTGAGGACCTGTCAATCGAAGGAGAACAATTGGTTAATGACCTGTCAATCAAAGTAGAACAACAGGTTTGCCTCTGAGTGCATACCTCCCCGTGATGTAGGCAACCCACACTAAAAAAACCGCTCATGTCGACCTTGTCCCCCTACTGATGTCGTCGCAAGTAGTAGCAAAATGGTTCAAATGGCTCTGAGCACTATGGGACTTAACTGCTCTGGTCATCAGTCCCCTAGAACTTAGAACTACTTAAACCTAACTAACCTAAGGACATCACACACATCCATGACCGAGGCAGGATTCGAACCTGCGACCGTAGCGGTCGCGCGGTTCCAGACTGCAGCGCCTAGAACCGCTTGGCCACTTCGGCCGGCCAAGTAGTAGCAAAGAGACCCCAGGCTGTGTGCAGCTCATAAGGAACCAGAACATAGGGCTGGCAAGAATGTCAACGGATAGTTAATTGTTTCTGGTGTGAGAACAAGACTAATCTGTCCTGCTTGTCTGTTTTCGTCTATGTTTGTGAAGAAATTGTTATTCTGTATATGAGGAATGGTGCTACTCCTTTAGTAGAGTTATGAGATCTTGTCGAGAGTCGACCTTTGCTCCACTGAAGACGCAAGATCGTCTAAAAATGAACAGCATAGAGACAGAAGTGATGACACTTTCTGCAGGACCTGACCATCTTTTGCAGAACAATGCTCAAGAACGTACAGTGCAAGCTGTTACTGATGCGGCTGCTGAGTGTTATACCACCTACTGCCCTCCCCTTACTTAAGCCCTCATGAGTTCAACTCAATTTCTAAACTGAAGGAAACAGTTCACGGCATTCGCTTCAGAACTGCTAAAAATTCGTCGGGCAATAGACCGAGGAGCTTGAACTGTAAACACAGCTGGCACTGCTAAGAGAATCCTACTACTTCCACATCGCTGGCAACGGGTTATACACAATGCTGATAACTACTTAGAAAGTCAGTAAAACTTTGAAACATGTATCTATTTTGTACGAGCAGTAAATAAACAGTTGCCACTATTGAAGTTCCAATTCGCGTATGTTGTCTAACACCGATTTCAAAGCTTCTTACTTACAGACGGGCCTATATACCTGGAATGACAGTCGTCACACGTGATGCAACACTCACCAAGTGATTTAAATTATCCCGTTTTGTCTCCTCTTTGTGCCTTCATTTTGGGACATTATTCTTTAGGACAAAATACGCCGGAACTGTATTCTTAGGGTCCAGACGCTTACCAACATTACTAGAAATACTACCATAATAAGATATCCTATTTACATCTAAATCTACATCTACATAGATACTCTGCATTTACATTTAAGTGTCTGACAGAGGGTTCATCAAACCACCTTCACAATTCTCTATTATTCCCATCTCGTATAGCGCGCGGAAAGAACGAACACGTATATCTTTCGGTGCGAGCTCTGATTTCCCTTATTTTATCATTGTGGTAGTTTTTCCCTATGTAGGACGGCGTCAACAAAATATTTTCGCGTTCGGAGGAGAAAGTTGGTGATTGGAATATCGTAAGAAGATTGCTCTGCAACGAAAAATGGTGTCCACCCCAAATCCAGTATCATTTCAGTGACACTCTCTCCCCTATTCCTCGATAATACAAAACGTGTTGCCCTACTTTGAACTTTTTCTATGTACTCCGTGAATCCTATCTGGTAAGAATCCCACACCGCACAGCAGTATTCTAAAAGAGGAAGGACAAACGTTGTGTAGGCAGTCTCCTTAGATCTGATACATTTTCTAAGTCTCCTGCCAATAAAACCCAGTCTTTGGTTAGCCTTCCCCTCAAAATTTTCTATGTGCTCATTCCACTTTAAGTTGTTCGTAATTGTAATTCATAGGGATTTAGATGAATGTACGGCATTTAGATAGGACTGATTTATCGTGTAACCGAAGCTTAGCGGATTCCTTTCAGCACTCATGTGGATGCTTCACACTTTTCGTTATTAAGGGTCAATTGCCTATTATATTTGCTATCACTATCATCCCCGTCATGTGTTGGGACGCGCATAATTGATGTACTAGATGACACAGAGGTGTGTATTTTCTGCAAAACATTTCTTTTAACACTATCTTTTTTACTGTAATGTAATGCGAAGCGCAGCAGGGGGTCATGGCGATATATCGGTGGACCCTAGACAAGATGACCGAGTGGAATATGACTGCAACCGTAGCCGAAACGTCCGTTTTACACGTCCAATTATAGGTGTTTAACAATATGACACCGCTCCAGGATACAAGAAATTTATGTCAACTGTCTTTCGCTACGGATGCCTACGAACATACGTCATATATGTACTTGATTCGCCAGCGAAAGTACAGCAGAAATTCTGAAAAGTCTTCTTTGAAACACACTCAAAGAAAGTCGCTGTTTAACTCGAGTAAATCTGCGAATAAAATCCAAAATCTGCCTGTCAGTGGGGAACATACGAATTACTTTCAGTTTCCAGATATCGTGCCTGCAGAAGACAAAAATATCTCGTCTAGGCGCGTATCAGAAATGATTTAGCCGACAGTCTGTCCATAAATTAAACAAGAAGAAACCTTAAAGGGGCTCAGCACACGTTCAGTATTATTGACAATACTGGTTGTGATATCATCAGTATATTCTCCACACTATCAGTAGTTTTTCACTACTGTCAGACGTCAGTTGGCAACGCGGTTTAAGAAGGTCAAGAAAATGTCGAATACCCAGAATAAAGAGTGTGCCACAATTTTATTAACTGTAGCTGACAAGAAACAATAGAAATCAACAAAAAATAGGCCATGGGTCCGAGAATGGCTGCAAAGGAGCGAAATGTCACATGTTAATTTACTGATTGAAATCAAAATAACGGTCCTCAAAGATTTCATATACTGTTTCCGGATCAATCTTACACTGTACGTCAATTTATTAATGTTGATACGACGTAAAATAGAGAAGCAGAATATATTAATAAGAGAGACAATCGCAGTCGACGAGAGATTAGCAGTACTGGTAACTTTGAGATTTCTGGCGACTTGTAGCTCATTAGAATGTTGGAGGTTTAGTGCTGTTGTATCAGTGAACACAATTAATAAAATAGTTAAGGAAACCTGTGGAGAAGTTATATCTGCCCTGCAAGGATATAGTCAGGTGTTCAACGTAAAACTTTTTTTTTACGTTTTGTGAGAATTTAATGAGGCTGACATGCATTTAGCAGACCCCTTACAAGTCATTGCATATATACGACTTACTTTTCGAAGTAGCCTACGTTTTCCCACTTTGCTGTGTAATTCAACACAAAAAATGTTTCCAAATTAATAAAGAAAGCAATTCCATAGTGGATCCTTCAGTGAGCGTCCCACGGTGGCAAATCCAATTAATTAAGTATTAAAAGATTAATTGAAAAATTGAATCTGAGGTATGACATGACAAAGGCGAACTTAAAACAAATAGTGCACACTAATGACGTGTGGCTGATAGTAAAGCTCTGTCAGCAGCACATTAGAATGGAGAATATTGCCAAGCTGTCAGTACGCTGCCTCACACGCTCAGTACATAGTGACAAAACTGAGAATATTTTTGGGGCCATCTATACTGCTCTTCAGTATGTTGGGCATTGACAATACGCCAATACGCGCCCTCAGACATTCAATATGTTGACGATTTGAGAACACTGTTGAACGTGTGAAGGCCCCATAACACATGGTGGAATTGAAAGGTTGGGGAGACCAAGTAAATACCGACGTACCGGTACCAGGTACTTTCCTTGGGGAAAAGATCTGCTTTGACTCCTGAACGAGAATAAGAAGTAGTCAGCATGTGACCACATTGACACAATTATTCTGTGGTATATCCCTGGTTAAGTCGGGGCGAAAGGCCCATGACCTTGGGGAAATTTAGCTCTCAAGCACAATTTCAACAAAATTTCCAAAATGACTGGGAGGGCAGGGTTTCTGGTTTTAAAAAGAGAAATCCTAAAACAAGCTTAAGAAAACTATCAGCAACAAGTATCAACAGAATTCTGGGTTCCAATTAATCTGAAGTTGCTTCAGTTTTTTCCAGCTTGGACACTATTTTCTGAGCACTATGGGACTTAACTTCTGAGGTCATCAGTCCCCTATAACTTAGAACTACTTAAACCTAACTAACCTAAGGACATCACACACATCCATGCCCGAGGCAGGATTCGAACCTGCGACCGTAGCAGTCGCGCGGTTCCAGACTGTAGCACCTAGAACCGCTCGGCCAGCCCGGCCGGCCAACGGAGGACAGACTTGGACACAGCGTATGTCGCAAGCCTACAAATACGAACAAGTTACTTGCTCGCCGTATCCGACCATAACCAGCGCAGAACGACTCAATTAATCGTTCTTTTGCCATCCCTACGCAGTGCCTAAGTGATGCTCTAAACTTAACACATGAGCTCAAAAGGCTGCGTACAACGTTCTTGGCCAATGGTTACAAACGTAAAAGGATCTAAATAGCCATGGTAACAAACAAAAGAAAGCAAGATAGGCAAGAAATGGCAAACTGCAGTCAGCAACACGCTTACACTACGTAAACGTATAACTGACAGGTTTGGTAAACATATTCGCTGGGTTGGTGTTCACTCTGTATCCTACAACAGACGCAAGGTCCAGGATGTGATAGACTCCACCAAGGACAAGGGGTGGATGCTTTCCACACTGTAGATGTGTACAAGGTGGAGTGTCATTGTGTGGAAGTACGTACCGGTGAGAGCGGCAGTCCAATAGCAACGCGCATACGGGAACACGAGCGCTACATCCATCTAGGGCAGGAATGGGCAACTTTGGTGACCTATGGGCCTGATTCACATACTTCATTCAACTCGCTGGCCATCTCGTCACGTGACGTGACAGCAACACTCCTAGACCATAAAGTCAAAACTATAGGGTCTGTGACTTAAATGTTTATGAAATAATGAACCGATATTAATAGGATCCCTTTCCGTACACGCCACGTCAACAGATTATGGCTTAAAACAGATATTTTTGAAAAAAAAAACATTCGTTGTATGTTCGCGCGAAATATCTTTCGCGGGCCGAACTGAAACCAACCGCGGACCGGATTTGGCCCGCGAGCCGCTGGTTGCCCACCTGTAGACTAGGGCAATGAGTCTCAAAACTGTTCCTTCTGGCTCCCTTCACGAGAACATGTAGTATCAGCCCCCTCCTCAGCCTAGCTTATTAATAAAAGTAGCAATTTTTTTATAATTTCTTTGCCTTACCCTCTGTTTTACCAAATTCAATTTAGAATGACTTTACTAACAGGAACTAAAACTGCATGAAATAATATAGCGAAAATATGGAAAAAGTTATCTTTATTGCATTTCCCTTTATTAAAAAACCATGAAATGAATAATATTTACACTTCAGCAAGTATTATGAGAGCATTAAAAATTTAAATTACAAACTTCAGTGTGATGGATGAGCTTTCTTTTGACAAGAAAGCTTCTCATGGCGTGATGTAGTAGAAGATACAGCCACTCAGAGTTCTTTGCTTGCATTTAGCTTTGAACGGTAGTTCGACCTCATAGCTGGGAAAGCTGAAAAGCCACTGCCGCACAAGTATATTGTTGCAAAAGGAATCAGGACTTTCATTGCACTTTGGCTCATCATCGGGAATTCCTAGCTAACATCTGCCATAAACTCCAACAAAGACAATTAACTTTACTCTTCAGTGAAGTACCATAATTGGAATCAGTATATTGTTCTTACTGTTTTATATATCTAGACATTATGGTTCCGCCGGCCGCGGTGTTCTCGCGGTTCTAGGCGCGCAGTCCGGAACCGTGCGACTGCTACGGTCGCAGGTTCGAATCCTGCCTCGGGCATGGATGTGTGTGATGTCCTTAGGTTAGTTAGGTTTAAGTAGTTCTAAGTTCTAGGGGACTAATGACCACAGCAGTTGAGTCCCATAGTGCTCAGAGCCCTTTGAACCATTACGGTTCCTGGACAATTTTGACTGGATTTTTAATCCAATTAAATTTATCAAAATTGTCCCTGAAATACTTTTCAAAGTGAACTTTTGGTGTTGCAAGATGATGAAGAAGGCAGGCTTTTAACTCCATTGGAAGTATCGGGTTTTCTGCGTCCCCTAACAGTGGGGTAGAGTAGGAAACATATCTAGCTAGCACGCCACTTTCCATTTGGTTTTGCCACAGATCTTATTTCTTTATGAACGTCTACTTGTTTCATCCAAGATCGTAAAATTGCCTGATTACCTGGAAGTGAAATGTTAAGAATATTTAGTTTCTCAAAAGTGTCAGCGAGGTAAGACATTTGCAATAGAAAATCTCCGTTGCCGAAACAGTCTTCCAAATACTGACATTCTTCCTTTAAGTAACAGAATACCTCATTCCTAAGTTCAAATATTATTTTTAGTGCTTCACTCCTCGAAAGCCATAGAGATTATTAAAAAATAACAATTGAGTGTGTTCAGCACCCATCCCCTCACTCTAAAAAGTAGGGAATTTATAGACTTTGCCTTAATAATATTAAGAGTTTGCAGCACCTCATGAAGTGTTGGAATAGACTTTTTAGCCAGCAAGTGTATCTCGCAGTGGGTCTATACTGCATCAAGAGATACAACTTTAACCTTCGCTTGCAGTCTGCTGTGAATTCCAGTCACTGAGCGAGTTTCATGTGTGCGTTCTACAACGTACCTGTCTCATGATATCCCGTTTTAATTTAAAAAAGGATTGATCGTGTCAAAAAGGCTTTGAGCTGCACATGGTTTCACTGTCGGCTCACAGAAAAGCAACTCCTCGGATGTTAAACACATCAACGAAACGGACATAAGAAATCAATTGAGCACCTTTATGAATATCAGTATCTTCGTCCATTTGAAGTAATAAACGGTTGTTACGCAATTTATCGATGAACAACTCGACTAAACCGTCAGAAATGTCTAAGATTCCTATACGCAGTGTGTCATTAGAGATGGGAATAGTTTTCAACTGTTGAGTGAATGAGTCACCAAACATTGTTGATGCTGGTAAAATCAGAGTTTCTGCAAAGGTTTGTGGTTTCTTGCGTTTAGCAACCCTATGCGAAATCTGGTAAGAGGATAAAAGGGCCCAGAAGATCTTCCTGACAAAAAATGCTTTCCGTTTTCACGTTAATTTTGGACATTTGGTTTCCAAAATGTCTCTTTAACTTGTTAGGCTTGATGCTATCAGCAACTAAACGGTTAAATAAATTACACGCTGAGGACGTTCTTTACCACTGAATGTACTTTTCATGAAGCCTAGCAATAAACTGTTCTCATCAAACCTTCTCGTTTCTGTCTTTGGAGCATCTCCTTCCCCTCCGCTAGCTTATGGGTCACCGACGTGTTTCATGCCTGTCACTATGAAAGGTATGTGCTGAGATTCGATCAGGATAGAGCCAGTGAAAAATGTCGATAGTTCCCAACCGCAAGGTTGGACGAGTAGTACATCTTCGAGTAGTAAGATCTTTGACAGCTAACAGAGTAAAATAATGTGTATGCGATTGCACAGTTGGCAAATTATTCAGATCAGGACAGAATTTTTATTAAGTAACAAACAGGGACAAAATGAGTAAAGTTATCTAGAATGACAATTTTATGCCATTGCACTACGGCTGAGTTGAATATATGTTTTATTATCGGCTAAACGGGAAGGAGTGCACAGACGCAGTCAGATGCAGGTTGGTGACTTTCATTTATTTTGACCACTAAACTTTCATGCAGCCAGATGTGTATTTTGAGTATTAATTTTCCAACAATATTTTCATGCAGTCAGATAAAGTTCAGTTCAGTTAAATACGCAGTCAGATGCAAGTTTTATTAAAGACTAAAGCAGTCACATGCAGTTCAGTCTAGTTTAAATAGAGAATTTTTATTAACAACACTTTCAACTAAACCGGAAAATACTTCGTACTGGAGTCAAGTTTTCTTCGCGAAGTCTGAATGACTGTAAGAAGGCGTCGAGCTAAAGCTTGCACTGCGCGCGATAGTTACGGACACATTCACAGTGCAGCCGACAGCAGGAGATTGCACCAACGGGCGGTGTCGCCCACATCGCCTATCATTTCAAACAGTGTTCTAGTCTACAGAATCATCATCCTTCTAACATAAAGTGTGCACAACTGTGCAATTTTACAGATAAACAACTCTGACGGGTGGTAGAACAGTCACAGCTTTTCACTGTAAACGCATTTGTACTCCGTTTTAGCCATTCGATCTGGGGCACTTGCCTTATTTGTCAAAACCAATTGCGTTTGTCTTTTCCTTTGAACAAAGAAGATGCCGTTGATCTGGATTAAATTTCCGCCGAAGTCGGTGTTACGCGAGCTGCGGACAACGACAAAGAAACCGCCGTCATATTTTTAGTCTCTTACCAGATTTTGCATAGGGTTGCTAAATGCAAGAAACCACAAACGAATGCAGAAACTCTGGTTTTACCGGCACCGATTGATACAGTATCAACAATGTATGGTGACTCGTTCGCTCAACAGTTAAAAAGTATTCCTATCTCTAATGACACACTGCGTATAAGAGCTTTAGACATGTCCCAGGAGCATCATGTCTGTCGAGTGGATTATTTGTCCATTCGATGTGACGGTCATCCTCGCTGTGTCCTACCGGATGTTATCTCGCCACGTAATTGTGAGTCTTCCTCTCGTTCCGTCTATTGCCCTGCCGAATACTGTGTCAGGCAGTCTGTTTTCCGTCATTCTTGCTACATGGTATGCCCAGTTCAACCTTCTCTTCTTGAACACATTGTTCCTTTCCTGAATCCACGCTTTCCTCGCATGTCTTCTCTCAAGCACTTTTATTGGCACTTTATGTTAAATCAAATTTTGTTAGGAAGTTTCCTTTTTCAAGGGACTTTGGAAGTTACTTGTTGAATACTGTTATTCAGGTGTTTCCGTCTGCTTTCGGCAGCTTGTTGTTCCCTATTGGTCAGTCCAACTTTTTTAGGTTATTTTCAGTTTTTTTTGTATTTTCTTTCGCCAGATTTCCCATCTAGCAAATTCTGTTCATTTTTTATATAGTTTCCTTTTGAGTTTTATTTCCATTTTTGGTATGAATAATATATGATCTATGTTACAATCAGAACTCCTAAAGGTTCGAACATCTGCAATACTTTTAGAGAGACTTCGCAAAACATTGGACCCATTTTTTATAAAAAGAGTTTTTCAGGTGTTTTACAGTTAAATATCACACCAAAGCAACTTTTTATGCGTGAAACAACTAGGCCTTGAAGAGGTGAACTTTATGACGCTTTAATTACATAGCTAGTAGCAGTTGTTTGAGAAATATTTCGATTTTCCTCAAAGCATTAATTATCTTTTCTTAATTACTCTCATTACACGCACGGAATTAAATCTATTTCGAAAAAACTATACCTCACACTGAGCAATTTAATACCACATTTATCCATTTTTCACTCTTCATTTGGTTACGAAAATTCAGACAAAAACCCTTTGAGTAATTTTATCTCAAGTCGCTAAGTAAGTTTTTCCTAATTACCGTGGTTCTTCTTAAGCAAATATTTTGGTTAAACTACAGCTCACGCTGGTCAATTTGACGCCCAATCTGTACATTTCTCATTCTTCGTTTGGCTGTCAATATTCGGACGCAAATACTTCCTCAAATGAATAATAAAAGTTTTATTAATTATCCTAATTACTTTCAAGGAATTAAACCTTTTCTTTTGCAAAACTAGGCCTGTTGCTGGTAAATTCGACGTAAAATTTGACGAATTCGCACTATTCGTTTGGGTATGAAAATTAGGATAAAAATCCATTGTGTAATTTCTAGGAAGTCTTGTTTTTGTACCGCTCAAACGCATTTGACCAAACAGCAAGTGGATATACTCTTCGTGCAACGGTAAAGAGTAAGAGATGTTGGAAATAGCCCAAGGAGCAAGGTAAAATCGAATAACGTTCAGATGATACTATAAATTTAGACACTCTTCCTGCAATAGCAAACAGTAAGAAGTGTTGGAAATGGTTCGAGAAGCCAAATGAAACTGATTACCATTTGGATGATATTGTTCTCCTAGTAGGTTCATTAGGAAAGTTAAGCAGGTGACATATATTTTAAGTGCCTGAAGCAAAAATAAAAAAAATGAGCTGTAGAAAATCTATCACAGATGTTGTGACTTCATTTCTCATTTAAATTTATTGCCTTTGTAAATTTCAATTCATCATTTTTTTATAAAATTTTGGTATATTGTTATTCGATGGTAGATAAATTATAAAGTGTGTGGGATAAGTTTGTAGTTCTTTATTCACCTGTGTACATACTCTATGAGAAAAATACTGTCACGCAGTCACCCCGAATTACATGCTGACGTTATGACAACTTAAAAATTTTCTCGTTTAAATATGAATATTTTCGGAAAATCTATTTAATATATCGATGGAGGCAGGGTGTGCCTTTCAGTTAAAATGAAGTTGATGTTACTGTAGACAATTTCTAAAAAAAAAGTCCAAAAATCTCAAAAAGTGTCGCGAAGTCACTTCCTCTTAGGGTACGTGTTTTCGTCGCAATTATTAAGGCACATAGTTTAGTAGATCAGATACGGTATTCATTTCCTGTATTTTTATTATGATTATCTGAAAGAGAATAAATTATGATTATCTTACAGAGAATAAATTTCAATATGAAAATACACCATTTCCGAACTCATCTGTACCTAAACACACACTTCTCATCAAAACTGAAAGACGAGATAGATGCAGGACCATAACATATTTACTTTTCGATGGAAATTAACGAAAGTGCGGGAGCATGTTGAGAGGGATCTCCCAGTCGTGCACAGAAAGTTCGACGTCACATGGCATGAGGTCAGCTTGACTATAGCACTAAACTGGGCTGGCCCCGCAACACGAACCAGTTGAAGGAACGGGAAGAGACAGTGCGTATCAATCAGCGATCAACTGCGACGCACTGTAGCGGTGTTCTTCATTCCACCATGGCCTGGAGACAACTGTTGGATGGCTTCACGCGGGAGGAATAATCGGGAAACCGTTGAAGGATGAAGTGCGATGAGTGTAGATCATGAGCTTGGAATTGATCACATCGTTTTTTCGCGGGGTTGGGGAGCGTTCCGATCCACAAGCACTGCTGCCCAAAGGAGAGGAGGTGGTTGACCATGGTCAATTATAGCAACAGATGACCGCAACAGGCAAGAAGCGACCCACGTCAAACAACGGGAGCAATTGGAACCACCTTTAAGAGGACTGCAAAGCATGTAATAGCACGTCGCACAGTGTCGCGGTGACTGCAAGGGAGTGGTCTCCTTGCCTGACGACCAGTGCGTTGTGTTCCGTTGATATGCACACATCGACCGCACCGTTTGCGACGTTCCCAAGAGCATAGACACTGGACCGACGAGGAGTGGTGTGGCATGCTCTTTCGGATGAGAGTAGATTCAGTCTGATAAGTGATTCAGGGCGTACCCTCATATGGTGAGAAGTGGGAACACCCAATGCACACAGGAACATTGTCGAACATTATCGTTTTGGCGGTCTAAGTATATAATGTTACATGGTCGTACTGACCTCCGGATCCTTGAACACGGCACACTCGCCGACCATCCTTATTGTGACATTGTACTCCTTCCAGATGTGCGTCTTTTCAGGGGTGCATACGGCCCCGACTTCATTTTTATGGATGAAAATGCGCGGCGGAATCGAACTGCGCCGGTGGAGGAGCTCTTGGAATGAGAAGATATTCGACGAATGTTCTCTCGACTTTAATCCCATCGAGCATGCGTATGATTCGTTGGGGAGACGTATTCTAGCACGTCCACATGCGCCAATAACCATCCAGCAGAGGTCAACCGCGCTGATGGAGGAATGGAACACTCAACCAAGAGAACTTCTTACCAACCTTGTGGGCAACATGGGAGCACATTGCAGACCATGGATTGTTTTCCTTGGCGCTACTCATAATCTCTACAGTAATACAGCAAGATGGAAAGATGAAGGCCGGCCGCGGTGGTCTCGCGGTTCTAGGCGCTCAGTCCGGAGCCGCGCGACTGCTACGGTCGCAGGTTCGAATCCTGCCTCGGGCATGGAAGTGTGTGATGTCCCAAGGTTAGTTAGGTTTAAGTAGTTCAAGTTCTAGGGGACTGATGACCACATATGTTAAGTCCCATAGTGCTCAGAGCCATTTTTTGAAAGATGAAGCAAAAGAAAGCAGATAATGAAGCACCTCGTACTTACCAAAACAACTGTCTTTGTAAAGTGAGGTCTGCAATTACAAATTACCCCACGTAGGAATATGATATTACCTCTAATGACTTGAGAATTTTTTTCAGTTGTGAAGCGGGCATGGTAAGATTTCAGACGTTTTCCTTCGTCCATATTCTCCACACAAAAAAAGGAGATAAAGGGTAGTTTTTCATTCAAGCGCGTTACTACACTCAAGAGACAAAGCAATTGGCACACCTGCCTAATATTGTGTAGGGCCTCCGCGAGCACGCAGAAGTGCCGTAACACAATGTAGCATGGACTCGACTAATGTCTGAAGTAGTGTTGGAGGGAATTGTTACCATGAATCCTCCAAGACTGCCCACAAATCCGTAAGAGTACGAGGGGGTGGAGATCTCTTCTGAACAGCACGTTGCAAGGCATCCCAAATACACTCTTTTATTTTCAGTGACCGATGATCTTGACATCATATATTGCAGATACAGACTAACAAGGAAGATGAGTTGCAGAGAGAACTAGGCGTTATTAAGCAAATAGCAGCAGCTAATGGGTACAGGACGCAAGATGTTACACGTATGTTTAACAAGATGAAAAACAAATCTGCGGGTATCAGTAATGATTCTAGGAAAATTAAAGTTAAGAAGAAGTTTGTCACCCTGACATACAAAGGGTGTGTGTCGGAAAGAATTGCTAAATGCTTTCCAAAAAACATAGCTGTGGCATTCCAGAATGAAGGGCAAATGGCACATAGACTAAGACATAAGCCAGCAACGACAAAACAAATGAAATACAACAATTCCGGCGTATACCAGATCAAATGTGGTGAATGTGACAGTTATTATATAGGGCAGACGGGGCGGAATTTTGAAATTCGATACAGGGAACATTGCAGTCATAGCAATCGGAGAGCGTTTGGGGCGCATGTAAAGGATAGTAAACATGAAGTGAGCACTACTTAATGAGCAAAGTGATTTTATGTACAGAAGTTATTATGAAATTTTTAAAGACATGTTTTAGGCTCACTCTTGAATGCAACAGCACGCTCCAGTAAGAATCAGATGCAGGGGAACGGCGGAAGAGGACTTGGTGTGGCACTGTATACGTTCTGACGTAGGGAAATCCTTTCCACAACCAATCAATACTCAATACATTTTCGAAAAGAATATATATATATATATATATATATATATATATATATATATATATATATATATATATATAAAGTTTCTTTAAAAAATTTAAATTAGTGTATACTATTTCAGTTCATGGTCCACTTTGAAAAACATTATTCATATGTTATTTCTTTAAAATTGTCTTATTATTAAAAAGTATATTCGCCATTAATATGTATGGTAAAAAAATAACATCTTAGTATATATCCACAGTTCTTACAGGTAGAGGGCTCTTTTTGCTTTTACCAATCAGGTTTCTCCAAACTGTGGTATAAGGTTTTAACAGATTTAAAATTACTTAAGTTATGACAGCGAACAAATAATTCTGTACTGACACGTTACTCTGTGACTGCAATATATGGAATGTTGGCATTTAATACATTCCAAAATTTCTTTTTGTAAACTAACATAGTTCTATCAGTAACCATACCTGTCTCGTTAATTATATTTTTAACTTTATCTAACAGGTCTGAAGATGGGCAGCTAGCCTGAAACCGGTCATTGAAAATAAAACATAGCGATCGAAGACTGAAATGCCATATTTTTATTCAAAGAACGATCGCGGCAATCCCAATAAGACAATCATGTCTAGTATTTATAACCTTGGACAGCGATACTTTGGGGTGATGTCCCCCTTGCCCCAATACTAACAGATACTAAAACTGCATGAAATAATATAGCGAAAACAATGTTCATGTCTTGGGTGTTTGGTGGCCAGCGGAAGTGTTTAAACTCAGAAGAGCGTTCCTGGAGCCACTATGTTACAATTCTGGAAGTGTGGAGTGTCGCATTGTCCTGCTGGAATTGCCCAAGTCCGTCGGAATGCACAATGGATATGAAATAATGCAGATGCTCAGACAGAATCCTTACGTACGTTTCACCTGTCAGAGTCGTATCTAGACGTAGCAAGGGTCCCATATCACTCCAACTGCACACACCCCACACCATTACAGAGCCTTCACCAGCTTGAACAGTCCCCTGATGATGTCCAGAATCCATGGATTCATGAGGTTGTCTCCATATCCGTACACATCCATCCGCTCGATACAATTTGAAACGAGATTCGTCCGACCAGGCAACATGTTTCCAGTCTTCAACAGTTCAGTGTAGGTGTTGACGGGCCCAGGCGAGGCGTAAAGCTTTGTGTCGTGCAGTCATCAAGGTCACACGAGTGGACCTCTGCTCCGAAAGCCCATATCGCTTACGTTTGTTGAGTGATTCGCCCGCTGACCCTTTTTGGTAGCGCAGCATTGAAATCTACAGCAATTTGCAGGGTTGCACTTCTTTCACAGAGAACGATTCTTGTCAGTTGTCGTTGGTCCTATTCTTGTATGATCTTTTTCCGGCCGCATCGATGTCGGAGATTTGATTTTTTAGCGGATTCCTGATATTCACGGTACACTCGTGAAATGTACCGGAAAATCCTCACTTCATCTCTACCTCGGAAATGCTGTGTCCCATCGCTCGTGCGTTGACTATAACATCACGTTCAAACTCACTTAAGTGTTGATAACCTGCCGTTGTAACTGCAGTAACCAATCTAACAACTGCGCCAGTCATTTGTTGTCTTTTATAGGCGTTGCAGACCGCAGCGCCGTATTCTGCCTATTCACACATCTCTGTATTTTAATACGCATGCCTATATCAGTTTCTGTGGCGCTTCAATGTAGATGACTTGTGTTAGTGTTAAGAGGAATGGCGAATGCAGCCCGAGAGGTTTAAGTTTTGGATGGCCTCATTGACTTTAGCATCAGACAGCAGCATAATCGATTCCTTCTTTGAAACATAAATCCTTCCATAGGCTAATGTATTTAATGAATTAAAAGAAAAGTAGCTGGCATGCTCTTTCCTTAAGCTGAGGTCACTAATGGACACCTTTGTGGTAACACTCAAGGCGGAGATAGGCAGTTTGAATGGTGCTGGCAGAAGAAATTTTGATTATCAGAATTTCGTCGAGAAATATCGGTGGCATATAATTTCTAATCTCCATTGTCTGTACCAACACCATCGTATAAAACCAGTATCTCTTTACTGCGTCTAATGTACAGCGTGATCCAAAAGTTAGTTAACATCTGAAAATTCAGTACTTCGCGGGATAATGTAAGTAGAGGGGTACAAATTGACACGCATGCTTGAAATGACGTGGGTTGTATTGAAACCAAAATGTGCACAAAAGGACCAGCACATGATGTTTCACGTGATAAAAAACAATAATTAGCATAACAATTTTTTTTAACAAAGATGGTGTTCTTTATAACAAATGCTCACCACGACGGCCGTCGTTCACCACCAATACTTGAAGTCGAGCGGCGATGTTGTGAACAGCACTATACAAGATATCAGCAGGTATGGTGAGAAGTATATGAAGATTGTATCTGTTCTTTCTGTACGGTCTGCATCGGTGACTATGCAGCATTCTAGAATGAAATGATAAGTAAATCAAGACCCTACGCTGCCGACAGGCGTTGATATGTAGCAACGTGGACAGTTGAAAATGTGTGTCCCGACCGGGACCCGAACCCGTGATCTCCTGCTTACATGGCAGACGTTCTACCCATCTGAGCCACGGAGGGCACAGAGAACAGTGCGACTGCAGGGACTTATCACTTGCACGCTCCCCGTGAGACCTACATTCCCAACTTAATGTCCACAGACTACATTCGTAGTGCCCCTGCACATTACACTCATTATTCGTGGCGGACAATCTTACCGAGTCCCGTAAGAGTTCGGGCAAAACCATCTTCATATAGTTAAGGTTAACCGGCCATTGACCTCCTTCTTCTGTGCGGATGCACACGTATTGCCCAAACTCTTACGGGACTCGGTAAGATTGTCCGCCACGAGTGATGAGTATAATGGGTAGGGGCACTACGAATGTAGTGTGTGGACATTAAGTTGGGAATGTGGGTCTCACGGGGAGCGTGCAAGGGATAAGTCCCTGCAGTCACACTATCCTCCGTGCCGTCGTTGGCTCAGATGGATCGAGCGTCTGCCATGTGAGCAGGAGATCCCGAGTTCGAGTCCTGGGCAGGGCACACATTCTCAACTTTCCCCGTTGATGTATATCAACGCCTGTCGGCAGCGCAGGATTTTGATATACTTATCATTTCATGGTGAGAAATTGCCGTAGGCTGTTTTCTTTTAGCATCTCAAATGAGTCGGAGTCACTTCAGGTGACTCAACAACAAATAATGATATGAATTGACGTCTGGGGAACTGGGAGGCCAAGCATGACGGAAGTGGCGGCTCAGCAGGCGATACTCACCAAACTATGAGAGTAAGAGATCTTTCACACGTGTAGCAACATGAATGGAGCGCCACCCTGTATGAAAGTCGTACCTTCCAGCAGGTGTTTATCAGGCTAACGATGATGCGATTCTGTATCATAGCGGCGTTACCTCTCACCCGTCATGCTGGCAGTTCAAAAAGTAGCGACCAGCATTTCCTCGAATAAAAAGGGTCTGATCACGACTGATGTGGTAAATCCACACCACAGCGTCACTCGTCATGCAATAGGGTTTCCATGACAGTTCTAGGTCTTTTGGTAGTCCAAATTCTGCAGTTGTGGCTGTTGACGGACCGTCGGATTGTGAAATGGGCTTCGTCGGTTCACAACACGTTACACACCCAATCGCCATCTTTCCCTATTTCATGAAGTGCCCATACCGCAAATGCTCTCCGCGTCACAATATCGGTTGCTAATAGGTCATGGTGACGCTGTATTTTGTATGGACTTCTGTGTTATCCTGTGGAATACTAGGCAAAATATTGCATCCAAGAGTGAAAGAATAATACTGTTAACACAGGAAGGACATGTGACGCTCTTGACAATGGTCCATTGGTCGGAAAGAGTCGTTTAGTTCGCTAGCAGACTTATAGTTCATATAGAACAGTAGGCTACGAGCTGTTTTTGATTTTTCCACTCTTACATCCTTCGATTCGACACTTATTCATAACAACATACAAACACGCTAGTCTAGCATTTAACCACTCACAATAATCACCGACACGACATGCTTGACACATCATTCACAGATAGAAGCATGGGACTGTCCAATCGTTTCAACTGGAGTCTTGGAAAGAACGCCGGTGGGTTTCATGTTCTGACCTCAACGGTCAGTATTGAGCAAGGAACCGATATTTCTTCCTAAATGGACAGGATGTCGAGCACAAATGAGAAAGAGAACAGTTAGATTTCTGTATTTACACTGAAGGGTCAAAGAAACTGGTATATGCATGCGTATTCAAATACAGAGGTACGTAAACAGGCAAAATACGGCGCTGCGGTCGGCAACGCCTACACCAGACAACAAGTTTCTGGGGCGCTTGTTAGGTCGGTTACAGCTGCTACAATGGCAGGTTATCAAGATTTAAGTGCGTTTGAACGTTGTGTTATAGATGGCGCACGAACGATGGGACACAGCATCTCCGAGGTAGCGATGAAGTAGGGATTTTCTCGTACGACCATTTCACGAGTGTACCGTGTAAAACACCGAATCTCCGACATTGCTGCGGTCGGAAAAAGATCCTGCAAGAACAGGACCAACGACGACTGAAGAGAATCGTTCAAGGTGATAGTAGTGCAATCCTTCCGTAAATTGCTGAAGATTTCAATGTAGGGCCATCAGCAAGTATCAGTGTGCGAATCATTCAACAAACATCATCGTTATGTGTACACATGATGACTGCACGACATAAAGACTTACGCCTCGCCTAGACCTGTCAACACTGACATTGGATTGTTGATGACTGGAAACGAGTTGCCTGGTCGGACGAGTGTCGTTTCAAATTGTATCGAGCGGATGGAAGTGTACGGGTGTGAAGACAACCTCAGGAATCAAAGGACCCTGGGTGTCAGGTGGGGACTGTTCAGGCTGGTGGAGGCTTTGTAATGGTGTGGGGTATGAGTAGTTGGAGTGAAATGGGACCCCTGAAACGTCTAGATACGACTCTGAGACGTGACACGTGTGTAAGCATCCAGTCTGATGACCTGCATCCATTCATGTCAATTGTGTATTCCGATGGACTTGGACTACTCCATCAGGACAATGCGACTCCCCGCACGTACAGAATTGCTACATAGTAGCTCCAGGAATATTCTTCTGAGTTTAAACGCTTCCGCTGGCCACCAAACTCCCCAGACATTAACATTATTGAGCATATCTGGGATGCTTTGCAACGTGCTGTTCAGAAGAGATCTCCACCCCCTGGTACTCTTACGGATTTATGGACAGCCCTGCAGGATTTATGTGTCAATTCCCTCCAGCCTTACTGCAGACATTAGTCGTGTCTATGCCATGTGTTGCTGCACTTCTGCGTACTTGCGAGGGCCCTACACGATATTAGGCTAGTGTACCAATTTATTTTGCTCTTCAGTGTATTTAATCATCCTATGTGGAGGTAAAAAAGATTCAAAATATTAAAAAGAATGCTACTTATGCGACTTTTCTGCAATTTTACAAAATAAATTTAAAATATTTTTAGGGTTGCATCTCCAAAGGACGTCTAAATCACGATGATTGCTGTTACAGTTTTCTCGAGACATTGATGACACTTTGATGCAGATGTAATTTTTTTCTTACGCTTCAAGCGGTATCATACCCATGTCTAATAGATCTTAACGAATGAAGTGTTCTATACACACACACAAACACACACACACACACACACACACACACACACACACACACACACACACACACACACACAGCAAGAGAGAGAGAGAGAGAGAGAGAGAGAGAACGAACGTAGGAGGCAGTGATGAGGGAGAAACCGCAGAGTTTGCAGCTATTGGGGAACTAAGAGAGAACAGTAGAAAGTGTGCCATCTTTTGTTTAGCACTTCTGTGCTTTTAAGCATATGCTTGCTAAATACCTCTTTTTTATTACTCGCCTCTGTACGCTCTTTTATGTTCCTTGCGCTCACTTCACAGCAGTTGCAGGACTGTCACTGCGATTCTGTCTCGGTCTTTGACTCGAGTGAATTGTCTCTTTGCACCAGTTTCACCGCAGCTTTGTGGAGCGCTGGTCATGTATTCCGTTTTACTCCACAAAGGTATTTCCACTGCTGCAGGCAAGGCTCTGAATAATTTTATCCACGTAAGAGCGTGTTGTGAGTACGTATGTGAGGTAGCGTGGGAGCGCTGCACAAGAGTGCCGCCTGGATTCAGAGGTTAAGCCTCAAAGTGCTAACAATACTGTTTTTTCACCCTCGCCGCTCTCACGAAGACTGTGGTGGAATAAACGTATATAATTATCTGCCTTTCCTGTGTCACTTTCAAAAATATGAAAATAAGATTTTATTAGGGGGAGATGTCATGACGGCGCAATCGAAAGCACGGTTTGATTTCCGCAGTCATAGCTACTTTAACTTATATTTGTGTGATGTGATAGAAGAGGAAACATGAGTTGATTTAGAAGAGAGAAGGGACCCAGTATTAGAATCAGAATTTAAAAGAGCTTTGGAGGACTTAAGATCAAATGAGGCAGAAGGGATAGATAACATTCCATCAGAATTTCTAAGATCATTGCGGAAGTGGCAACAAAATGACTATTCACGTTAGTGTGTAGAATGTATGAGTCTGGCGACATACCATCTGACTTACGGAAAAATACCATCCACAAAATTTCGAGGAGTGCAAAAGCTGACAAGTGCGAGAACTTTCGGATAATCAGCTTAACAGCTCATGCATCCAAGTTGCTCACAAGAATAATATACAGAATAATGGAAAAGAAAACTGAGGATGTGCTAGATGACGATCAGTTTGGCTTCTGAAAAAATAGAGGCGCAAGAGAGGCAATTCTGACGTTGCGGTTGATAATGGAAGCAGGACTAAAGAAAAATCAGGAAAAATCAAGGCAAGATTTGTCGACCTGGAAAAAGCGTTCGACAATGTAAAATGGTGCAAGATGTTCGAAATTCTGAGAAAAATAGGGGTAAGCCATAGGGAGAGAAGGGTAATATACAATATGTTGAAGGACCAAGAGTGGACGACCAACGACGAAATGCTCGGGTTAAAAACGGTGTAAGACAGGGATGTAGTCTTTCCCCCATACTGTTCAATCTGTATATCGATGAAGCAATAATGGAAATAAAAGAAAGGTTCAGGAGTGAAATTAAAATTCAAGGTGCAAGGAAATTAATGATACGATTCGCTGCTGCCATTGCTATCCTGTGTGAAAGTGAAGAAGAATTACATGATATGCTGAACGGAATGAACAATCTCATGAGTACAGAGTCTGGACTGAGAGTAAATCGAAGAAAGACGAAGGTAATGAGAAGTAGTAGAAATGAGAATAGCGAGAAACTTAACATCAGGGCTGATGATCACGAAGTAGATGAAGTTAAGTAACTCTGCTACCTAGGCAGTAAAATAACCAATGACGGACGGAGCGAGGAGGACATCAAAAGCAGACCAGCAATGGCAAAAAGGACATTCCTGGACAAGAGAAGTCTACTAGTATCAAACCTAGCCCTGAATTTGAGGAATAAATTTCTAAGTACGTATGTCTGGAGTACAGCATTGTATGGTAGTGAAACATGGACTGTGGGAAAACCGGAACAGAAGAGAATCGAAGCATTTGAGATGTGGTACTACAGACGAATGTTGAAAATTAGGTGGAATGATAAAGTAAGGAATGAGGAGGTTCTGCGCAGAATCGGAGAGGAAAGGAATATGTCGAAAACACTGTAAGGAGAAGGGACAGGATGTTAGGATATCTGTTAAGACATGAGGGAATGACTTCCATGGTACTAGAGGGAACTGTAGAGGGCAAAAACTGTAGAGAAAGATAGAGATTGGAATACATCCACCAAATAATTGAGGACGTGGGTTGCAAGCGCTACTCTGAGATGAAGAGGCTGGCACAGGAGGGCAATTCGTGGCGAGCCGCGTCAAACCAATCAGAAGACTGATGACCAAAAACAGCACTTCCAGTTCATTAGGAGTGGCGTTCGCAGATAATGATCTAATGCTGAAAATGCGTAGTTTTACTAAAGTATCGGCAAACGCAAATAGTTATTCCTAGGAATTATGTCATTTTGCTGAGACCTACAATAAAGTTACATACAAAGTTTCCTGTACTGCGCAAAAACCTGTTTTATTTAAAGGAACAAGATAAAATCTAACGGTATTGCATTACTTTGCTTAATAAAAGAGGTCAATGAGGAAGGTGTGTTGGGAGTTACTCATATGGGAGCTACAGATAGAGTAAACAATTTAGAGCACATCACTACTGTCTCACATGTGCACAAACCTGTGAGAAGATGATAGAAATATTTTCTAATAACTACACACAAGGAAAAAGCTGAACAGCGAGGAGCGTAATCTGTATTTGATTCCGAGAAGAAAGTGTGTTATGTCATATTTTCTCTAGTTAGATTGCAGATAAATTTCGAAGAGAAGGATGTTAACAGTGTAAACCTGTGTTATTCTCAGTGCTCTCTCCCTTGCGCAGTTAGTTTGAAAGGAAAATCGTAACTACGACGGCGTGCTGAAAAGTAATGCCTCTGGATCTTTTATGTAGAAGCTCTTAAAGCTCTTTAAATGAAACAAACTTCATTGACATTCTACATCTTTATTGTTCATGTCTGCATCTATATTTCTAAACATAGTCACCCTGGCGGGGAACACATTTCTCGCAATGAGTGACCCTTTGTTGATACTGTTACTGTATCACACACTGAAGAGCCAAAGAAACTAGTACACCAGCCTAATATGGTGTAGCGCCCCTGCCGCAACACGACGTGGCATGGACTCGACTAATGTCTGAAGCAGTGCTGGAGGGAATTGTTACCATGAATCCTCCAAGACTGTCCACAAATCCGTACGAGGGGTGGAGACCTCTTCTGAACAGCACGTTGCAAGGCATCCCAGATACGCTCAGTAATTTTCATTTCTGGAGAGTTTGGCGGCCAGTGGAAGTATTTAAACTCAGAAGAGTGTTACTGGAGCCAATCTGTATCAATTCTTGGCGTATGGAGTGTCGCATTGTCGTGGTGGAATTGCCCCAAACCGTCGGAATGCACAATGAACAAAATGGATGCAGGTGATCAGATAGGATGTGTCACGTGTCACGTGTCAGAGTCGTATCTAGACGTTTCAGGGGTCCCATATCACTCAAACTGCACACGTCTTGCACCATTACAGAGCTTCCACCAGCTTGAACAGTTCCCTACTGACATACAGGGTCCATGGATTCATGAGGTCTCCATACTCGTACTCGTCTATCCGCTCGATACAATTTGAAACGAGACTCGTCCGACCAGACAACATGTTTCCAGTCATCAGTTGCCCAATGACGGCGTTGACAGGCCCAAGCGAGGCGTAAAGCTTTGTGTCGTGCAGTCATCAAGGGTACACAAGTGGGCCTTCGGATCCGAAAGCCAATGTCGATGATGTGTCGTTGAATGGTTCGCACGCTGACACTTGTTGATGGCCCCGCATTGAAATCTGCAGCAATATGGGGGAGGGTTGCACTTCTGTGACGTCGAACAATTCTCTTCAGTCGTCGTTGGTCCAGTTCTTGCAGGATATTTTTCTGGCCGCTGCGATGTCGGAGATCTGATTGTTTACCGCATTCCTGATATTCACGGTACACTCTTGAAATAGTCGTACGGGAAAATTTCCACTTCATTGCTACCTTGGAGATGCTATATCCCATCGCTCGTGCGTTAACTATAAAACAACGTTCGAACTCACTTAAATCTCGACAAATGGCTCTGAGCTCTATGGGACTCAACTTCTGATGTCATCAGTCCCCTAGAATTTAGAACTACTTAAACCTAACTAACCTAAGGACATCACACACATCCATGCCCGAGGCAGGATTCTAACTTGCGACCGTAGCGGTCGCGCGGTTCCAGACTGTAGCACCTAGAACCGCTCGGTCACTCCGGCCGGCACTGCATAACACTCATTTCAAAATACGGAGATGTGTGTTTACTATCACTCGTGAAGATCATTTACCTGTAAAACTCTGCAGCAGTATACAATCAATGTTTTAAGGTTACGGTACCTAAAAGAAACCAGAAGCGCTTCATTGACGCTGCATATTTGCGCTTTGATGACGAAGGAAAGGAGATAAGGTAACACAACAAATTACAATTTGGGAAATAGGTCTCTAATCTGCATATGTTTATGATATACTAATTGACTGACAGGAAGTGCAAAATGGCTAAGCAGGAATGGCTAGAACTCAAATGTCAGGATTTAGAAGCATGTATCACTGGGGGAAAGATAGATGCCACCTACAGGAGAATTAAAGAGACCTTTGGAGAAAAGAGAGTCAAAATGGCTCTAAGCACTATGGAACTTAACATCTGAGGTCATAAGTCCACTAGACTTAGAACTACTTAAATCTAACTAACCCAAGAACATCATACACATCCATGCCCGAGGCAGGATTCGAACCTGCTACCGCAGCAGCCGCGTGGTTCCGGACAGAAGCGCCTAGAACAGCTCAGCCACCGCGGCCTGCAAAAGAGAGTCACCTGCATGAATATCGAGAACTCAGATGGAAAACCAGTCATAAGCAAAGAAGGAAAGGTGGAAAGAGTATATGGAGAGTCTATACAAGGGAGATGTACTTGAGGGCAATGTTATGGAAATGGAGGAGGACGTAGATGAAGATGAGATAGGAAATATGATACTGCGTGAAGAATTTGGCAGAGCACTGAAAAGACATAAGTCGAAATAAGGCCCCGGGAGTACACAACATTCCGTTAGAACTACTGGTAGCTTTGGGAGAGCCAGCCATGACAAAACTCTTCCATCTGACGAGCAAGATGTTTGAAACCCTCAGACTTCAAGAAGAATATAATAATCCCAATTCCAAAGAAAACAAGTGCTGACAGGTGCGAAAATTACCGAACTATCAGTTTAGAAAGTCACGGTTGCAAAATACAAACACGTAATTCTTTATAGAAGAATGGAAAAACTAGTAGAAGCAAGCCGACCTCGGGGAAGATCAGTTTGGATTTGCAAGAAATGTAGGAACACGCGAGGCAATACTGACCCCACGACTTCTCATGGAGGATAGATTAAGGAAATGCAAAATTATTTTTATAGCATTTGTAGACTTAGATAAAGCTTTTGTCAATGTTAAATGGAATACTCTCTTTCAAATTTTAAAGGTGTCAGGGCTAAAATGCAGGGAGCGGAAGGCTATCTACAATTTGTACAGAAAACAGGGGCTTGAAAGGGAAACAGTGGTTGCAACGAGAGTGAGACAGGGTTGTAGCCTATCCCCGCTATTATTCAATATGTATACTGAGTAAGCAGTAAAGGAAACAAAAGAAAAATTTGGAGTAGGAATTAGAATCCATGGAGAAGAAATAAAAACTTTGACGTTTGCTGACGACATTGTAATTCTGTCAGAGACAGCAAAGGACTAGGAAGAGCAGTTCAACGGAATGGACAGTGTCTTGTTAGGACGATACAACATCAACAAAAGCAAAACGAAGGTAATGGGATGTAGTCGAATTAAATCAGGTGATGCTGAGGGATCTAGATCAGAAAATAAGACACTTAACGTAGCAGATGAGTGTTGCTATTTGGGCAGCAAAATAACTGGTGATGGTCGAAATAGAGAGGATATAAAATGTAGACTGACAATGGCAAGAAAAGCGTTTCAGAAGAAGGGAAATTTGTCAACATCGAGTATAGGCGTGTCAGGAAATTTTCCGAAAATATCTGTATAGGATGTAGCCATGTATGACAGTGAAACATGGATGATAAACAGTTTAGACTAGAGGAGAATAGAAGCTTTTCAAATGTGGTGCTACAGAAGAATGATGAAGATTAGACGGGTATATCACGTAACTAATGAGGAGGTACTGAACAGAATTGGGGAGAAAAGAAATTCGTGGCACAATCTGACTAGAAGAAGAGATCGGTTGGCAGCACACATTCTGAGACATCAAGGGATCACCAATTTAGTATGGGAGGGAAGCGTAGGGGGTCAAAATCATAGAGGGAGACCAAGAGAAGAATACAGTAAGCAGATTGAGAAGAATGCGGTTAGCGGTAGTTACTCGCAAATGAAGAGGCTTGCACAGGGTAGAGTTACATGGAGAGCAGCATCAAACCAGTCTTCGGACTGAAGACCACAACAACACTATTTGGCTGAAAAATATCTGCACACCACTACGTAATGCAGAAATAACCATTAAATGTCACGAGAGGCAGGCCCGCTACGATGAAATGAGGCTGAGAGTACACCGTTGTCTAGAGAAGCAGTGTCAGCAGAATATTTGGTCCGGTCTACCCGACGGAAGGCCCTAGCCACACGACATTTCATTTCATTTGGCCCGTCAGGAGAGCTCAGTGATTTCGAACGTGGACTAGTCACTGGCTGTCATTTGAGTAGCAAATCCATCAGGGACGTTTCAACACTTCTAAGCTGCCCAAATTGATTGTTGGTGATGAGACTCTGAATTGGAAAAGTGAAGGAACAATCAGCTAAACCAAGACCGGGCAGACCTCATGTACCTACGGACTGGAACTGTCGAGCATTGCGGAAGGTGGTTGTAAAGAATCACATGAGATCGGTAGAAGGTATCATTATTGAGTTCCAGAGTGCTCCCAGAAGTGCAGCTATCGCAAAGAATATGTGTGTGGACTTGAGATGTATGGGGTACAATGGTCGAATAGCTCTACATAAACCACAGATCTCTGGAGTCAGTGCTAAGCGACCTTTGAGGTGGTCTACGGTGCGCCGCCACTGATCAATGGATGACTGGAAACGAATGATTGGGAGTGATGAATCACGCTATAACCTGCGCAAATCCGATGGAAGTGTTTTGGTTTGGCCGATGCTTGGATAACGTTACTTGTCATCATGTGTAATACCAGCTGTGAAGTATGAAGGAAGCGATGTTGCGGTATGGGTTTGTTCTTCGTGGTCAGAGTGTGGTTTCCTTATTTCGTTTAAGAAAATGCTAAATGTGAATGGATATGAACTCATTTTACAGCATTGTGTACTGCGTAAAATAGACGAACAATTCGGAATAGATGATTTTTTTTATCGGAATGACAATGCAACCTGTCATTAGGCTGCATTTACGAGGCGATGCATTGTGGATAATTAAGTTCCAGAAATGGACTGGCCTGATGAGAGTTCCGACTTTAACCAAATGGAACACTTTGATGTGAGTTATAACGTTGACTTTTCTCAAGGCCTCAGCATCCAACTTCGTTACTTTATCTGGTTTCGGCCTTTGAGGGAGAATGTATTGCCATTTCTCCACATACATTGAGACACCACATTGAAAGTGACCCCAGCAGAGTTCATACCATCAGAATGTCTAAAGGTGGATACATTCCGCATTAATGTCCACGAATATACTTTTGATCAGGAAATGTATATTGTTCCAAGCCAATGTTTAGCTTGTTGCGCAATAATGCCTCATTCATGACTCTCGCGAATGTGGTGGCCGTAACTGTCTGTTACACGGTACTGTTTATTCTGGGACTTCTTTAGACATCTTTACCATCAAACATCGACTGTGCTCTAACGCAGAGTTTTACAGATAAAGAAACCTGATGGGTCGTTGAACGTCGTCGTTAGCGGGAGTATCTGCGACGAGAACGGCTGAAACGCTTAACGTTTCACGGGCGACGGTACCCAGGGTAATGACAACATACACAAAACATGCTAAAGCGTACCGGCCGAGCGGTTCTAGGCGCTACAGTCTGGAACCGCGCGACCGCTACTGTCGCAGGTTCGAATCCTGCCTCGGGCATAGATGTATGTGATGTCCTTAGCTTAGTTAGGTGTAAGTAGTTCTAAGTTCTAGGGGACTGATGACGTTAGCGGTTAAGTCCCATAGTGCTCAGAGTCAATTTTTTCTTTTTTTGGGGGGGGGGGGGGGGGGGCGTGGAACAGACAGAGCGCCGTATTTTAAAATAATTTTCATTCGGTTTCAACCGTTGGAGCTACGTTGTCCCCCTCGTAAGGTATGATCTGAAGGGGATTTTTCCTACAGATACTACCTTAGAGAGCGCAATATGCGAGGGGACTTCAAAAAGGAAGTTACACATAACTTGACAGACCAAGTAACTTTTATTGAATGCTGTGCTACACTTCATAATGCCGGCACTATTAGTCAACATTGTCACCAAGTCTCCTTTTTTTCTAACAGCGGTCGGAACCTTCCAGAACCTTCGACAACAGAAATCCGCTTCTTGGTCTCGAAGCCAATCGAGAACCGTTGTGTAAACGGCCTCAACGTTGGAAAATCTCTTTCCCCTCTGAAGTTCTTCAGCCTTCGGAAAAGATGGAAATTGCAAGGTGAAAGATCTAGGCTTTCAGGTCAGCGTCATTCACGTCTGTGCGGCGTTGTTCAAATTGGTGATACTGTTGGCTCCTTCAAAATGGTTCAAATGGCTCCAAGCACTATGGGACTTAATATCTGACATCATCAGTCCCCTAGACTTAGAACTACTTAAACCTAACTAACCTAAGGACATCACACTAATCCATGCCCGAGGCAGGATTCGCACCTGCGACCGTAGCAGCACCGTTGGCTGCGACACTGCATTTTGCTCATGTACCGCCAGAATTGCACGGTGAATCCGTGTGCAATTTAGACGTTTTGCCTAAAGAACCGCCTTGTCCCGCGTACTTCAACTTTGGAGGTCGTTTAGAGTCAATTCACTCTCACACTGTTAGGCGCAGGGCTAGATAAAAGTATGGAAGCAACAAAAACATAACACATCACCATGCCTAATACATTGTAGGAAAACCTGTTGGCATTCAAAACATCTTCCAGTCTTCTCGGACTGGATAAACACAGGTCCTGTACGGATTGCAAGGGAATCTTGTACGATGCTTCCTGCAAAACAGCGACAAGTTGAGATAACAGTGATGGAGATGGATAGCTTATCATGCACCCTTATCTCGAAAGCAGACAACAAACGCTCAATAATATTGAGATTTGGTGACTCTAGTGGTCAGGGGAGATGCGATAATTTATGCTCATGCTCACGAAACCAGTCTCTGAAGAATGCCCTGTCGTTTTGGAACACAGCATCACTACTGGGGAACAAATATTGTGCCATGGGATGGATCTGATCAGCTATTGTCTTCATTGTGTTATGCCTTACGGCAGGTCTTGTCATGGGGGAAGCCTCGTCAGAGAGGTCCACCGCATGAATATCTAGGAAAGTGTTTCCAATGGTGGTTTCCCGTTGCCTTCCACTGATGATGATGAAATGATAATGAGGACAACCTAACACCTAGTCCCTAGGGGAGAAAATCTCCGACCCAGCCGGGAATCGAACCCGGGCCCCTCGGCGTGACAGACCGCCGCGCTGACCACTCAGCTATCGAGGAAAACTGATCAGCTATAAAGGTTACATAATCCTTGACAGTAGTGTGACCTTGCAGAGTAATCATGGGGCTCACGGAATACCAGGATACGACTTAGACAATCATCGTCGAATCCCCGCCATGTTTCAATATTGGGACGTAAATTCTGCCAGAAGTTGGAAACAGTATGAATCAAGACTCATCGAACCAATTGACTTTCTTCCATTACTCAGTAGACGGCACTATGTTCCCGTGTTACCAACATTTGCATCAGTGACGCCGGCCGGAGTGGCCGAGCGGTTCTAGGCACTACAGTATGGAACCGCGGACAACTACGGTCGCAGGTTCGAATCCTGCCTCGGGCATGGATGTGTGTGATGCCATTAGGTTAGTTAGGTTTAAGTAGTTCTAATTTCTAGGGGACTGATGAACTCAGAAGTTAAGTCCCATAGTGCTCAGAGCCATTTGCATCAGTGATGAGTGGTATTTGAATTTCAGCTCAGCCTGCAGCTCCCTGCTGATTGAGCTCCCTTTGTGTTGTTTTGGTACTGACAGGGTTCACAAGCACGACATTCGGTTTTGCAGTGACTTTTACAGCTATCGTCCTCTTATTTTTTGTCACAATCGTATTCAATGACCGTCAGTCACGATGACTCAACACACACTTTCGTCTGCGTTGTGAGTGAGAGGATGATGATTTCCCGCTTTCCCTGTATGCGGTATAAATCTTCGATACGGTGCCTCTTGAGACACCAAACACTTCGGCTCCTTTGGCTGCGGAAGCAACCACCGTACAGGCATCAACAATTTGCTCCCGTTCGAGTTCACTTAGTTTCGACATAATGCCCTTAAAACTACGCAGAACACTGTTCTGATCACGACTGACGCTTGCAACGTATTCAGGACATTGCACTAGTGGTGTTCGTGATTAAATACAACAGCACAACCTATAGGCTTGGCTACCAACTGCATTTGTAATACTGGCCCGTGTTGGCAGAAAATAACATGAAGTAAGAATAAGTCTGCCTTTCTGCAGGTACGCAATTATTGTTTTGCTATAATGCCTAAACATGTTACACCACAGTTGTGGCATCCTCTGTGGTCTTTTTTATTTTCTTTTTATGTTTTTAAGGGTGTATTGCTAACTGCATTTAGCAATACACCCTGAGGAAAGCGCCTTGCAGCAGTCGCCGAAACGTCGGAATTTTATATTTGACAATGCGCCTCCAAACCAAGAAGCATTTTATTGACTTGTTCCGTTTGTTTACATTCTGTATGTGTCTGTGTGTCGGCCGCGGTGGTCTCGCGGTTAAGGCGCTCAGTCCGGAACCGCGCAACTGCTAGGGTCGCAGGATCGAATCCTGCCTCGGGTTTCGATGTGTGTGATGTCCTTAGGTTAGTTAGGTTTAAGTAGTTCTAAGTTCTAGGGGACTGATGACCTAAGAAGTTAAGTCCCATAGTGCTCAGAGCCATTTGAACCATTTGTGTGTGTGTGTGTGTGTGTGTGTGTGTGTGTGTGTGGGTGCGTGCATGTGTGTTTTATTTTGTGTTGTCTGATAGTTCGTTTAGAGTGTTGAATAGTGTTTTGTTAGACTGAACTGCCTGGTCATTGATGACTTTTTACCCTGTATGATAGCTTTTCGGATGTGGTAATTTTCTTATATTGTTAAGAAATGCTGTAGACGATTACTGTTTCAGGGTCTGGAGGTCTCTTTATATGCCACTGAAGTGGTGATTGTTTTTAATGAGCTGTTCTGGAAAGGTGGAATGCGTGCTGTCACTTTTTCGTGCTGTTAAATGTTTGAGTATCTAACAATAAAATTTCTAGTTGTCTGTCCGATGTATACTGAATCGCAATGTTTGCAGGTTAGCTGGCATAAACCTACTTTTTTGAATTTATCTGTGGTGGTGTTGCGTATTTTTAATCATTTACGCAGTGTGTTGTTCGTTTTATATGCCACATGTATACCTTGTTTTCTCAGTATATTTCCTATTCTGTGATTTATTTTCTAGTCAAATGTCAGGTGCGCATTATTTCATGTTTTTGTTTTTATTTTATCTTGAGTGCTTTGTGTGTTCTTAGTTGTGTGGTTGTTGCTGGAGTGTTGTGCTGTGATACCGTTGTGTGTGTACTGTGTTAGTTGTGTTTTTGTTTTATTGTTCAACTTACGAACAGCGTTTATTTTGTAACGAGCGGTGTCTGGCATCAGTTTGTACTCAGTAGTTGCAGGGAACATTTTGAAAGGAATCTCACAAGTCAGGTCCAACTTACGAAGGTTTTTTTCATTAGTGATGACGTTTTGTCGAGAAGCAAATGTGCTGGGAGACAAACGAAGTGGGCGCCACTCGAAACTTGAAAAAGAGTTGACGAAGTGGCTGGGCGGGTGTTTCAACAGATGCGGAATTATCAAATTGCCTGCTATCTAAAATGTTAGATATTCGATTGTGCCAAATATTACACCACATGAAATGCTATACTATACGCAGTTTGTTTACGATATTTTATCAGAAATACGTGCTGTTTAGGTTATACAGCAAACATAAAACAATGTACATCGCTTTGTGCAGTATTAACCCACTTTCCATGTATAGGGCATGTCTCATAGATGTGATTGTCGTGTTAGAGAAACGAGAGACAAGTTAATCCGAATAGATGAGCACAGGAAACGATTGAAGTTTTTATTTATTTATTCATATCCGAGGTGTGCGTAAAAAAACATAATAATATACACTACCATCCTAAAGCAATGCGCACTTATTACACGAAATAAGCAATATCACATTAACTGCACTAAGGCTTACACTTTGCCGCAAATGTAACCCAGCAGAAGGCATAGATGTTGAATTACATAAAGCAGTACTGCCACCCTTGTGTTGGACGATGTCAACAACATTTTCAGTCTTCACCCTGAGTTCGTCTTCTGTAAGAATGAAATGTGCTCACTATATTGACCGGAGCAAGTGGGAGATAATTCTTTCTTTTCCACATACAAAGAGTTGAAGTGACCTCCCCTCCCACACCTTCTGAGGTTGTTTGTGGGCTCCGACAAGCCGCGCGGCTACTCCCATACAAACCAGGGCTATTCATCACCAGCTGGAAAATGAATGTCACAGTGCGTCGCTTTCACGGGCACCTGGACTCTGACTGGAGGGGACCTGAGCTTTGTCCAACAATTTATCGAACTGGAACTACGTATAGCCGACGTTCGCAACACCAGGGTTTTCCGCAAAAGTGGAGCAGCATTCACGAATCGCACGTATATGTCTGGACAAAGGCTTTCCTGGCCACTGGGTTGGACGGCGGCCAGGGAATGCACGTTTAATGAACTTAACGCCGGCGGATCCTTGCCTCTTCGTTCGTAACGTCTAAGGCTTGAAAAATAGCAAACGAAGTTCGCAGCTACACTGCGACGGCGTACATGTACTGATACCAAAATCTAATACAGCAATATTATGATGTACGTTCTGGGAAGGATTGCATTCCTTTGAAGTGAACTAACGTGTGAATGATAATCATGTGGACTCTTGTCTGTAGGTTTCGCTAATTACGTGTAAGACGGGTTTCTTAACACAGGTTCGTTTTTCTAGCATAGGGTATCTTTTGAGTGACTTTGTAACTTTTTTATCGCACGATGAAAGGAAATGATTTTCAAAAATCATTGATTGCAGATGTAGACTACAAAATCAACGACAAAGTTGATGAGAAACAATTTCAGCTTGTTTGCGGTAGCTAATTTATCTAAGAGAAAAGCGGTTAACAGTAGTACAAACGAGACAGCCCTTTGTTTAACATCACAGTTATAGTAGACAACATAGTAGAAGAGGGAAAAAGAATTGCTGTCTTGGGAGCAAGAGGAAATAGGATGGACGAAGCAAGGAAAGCATCAGTATCTTGCATAAACGTTGTCTGATTGTGGAACTACGTCATGTTGCAAGACAAATGTCACTGGATGTGTCAAATCGACTTTTCTCCCACTGAAACCGTTGCCGAAAGGGCGGGTTTATCCATACAGGGACAGTTTTACTAAATAATACAGCTCTATACATAGAAACCTTTTATGTCAGTTTACTCGGACAGCTATAGTCTTCGCACTAAGTTGATGGGCACGTGCTTGGAAATCTGTTCTCCGCAAAAGACGGGCGCTGATGACCGCGCAGTTGAGCGCCCCACAAACCAAACATCATCATCCACAAAAGATCTTTCGTTCTAACAAATATAAATACGAAATTCACAAAGAAGTTACTGAAAGCGTACAGTCGGAGCTCAGCATTGCGTGAAATAGAAAGGTGGATCAAAGGAACTCCGGCGTAGAAGAAATGGGAAGCATTTGAAAGGAATATTTCGAAAATCTTTGCGAGTGGAAGGGAAAGTTACAGGAGAGATTTTCTAGAACGCCTAGAAATATTTAACGTAGTTCTGGAAGGAAAGAAAGTATTGGGTCAGAACAGATTTTAAGAGATGTTGGGAGTAGTAAGCCACAACAGATTTTCACAGGACAGGAAAAGATGGAAGGTCGCATCAAACGCGTTTAAAGACTGACTATTACAAAGATTTAAGAAAAAGAATTTCTTTTACAGAATAAATTTTTACAATGTATACTAACTACCGTTCATTTCTTCACTGATGTAATTTGGCTGTCAACAATCAGTTTGCATAATGAAAGTAATAGAGATACTTACAAATATGACATTGGAAGGAAAAGTGATCTGCACCTTCCTCCAGTACATTTAATCGTGGCACAAAGAGAAGCGAAAAAACGGCTATAAAGCTTTTTGAAATTCTGGATATGGAAACTAAAGCTTTGAGACAACAGAAGTGTTTTTCAAATATAGATCAAAGATGTTTCTCCTTAGCAGATAATTCCATTGTTATAAACCTGTAAATGATCAGAATATATATATATATATATATATATATATATATATATATATATATATATATATATAGTATGAATCATTGTAAGTATGAAACATGAATATCAGTATCTGCAAAACGAAGTTTGGAGACCCAATTCTAATAAACTACTATTTTGTACAACATCCGTGCACGCGCTCTTCTTCAGCATGATGATATCACATCTGCTTACCTCCTTAGGAGGCAAAAGAAAAAGTCGACCGTGCTGTTCATAATTTCAATGTCCGAATTAGAAGCTGTCTTCCAGTACAGTTCTACAGACACTGTGCCGCAATTTGCCTGACTAAGTACTTCAACGTATCAATCATGAAACTGCTAAAATTTCTAGTGAATGATTGTATGAAATTCTTCTTGGTCTCTCCTCTGTAAATCAAACAGACTTGTCACTATCTCTGACTATAATACTGATAGGCTATTGTCTTTAAAAATAAGATCCAGGAGTAGCTCACAATTTATTTCACCATGGAATCAATTAATTACTGCAGATATATGTTCATGGTGAAGAAACAGCTGTGACAATATTTCAACATATTTGAAGGTGACGTGTACTATGCACATACAGTTCCACAAAAGATGGAATCTCAAATACAATCTAAGATACACTACTGGCCATTAAAATTGCTACACCACGAAGATGACGGGCTACAGACTTTTAAATTTAACCGACAGGAAGATGATTCTGTGTTATGCAAATGATTAGCTTTTCAGCGCAACCACACAAGGTTGGCGCCGGTGGCGACACCAACAACGTGCTGTCATGAGAAAGTTTCCAACCGATTTCTCATACACAAACAGCAGTTGACCGGCGTTGCCTGATGAAACGTCGTTGTGATGCCTCGTGTAAGGAGGAGAAATGCGTACCATCACGTTTCCGACTTTGATAAAGGTCGGATTGTAACCTATCGATTGCAGTTTATAGTATCGCGACATTGCTGCTCGCGTTGGTCGCGATCCAATGGCTGTTAGCAGAATATGGAATCGGTGGGTCCAGGAGGGTAATACGGAGCGCCGTGTTGCATCTCAACGGCCTCGTATCACTAGCAGTCCAGATGACAGGCATCTTATCCGCATGGCTGTAACGGATCGTGCAGCCACGTCTCGATCCCTGAGTCAACAAATGCGGACGTTTGCAAGACAACAATCATCTGCACGAGCAGTTCGACGACGTTTCCAGCAGCATGAACCATCAGCTCGGAGACCATGGCTGCGGTTACTCTTGCGGTACATCACAGACAGGAGAGCCTGCGATGATGTACTCAACGACGAACCTGGGTGCACGAATGGCAAATCGTCATTTTTTCGGATGAATCCAGGTTCTGCTTACAGCATCATGATGGTCGCATCCGTGTTTGGCGACATCGCGGTGAACGCACATTGGAAGCGTGTATTCGTCATCGCCATACTGGCGTATCACGCGGCGTGTGGTATGGGGTGCCACTGGTTACATGTCTCGGTCACCTCTTGTTCGCATTGACGGCACTTTGAACATTGGACGTTACATTTCAGATGTGTTACGACCCTTGGCTCTACCCTTCATTCGATCCCTGCGAAACCCTACATTACAGCAGAATAAAATCACCACTGCATGTTGCAGGTCCTGTACTACTCTGTCAGTTAATGCCAAGCGGAATAACTGCATGCAAAATGGCCAGAGGGGGACGAACACGTTAATAACTGACTCCATTCATAAAGCTCATTCTCTTGAATAAAACCTCCAATTTTTCTGAAATTGTAATCATATTTCATTTTCGCCCCATTCGGATAATTCCTTCCTGGTGTGTCGTTTCTTTTTTGTCTTAGAGAGCATTATGAAAACGTTTGTATGAACAATATGCAACGATCTCCGTATTTTTATACACAGGTTAAAAAAAACGGTTCAAATGGCTCTGAGCACTATGGGACTTAACATCTGTGGTCATCAGTCCCCTAGAACTTAGAACTACTTAAACCTAAATAACCTAAGTACATCATACACATCCATGCCCGAGGCAGGATTCGAACCTCCGACCGTATCGATCGCGCGGTTCCAGACTGTAGCGCTTAGAACCGCTCGGCCAGCCCGGCCGGAACAGTACCGTTATGCGGGGCTGCATGAAATCCAGCGAAGTCTCTCGGCAGCACCCAGAATTGCTGAAGACACTATTTTCTAGGCATTTTTACGCTCTCAGTGTGCGCTCAGAACTGGTAAAAGCGACGTGACGTTGTCTATGGGCATACTAGAGACACTGTCTAATACATCTGTGCACTGTGGTTTCGATGTCGCGACCGATCGTTCCTTACTTTTCTAGAAGCCCTCGTAGTTATGGCGAGACACCATGGGGCATACAGTATAGACTATGTTATGCTTTCGCTTAAAAGTTACACAAATAGTCCTAGGTGGACATCTTCCGCCAAACGCGGGTATTAGCAGACTCATGGCTCCACTCAGTCAGTTATCGCACAGTATTAGCACACTACTAACACTATCTTAAGGCAGTGTCAGGGCCATATTTATAGTCGCCGCCCGCAAGAACAAAACTGGACATTCCACAGGTTATTGTTCACTGGATTCAGGACTGGACCAGAGTTAAAGACAGTTCAGTGCAAGTGAACTTAAAACTACTTTCATAAACCGAACCATCTTCAGACGAAAGTAAAGTTGCGTAATATTTCTTTTAATAAATTATTGTGAACTGTCGCGAATATCTGTTGCAATATATTTTTGTTTACCTATTGTTTAACTCTATCTGTCCCTGTGACGAAGCTGTATAGTTATTGCGTGGAACTTAGTCACCTCAGTAACAGCAACTGTTTTCGGTGGTGAAAGGTTCTCCTCGTACCACCTATTTATGTTTGACACCAAAAGTATTTGGTAAATACAACACGCAGAATAATTGTAACAGTGGTACATGATCTTGGAATATATCCCTACATTAAGTGGATAATAATTTTTATGCAGGAAATTGCAGCTTCTAGAGTTTAACTAAAGTATGCACAGAAGTATCCGATAGGTTTAATAGCCACTGAGCAGGTGTTTTAAGCATTAACAGTCATAAAGATTCATGATTACAAATGTCAACGAAAGAGAGAATTACTGAAATACGATGTTTGCTATGTACATTAGGCAACTGACGTTCATAGAAAGATGGATAAGCGTATAAAAGGAATCATTTCATGTGACTGGCTATATGTAAACAGCGTTTTTTCGGAGAGCTGATATTGTCGGATGGGAACCAGGAAAGCCTTATTAATTTTAATGACATTCCTTGTGTGTTTAGCTAGGAGTGTCTCGTGTGATTTCAAATAAGTAAGGGCTTTTTACCATTAACTGATTGTCTCATTGACTCCAAAAATTTGTCCTTAGTTTGTGTAATTATTCAGAAAGATCACGTTTGTATTACTGTTACTTGAGATTCAATTATGATTATTTGCATTGTCTTCGCTCTGTAATCGGTCGCTGTCAAGAATACTCCATTTAGATTGGCACCTTTAGCTTGGAATTATTTAGTGCTTGGACTTAATTTGTAACGTATCGAAAACTCTTGTCTTATCAACATTTCTAAATGTGGCCTGATGGCTCAACCGAGGGACTACTATCCTTACGATCCGATTACACCCACGGGTCAGATCTCTCTGTATTAAAGTTTAATGCACATATTTTTTGGATGAAAGTCTCCAAAAGACCGATTGGAACTGGCGAAAGTGAAACGTGTTAACTACCACGAGCAGCGATCACGGAAGACAAAGTGCGAGCACTCGTTGAGCTTGACACTCGCCAATGCCTCCTTGTGTATACCCTTCCAGTATGTAGTCGTCTGTAATAACTTGGGGAAGCCTTGGAATCTGAATAAGTTGGTAACGAGCTAGTATCCCACATGTTCAGTGAATATTACATGAAGTATGTGCTGGCGTGTTTTCCTGAATGAAAAACGATACTTTTTGCAGCGAATAATATTGGGGCAATAATACACTGAATCCTCGTCATTAAAATATAATGGTAATTGCTTGGGATCGTGTGGCTGCTAATCTTTCGCTGAGGTGTCTGAACAGTCAGTGGCAAGGAGTGTATCACCAACTTGCGTGAAAGTCACAGAAAGTAAAAGTACATTGCATACACAGTAGAATGATGTTAAGATATTCCACGACAGCGGAAAACCTCACGCAGCTGTAAATGGAATGCAAGAACTACTCACTTTGCGCTACTCAACTGCTTATTGTCTTCACTACCAATAAATAACTTAGCTGCAATTTTGTTACATTAGCAGTAGTACCTCTCTGGCAAAAATGGCACGTCTTCCATGATGACTAGTTTCATTAATAAATATTCCTATATGATGAACTGCTGAGATTTGAATACTTTTTACAAAATATGACATTTAAACTAAAACACTATTACTGTTGCATACGACGTTAAAGAAAGAAGGAAGAATGATGTTTAACGGCCAACTGGTGATGAGGTCATTAGGTGGGATATGGTGAAGAAACCATCCCAGTACATTTTCGTGTCGTCTCGTTATCACTGTAGGCATGTACCATGAGAAGCAAAGAGAGGATGTCGTTTGGTGGCCGGTATCCTTTTTCTGTATCACAACTGCACACATGTATTAACTGGGTTCTTTACTCATGTTGTTGTTGTTGTGGTCTTCAGTCCAGAGACTGATTTGATGCAGCTCTCCATGCTACTCTATCCTGTTCAAGCTTTTTCACGTTTCAGTACCTACTGCAAACTACATCCTTCTGAATCTGTTTAGTGTATTCATCTCTTGGTCTCCCTCTACGATTTTTACCCTCCACGCTGCTCTCCAATACAAAATTGGTGATCCCTTGATGCCTCAGAATATGTCCTACCAAGCGATCCCTTCTTCTAGTCAAGTTGTGCCACAAATTTCTCTTCTCCCCAATTCTATTCAATACCTCCTTATTAGTTATGTGATCTACCCTAAGAATAAGAAATTACTTAACTTAAGATAGTCCGGGTTTTGTCGTACAAGCTCTTCTGTAATAGTCCACGTTAGCCTCACTGTTGGAGAAGTACAAGTCCTACTATGTACACTACTCTGGTCACTAGGTTCTGAATGACTCTGAGCTAGAGGCTGAGCTGACTACGACTGTGGCTCCCACTGGGCTGCGACTGATGACTCGACTCGGTGACTTACTGGATGACTGATCGGGTTTCCGATCCAAGGCGGCGATCTAAATACTGACGGTCGAGAGGGTGTTGGCGGCACGTTTCTTGCGAGTTTGTCCTTGGCCTCTCTCCTGATGGGTTCGTTGCTTGTGTCTACTATCGATCTTCGCACAAACTCTTTGTCGCCTAGTGTGCTGGCGGCAGCTTGTTCCAGCACACATTTGCTTTAATTAATCTAGGAAAAATGCGAACACCATAAATCAGGATGACTGGTTGGTCTTCCAGAATGTGATGTCAGTGTGCTACCCATCACGCCAGCTTAAAACACTGAGCTCTTATGTTTAACATTTTATTATTGATTAAATATAGGATAATGTAGTTTGCTAAAGAATCAATTTGTTTGCAAGCCGACATGACTTGTGGAAATTCAGTTTTGAAGGGAAAAAGTTCATCTTGCAGAGTGTAGTTTGGTAACAGAGTACCCAACTTGGTTAGGTTGACTGTTGCGAAAACCGATTATGGTTTCACAGTAGTACAATGCATTTAACCTGTTGAAGTGATTTTTACGGTTTGTCAACCATTAATTACAGATGAAGTTATTCTTTTTCTTAAAAATATAATGTGAATTAAGTAATGAGATCCAAATTTGAAAGTCAGTAGACACAGTTCTAAACTTATATAGAACATTTGCATTATTGTAATCAGGATATAGAAGCATACATTGCTTGATCAAAAGCATCTGGCACCCCAGTGCAAGTAAGAACTCTTAACCACAGGATATTTGTAAGTGCAGCTACCTGAGTGATGTAGCATTATCATTGCACTTCAGTAGAGTGTGGTATATCAACAGTTGTCAACGAGGAAATTCGACTTGTGTATCATGCTCATTGAGTCAGCATGATTAGAAGGATCGTATCAAGCCTAGACCACGCAGACATTTTCACTTAACAACAAGAAGACTTGTCAGCACTGAAAGTTGTCTGACAAATTGTCATATAAAACAGCGGGGTCGTTCGAACCATCAGCCGCTATTATGAGATACAAAACATTGCAGATCTGCCTCACAGTAGTAGGCCGCGATTAAAAACACAAGCTGTTGGCTGCTGCTTACAAATTATTTCTCACAGGTATCCGGTGCAGAGTGAAACAGAAGTCCGTGCTGCCTTTATGGAAGCAAATGGAAGGGCTGTGTCGTTCTAGACAGTATACAATTATCTCCACCCAGTCAAATCAGCCTCTGGACGTACATTTCGAACCACTGTAAAAACCCCCAGCACTGTCGTGAAAGGAGAAGTTGGACAAAGGAAGGACATGGATGGAAACTGGATCAGATGCGTCAGGTTCTCTTCTGTTATCTGTCGTCTGATTATCGTCGTAGAAGTGTGTCGAGGTGACCAGGTAGCAATGCACGACTCGGGCATGCAACAGTGGGGTGCGTCAGCCATGCTTTGGGTCAGTATCACGATTTGGTGTTGGACGTCTCTAATATCTATAGAGGATAATTTGAGGGCTATGCACTATTAGGACAGTATTCTTCAACCAACTGTCCAGCCATAGTCATACAGTTATCAGTTCAGCGACAGCTCCGTCTTTGAGGCCGAGATGCAGCAGCAAGCCACATCCATCTCGTGACCATCTTCGTAGTGAAGCAGGAATCAGCCGAATGTAACGGCCTGCTGTATATACTAATATGGTCCCGACTGCACGTGCTCGGAACCAGTTGACATTTGTAGAGCGTCATTGCAGGAACGCTCCTCACCTAAAAGGGCAGTCGTCGAGGAGTCAGGCATACCTGAGCAACAACATTTTCTACACTTGCACATACATACATACCCCGCAAACCACCATATGTCGCAAAGACGGGGGTACCTTGTACCCCAGCTAGTCATTTCCTTTTCTGTGACCGATGACGTAGGCCCCCTCTTTCAACCAACCAACTTCAACCTTTTCTGTTGCATTCGCAAACAGAGCGAGGGAAAAACGATTGTCTGTATGTTTCTGTATGAGCCCTAATTTCTCTTATCTTCGTGGCCTTAAGCGAAATGTACGTTGGCGGCAGTAGAATCGTACTGCATTCAACTTCCAATGCCGTTTCTGTAGCTTTAACTTATCTCAACAGTGCTTCTCGGGAGGAACATCGTCTTCCCTTCAGCGATCTCATTTGAGTTCAAGCATTATTTGCGTGTTGATCGAACCTATCCGTAACAAACATAGCAGCACGTCTCCGAATTGCTTCGACGTCTTCCTTTAATTGAATCTCATGGGGACCCCAAATACTCGAGCAGTACTCAAGAGTGGGTCACACATCTGTTCCATACGCGGTCTTCTTTACAGATGAACCACACATTCCTAAGGTTCTCTCAATAAACCGAAGTCGACCATTCGCTTTCCTTACTACCGTCCTTACGTGCTCGTTCCACTGTGTATCGCTTTGCAACGTTAGGCACCTAAGCATTTAATAGACGTTAGTGTGTTAAGCAGCACACAACTAATGCTGTATTAAAATACTATGGGAGTGTTTTTCCTGGTCAAATGTAGGAACTTACGTTTATCTACATTTAGAGCAAGCTGACACTCGTGACAACAACTAGAAATTTTGTCTAAGACACTTAGAGGAAACGAGCACATAACAGAAACGAATGAAGGCAGTTTGTTGAAGGAGCACGTGATCTTCAGTGCCTGTGAGCACTGGATATGTATATGTATCTATATACGTATACATGCGTCTTGGTCGGCCGCTGTGGCCGAGCGGTTCTAGGCGCTTCAGTCTGGAACCACGCGGCTGCTACGGTCGGAGGTTCGACTCCTGCCTCGGGCATGGATGTGTGTGATGTCCTTAGGTTAGCTAGGTTTAATTAGTTCCAAGTCTAGGGGACTGTTGACCTCAGATGTTAAGTCCCATAGTGCTTAGAGCTATAGAGCCATGCATCTTGATTTCTCCTGCAGTTACTCAACGACGACACCTTTCGGTACACCACAGCATCATCAGCAAACCACATTGCTGCTCACAACGCCCATCATATCATTTATCTATGCAGAAATAAGAATCGCACTTCCCTGGTGTATTCCTGTCGATACTTTTGATCCAGATGAGCTCTCGCCGTCGAGTACAACGTGCTGGGTTCTATTATTTGGAAGTCCTTGAGCCACTCACATATCTGGCAACCTTTTCCATATGCTTGTATTTTCGTTAACTTTCTGCAGTGGGGCACAGTATCAAAAGCTTTTCCGAAATCTAGGAATATGGAGTCTGCCTGTTGCCCTTCATCCATAGTTCGCAGAATATCATGTGAGAAAAGACCAAGCTGAGTTTCGTACGAGCGATGCTTTCTAAAACCGTGGTGATTAATGAACAGAAGCTTTTACGTCCTGAGGAACTTTATTACACTCCTGGAAATTGAAATAAGAACACTGTGAATTCATTGTCCCAGGAAGGGGAAACTTTATTGACACATTCCTGGGGTCAGATACATCACATGATCACACTGACAGAACCATAGGCACATAGACACAGGCAACAGAGCATGCACAATGTCGGCACTAGTACAGTGTATATCCACCTTTCGCAGCAATGCAGGCTGCTATTCTCCTATGGAGACGATCGTAGAGATGCTGGATGTAGTCCTGTGGAACGGCTTGCCATGCCATTTCCACCTGGCGCCTCAGTTGGACCAGCGTTCGTGCTGGACGTGCAGACCGCGTGAGACGACGCTTCTCCAGTCCCAAACATGCTCAATGGGGGACAGATCCGGAGATCTTGCTGGCCAGGGTAGTTGACTTACACCTACTAGAGCACGTTAGGTGGCACGGAATACATGCGGACGTGCATTGTCCTGTTGGAACAGCAAGTTCCCTTGCCGGTCTAGGAATGGTAGAACGATGGGTTCGATGACGGTTTGGATGTACCGTGCACTATTCAGTGTCCCCTCGACGATCACCAGAGGTGTACGGCCAGTGTAGGAGATCGCTCCCCACACCATGATGCCGGGTGTTGGCCCTGTGTGCCTCGGTCGTATGCAGTCCTGATTGTGGCGCTCACCTGCACGGCGCCAAACACGCATACGACCATCATTGGCACCAAGGCAGAAGCGACTCTCATCGCTGAAGACGACACGTCTCCATTCGTCCCTCCATTCACGCCTGTCGCGACACCACTGGAGGCGGGCTGCACGATGTTGGGACGTGAGCGGAAGACGGCCTAACGGTGTGCGGGACCGTAGCCCAGCTTGATGGAGACGGTTGCGAATGGTCCTCGCCGATACCCCAGGAGCAACAGTGTCCCTAATTTGCTGGGAAGTGGCGGTGCGGTCCCCTACGGCACTGCGTAGGATCCTACGGTCTTGGCGTGCATCCGTGCGTCGCTGCGGTCCGGTCCCAGGTCGACGGGCACGTGCACCTTCTGCCGACCACTGGCGACAACATCGATGTACTGTGGAGACCTCACGCCCCACGTGTTGAGCAATTCGGCGATACGTCCACCCGGCCTCCCGCATGCCCACTATACGCCTTCGCTCAAAGTCCTTCAACTGCACATACGGTTCACGTCCACGCTGTCGCGGCATGCTACCAGTGTTAAAGGCTGCGATGGAGCTCCGTATGCCACGGCAAACTATCTGACACTGACGGCGGCGGTGCACAAATGCTGAGCAGCCAGCGCCATTCGACGGCCAACATCGCGGTTGCTGGTGTGTCCGCTGTGCCGTGCGTGTGATCATTGCTTGTACAGCCCTCTCGCAGTGTCCGGAGCAAGTATGGTGGGTCTGACACACCGGTGTCAATGTGTTCTTTTTTCCATTTCCAGGAGTGTATATTCGAGCTCAGAATATGTTCAAGTAATATGCCACAGACCAATGTCTCACACCGGGTCTGGTCTCTTACCTTGCTTGTACACAGAAGTCGTCTGCGGTTTTTTCCAGTCGCTCGGGACTTTGCACTGGACGAGACATTCGCGATAAATGCAAGAGAAGTAAGTGGCGACTTGCGTAGAGTACTGCCTGAAAAAAAAAAGAGCGAACTTGGATTCCGTCTCGTGCGGTAGCGTTCTTGCTTCCCGCGCCCCGGTGCTCGCGTTCGATTCCCGGCGGGGTCAGGGATTTTCTCCGCCTCGTGATGACTGGGTGTTGTGTGATGTCCTTAGGTTAGTTAGGTTTAAGTAGTTCTAAGTTCTAGGGGACTGATGACCATAGATGTTGAGTCCCATAGTGCTCAGAGCCATTTGGGATTCCGTCTGGACTTATAGACGTATTTGCTTTCATCTCTTTCAGTTACTTCTCCACGGCGGGATGGCTATTACTATGTTCTCCATACGGGATCCTGTGTGACGGTCAAACAAGAGTATGTTTGTTCGATTCTCCTGCGTGAATAACTTCTTAAACACGAAATTTAAAACTTCAGCTTTGCTTTTGCTGTCCTCTGTTCCGCGCCGTACTGATTAACGAGTAACTGGATAAAAGTCTTCGACCCGCTTAGTAATTTTACGTCTGACTAGAAATTTCTCCGGTTCTCGTCAAGATCTTTTGCTAAGGTATGACGATGGTAGTTGCCGTGTGGTTTGCACATCGATCTTTTTATAGATCCGCGAATGTCTACAAATTTTTGCGTGTCGTCATTTTCTTTTTTGAACCAAGAGTGCAACACTCTCTGCTTCCTTGCCATTTTCCAAATTTTGTTATTAAACCACGATGGGTGTTTTCTGTCCTTAATCCGCTTCTTCAGGCCGTGATTTACAATCTGTGTAAATTTTGCCCACAATTCTTCTACATTCATCATATTGGAATCCTCAACAATGCACTTCACAGTGATTTGCAGAGTATAGAGTTGATGTACGAGGGTTGACTGAAACATAATGTTTCCACCTTCGTAACTTCAACAGTTGGCAGCATTGGTATGCGGCAGGTACTGGCTTGTTCGTAGCCTCTTCTCTACAGCTCCAGTTGGCGGGAAGCCTTAGCATTGAACGGTTGTGTTGTTACGGTGTAAAGTATGGAACTTTGCGTCGGCTAATGCGATTTAAGCAAATTGCAGCCATTGAATTCTTGACAGCAGAAGGTGTTCATCAGAGAATGAAAGCAGGTTATGGTGACGGTGTTGATGTGAGTACTGTGCGTTGTTGGGCGGGTAAGTTTAAAGACGTTGAGGCGGGAACATCTGACCTGCGTGACAAACAGAGATGGACGTCCTGTGACAGCAACCACCGATTTTCACAAGCAAAATGTTGACAGATTGATTCAGGACGATCGTCGTATCACTCAGAGAGAAATTTCAAGCACAGTAGGCATTTCACAAGAACGTGTGGGTCACATTATTGGTTTGCTTGGCTATAGGAAGATCTTTGCACGATGGGTACCCCGGATGCCACAACTTCAGAGATAATCTCACCAACATACGGCATCCTCCATACAATCCAGATTTAGTAGCATCTGACTTCCATCTGTTCCCGATAATGAAAGACGATCTGTAGGGACATCATTATGATTCTGATGAAGACGTTGAGAGAACTGTGAGACTGTGGTTGTGGAAACAGAGTGTCGACTTCTTCTGTGACGGCTTCAGAAAACTCGTTCATCGTTGGCAGAAATGTATCCTATTGGCTGGTGATTATGTGAAAAAGTGAACATTGGTAACTAAAGATCACATTCTAAAGATTATTTCTGCGTTTTATTTATTAAAATATTACCATCCAAATCCAGTTAACGAAGGTGGAGGCATTACTTCTCATTCAACCCTCGTAGATAGATGTAGCTGTAGAATTACATGTTGCCCCTTCATTGTCCAAGTGGTATGCTAACAACTGCTTATTTGCTCTACTAGCAAAAATACTCTCCTAGCCTTTATGATGAATTTATTAACTTTAGTAACCATCGTCGCTATGATGACGTCATCATCACTAATGCCTGTCTCCATACTAAAATGCTATTAACATTTTATATCTTTATTCTTCATGTCTATATATTTATTTCTCAGCATAGTCACCCTGGTGAGAACGTATTTCTCTCAACGAGAGACCAGTTTGATGATACCATCGCTATAGAATATTTGACTTTGCTGAGAGAGCCACAACCTCACCTCAAAGGGGAAGTCCTCGTAGGTGTTTATTAAGTTTTGGGAAGAGATGAAAATCCGATGGGGCCAAATCGGGACTGTATGGATGAAGATCGCTGACAATTAAACCAAGAAGTCGGATCGTCGCAGGTGTCAGAGCTCGTGTGTGGTCTGACATTCTCATTCTGAAGGAGAGGGTGCGCCATGTGTGGACGAACTGTTCGAATTCGAAACGCGATTTCAGCACGCTGTTTCTCACGCACTGGCATATTTACGTTACACTCCACCATGTTACATGCTACAATACAGGGCCCTCTAGAGGCAGAAAGTTGCAACAGCGAAGCGGGAGCGTCGAACGAGTGATATACACGAAATGCAATACCTCAACCGACTTTTACAACAGAATAAAAAATTCGGAGACATTGCTTTTTAGCACGCCGTCTTAGTTTCAGTGCGTATGAATTGTGGAACTGGTTGCTCAACACAGTTTTCGGTAAACATGTTCAAAAGTACTTCACAAGACTGTCTGTTCGTACCACTCCAATGAATCCACAGATGTCCCAGTCTCTATTTGTTACTTTTAAATCGTTTCTAAGTAATACTGAATGATCGTGGTTTTTCTGGGCTACTGGGCGTAGACTTTCTATGAATGATTCTAAGATTGTCATGGTGGAATCGGGTGCCCGGTATAAAAATCGTATACTTGACTTCACTTACACCTGTTACACACGTCTAGACAGCTTTACAGTCAGCCTCAGTATCGATCTCGACAGACATCCCTTGGATAGCATGCTATCGAAGATCCAGGTATAACGCAATGCATGGGTACAGAATCATTGTACTGAACGTTACCCAGAAATAGTTTTTATTTTGTGTATATAGCACTGAAAGATGACTATGAGTGAGGTCACATCTTGTGCAGCTGACATTGTGAAGTTGTGGCATTCTGTCTGAAGAGTATATTACTTGTTTTTTAGTTAGCAATGGATAGTCTTCTCAGGGAAGCGGAATGGATGTAATAGATGATTAATCTATCTTAAAATCAATGTATACCTATATAATCTCGGGACGAGTAATTATACTTACATGCAATGATGAACTGATGCAGAGAATATGAACTTCGAAACCGTGGAATAAAATATTTACCCATAATTTTCCGTGGGATTATGTTGTAATAAAGCTTTCGTTTTGCAAACCGGGAACTAATCGTGCATAATATTAAAAGGAAGACTTATCAGCAAATGGTAATGTGTGATAGTCTTCAGATACCATCTCTTAAATGATCTAATTACACAAAATGTCTGTGTTCTTACTCTGAAAAGTAAAGACAACGAGAAATATCAATTAATTACCATAAAGGGTAGCATATAGATAAAAAAATTAAATGTTGATAAAATAAGCAATTGATAGTACAGAAACTCTTAAAATTAATGCATTAATTTATAATATGGCTAATATTAGCTGTGTAATATAATAATACTCCTTAATTTTAAGTCAACTCATAGTATTGCCCTTAAATAAAATGCTTATTGCTTACCTCACTTAAAATCGTGGAGATCACTCTGTGGATCGATGGGATATGTCTGCTGTAGATGATGTTTGGAAAATTTGGATAAATTACAAAACAATTTCCTGCATTGATTTGAAGTGCAGACTCAGTTCCAAGATTCATTGACGATATTATAGATTTTTTGAAAAATGACGTTCATTATCAATTACATGAATGTATTAACAATTCCACTAAAGTAGTGAAACAATGTCTCCTTCCTATCTCTGTTCAGTTTAAATTATTTTAAATCAGATAATTAGTTTTCTGGTGCCATTAAATTGTTTAAGGAGTCGTTAGTACAGTTTGAAAACATACAATTCATTTTTTAAAACTGCATGCTATCGTCTATATACATATATTTTAGCAGCAAGAAGATGATACTTGCAGAGGACTTTAATGCTGAATCTAGTATATATAACAAAGCTTATCTAAACTTACTAAATTCAACATTAAAGTCCTCTGTAATCATGATCTTGTTCCTGTTGTCTATAAGAAAGGTGAATACAGATGACAATACATGATGTAAAAAAATGAATTGAATGTTTTCAAGCTATACTAATGACACCTTAAATAATTTAATGGCATTAGAAAACTTATTACCCAATTCAAAACAATTTAAACAGCAGAGAGGGACACTGTGTTTTGTTGCTTTAATGAAAGTGTTAATAGCTTCATGTAATTGGTCATAAACATCAGCTTAAAAGAAATCCATAATGTTATTGATGAGTCTTAAAACTGAATATGCACTTCAAAGCAATCTTCCAAAATTCTTTTACAATTAATGCAAATTTTCTAATCTCTCTGTAGGATTATCTAAATCTACAAAATACATGTCATCATAAAATATCAACATTTTCCCAGATCGTTTTTACTGCTGTATGGAGGACTTGTTAGCCAGTATATTATAGAGCTGATAGTTACTATTTAGATTCGTTTTGCCAAATCCGTTATCAGCATCCATTTTCCATAGGAAATGTAGAATAGTCACCCAAGCATTAAAATATTTATCGTTCATGTTGTAGAACTGTTGGAGTTTGAAGTAGGTTAACTAGTTTTTCTGATTCAGTCTGAATGAGTGGTTTTGAACATAAGCTGAGAGTTACAAATAAGGCTTCCTCATGCAATTTAAAATTGTAACTATAATAAGATGCAAATATTATTTATTCCAAAATATTTGAGTGAACTATTCTTTGATTGCATAAATGACAGTTTCTGTAGTTAACACTTTGTTGTGAGTTTTAAAGCACCTTGCCTTATCTTAGTCCATATACTTTTACACAAGATAATAATTAAGTTTAGATAAAACTGATGTGTTAGTAAATTCTTTTCTGTCAAATGTCTTTGAATACTTAAAGTTACTACTTGCTTGATTTCTATGTAAACATTTACTATTTACGATCAGTAGGTTATAATGTTTATCACTATAGTAGAAAACTAAGATGTATAATTTTGCTAAGTTTTAGAGTTAATTTGGCTGTCTCACTCACTTTAAAACATTTAATTCTTCTGAAATAAAATCAGTTGATACATTTCTTGTTCGTATTTGGAATGTGTGTAGTAAAAACTGTTACGTTCAACACCACAACATAATTTCCATTTGTTATCCAATATTTTTTGTTTCACATATCCAGCCACTTTCAGATTAAACATATCGGTATCTGAATGTATGAAGAAAAGCGTATTTTGTGTTATTAACTTTAGAAAGATAGCCAACATCACCAGAATATGGTTATATCTTAGGTACATAGTCATATATTTATCTTTCTGGGATTTAAATTATGTTAGGTATTTATTCAAATCAACATAAACAAATTAAAGGCATTAAAATCAACAAATATCTATGTTTATTAAGAGAACACAGACACATTGTTTTATTTACATATTTTCTTAAAATTACTCAAATACTCCAACCTTAATCATGAAATACTTAACAAAAGGCACATTGGACAGTAAGTGTAGTTTAATTATGTTCAAAAATTTTTTTAATCGTTATTTGACATAAGCAATTTTTCCTCTTCATTGCTGCTACATTACGAAATCGTTTCAATTGTAGTTAACTCACAGCATTACACTGCGTTTGTTTTTTGAACCATTTGAAAGCTGTTCCCAGGACTTTAAATGCTTCTACATGAGATGCTCTTGCATCATTTTCTGCATCTATACTTTCTCCTGTTTCACCTTCTTGCATTTCCTGCTGTTTGCCTGCAATATGTCGTCAATAATTGCGTCACCTGGCATGATCTGGAAACCCTGATCATTACTGTCAGATATGAGCAACTCTTCCAAATCATCAGCACCACATTCCTGGCATATCTGTATGTTTGTTATTAGCTCATTCATGTTTTCCAAAACAGAACCATCCATATCGGTTATTGAATCTTCCTCTCCCATTTTAGTATTTTGTTCCAAGTTTTCTTCAGAGTTTTCCTTTCAGTCAAATCCCATGCATCTACACCCATGTAATAAAATTCATTTAAATTCATCTGCTTGAAAAATGCCAAACGTTATTAATCAACAGATAGCAATATATGTAACAATTGTTTCTTATAATGTCGTTTTAATGTTTCATTAACATTTTGATTCACTGGTTGTAGCAAGGATGTTGCGTTAGGAGGCAAACTTTACTGTAAACATTCCATTTTCTCTCTCTACCGGTTCAGCTAAAGGATGGGTTGGCACATTATCCAGTGCCAGTAGAACTTTTCTTTCTTTACCAATTTAGTTTTGATTTCTTTTTACATCTGGAATAAAAGTGTTGTCACACATGTCAATGAATATTTCGGTGTTCATCTATGGCTTATTTGCTCCCTATAAATTAAGTGAACCCTGATACTTTAGAGACATTTGGGGTTTTAAATTTTCCAATTAAGAGCAGAGGCATTTTATTGATCCCGGTAGCGTTCGCGCAAACTAATATTGTTACCCGCCCTTTACTAATTATATATCGTTGAGCTGAACTCTCTCAGCGAGAAGATAAAGATTTTGACGGTAATGATTTCTAGTTTAATCCGCTTTCATCAGCGTAGTAAACAAAGTTCAAGTCACAATAAGTTTCATCCAACTCTTTCTTAAAACCGTCTTTAAAAGAATTTGCTGCATCTACATAAGATGAAATTTTGTCATCTTGTATTTTCTATTTGCGAATTCCATGACGCGGTTTAAATCTGTGCAACCATCTGTTCGTTTCCATAAAGATTCATCGCCACCTGCTTTCTTCTTTAACTGTAATGCCTTTTAACAGTTTAAAAGGGCCAGACTTCGGTTGCCCAATTGATCGTTTGTGTAAAAACCACCAATATAAAACTTCTTGCAGAAGTTCATTTTTCGGTTTCTTCATCACTTTTCGATGTTTACTTCTGCCTTCAGTATCAAGTTTACAGATGTATTTCAAAACTGAATCGGTATTCTTCTTACTGTCGCTTATTATAACAGTACCTACACCATACTTGTCGGCTAAATTTTCTTATTTCTTTTAATAAATAAATATTATTTCTTTTATCTTTAACCACTGTTCTTCCGCTTTGACGTTTTATAAGCACTGACGCATTACGGCGCAGCGGCGTAGCGACTGGCAACTGTCTAACTCAGACAATACTGACAGAGGTCGCGCGGACTGGCGGTGGATAGCAACAGCGCGGTAACGCACGCACGCACGGACTAGACTACAAAAATATTTGCTCGCGGTTGACAATACGGATAACTGCGACTTCGTATAACTGAGGTCTGGATAATCGAGTCTCCACTGTAAATGTGTTCTAACATTTTCTTTTCTATTTTCATTATTTTGTTCCCCTATAAAACTTATTTTGAAGAGTAATAAAGTGATGATTAATCCACTATACTGATGAGCCAAAAAATAATGACAATGGGTAGATCGTTGTGGCCCAGCGCCTGGGAAGGAGCATCTCGAAAATGGCACAACTGGTCGGCTGTTTGTGTGGTACTGGCGCGAGCAAGTATAGACCGTGGTTGAAGGACCGTGAAACCACAGATAGGCGACATGGTGTTGGTCCTGCTAGCCTTAGTCTGTCACAGAACTTTGAGGTGGGAGGCTCGCCCGCTCCGCAAAGGACGGTAGGCTGCGATCTGTGGCAGATCTCACCACAGAGTAGCATACTGGTGCAGGCACAAGTACTTCGCAGAAAACCATTCAGCGTATATTGTTCAACGTGGAGCTCCGTTGCAGACGACTTCTGCGTGTTCTCATGTTAACCCAACAGTATCGTCAGTGAAGATTTCAGTGGGGATTATCCAGATCGGACCGTGTAACAATTAAAGCGTATCGCCTGGCCAGATTAATAACGTTTCTCGCTATACTAGGTCGATGGTCGTTTCACAAACACTGTCATCCATACGAAAGACTGTTCGAAACGTGCTCCACGCCACGCACACAGGCCAATGGGGGAAGTATTGTGTTACGGGAGACATTAACATGGGCTTCCGTGGGACTATTGATAGTAATTGAAAGCACCATGACAGCTGAGGACTCCGTGAATATCATTATGGAATACCTGCATCTCTTCATCCATGATTTCTTTCCCGACAGCGATGGCATCTTCCAGCACGACAACGCTCAGTGTCACACGGTCAGAATCGTGCTATAGTGGTCTGAGAAACATGATAGTGAGCTAACGTTGATGTCTTTGCTACCAAATTCACTTGATCTGAACCACATGTCACATACGTATTTCTGATTGTTACGTGGATGAACATGTTACGAAGCAAATGGACAGGATGTTTTGGCTCATCTGTGCATATGGATAAAAGATTATGAAAATGCTATCGCTCTGAAGGTTTATAGTGCACTCTGCTGAAAAATCTGCCTTAAAATCGAGTCAGAATTTTGATATCATGACCCAAAACATTTAAAGCTAAGTAGACAAGAATTAATTATAAGTGATTCGTATGATATCTAAAAACTATTTCTATATTTAATAAAGTGAAAAGTGATTGCAAAGTTTGACCATAGACTTATTTAGCAAAAAAATGCGATTGCAATGATAAGAATTAATTTGTATTTATCGTTGTCGAAGACAAGGCAAGTTTTAAGGGAAGATGTTGCCTAGATGAGCAAATACTGGAAAAGCAATTTTAGACGTAAATAGAACAAAAACTGAAGTGCATGTAAGTATTGTAAGTAACAGCTGGTTACACCCTCAGACATGCGACCACTTACTCTTCCGATTAATGAAGAAGGCTCAGACACACTTTTTATTAAATGAGAGACGGCGTTAGCTGAAGAGCTCCCAGATTGATATTTGACAAGTGTTACTACGATTCGTAAATAATGTAGATTAACAGACGAGCAAAAGCACGAGGGCGTGTTGAAAATTTTGAAAATTAATGCCTCCGAAATTTTTATGTAAGAACTTCTAAAGCTTTTTAGATAAAACAAACGCTATTAACATTCTTCGTGTTTGTTCCTCATATTTCCATATTTACGAATATTTCTCAAGATAGTCACCCTGACGACAAACAAATTTCTCCCAGTGAGGGACCAGTTTGTTGATACCGTAGACATTGTAGACGGAGCCACAACCTCACGTCTGCACCGCTATCAAAGTGAAATCATCAAAGGTATTCTTTAAATTTTGGAAACAGACGAAAATCGGATGCGGCCAAGCCGGAACTGCAAGGAGGATGATAGATGACAGCGAACCCAAGGCGTCGAATCATTGCACGTGTCGCAGGGCTCGTGTGTTTCTTTGCATTGTCATGCTGGAGGAATGGATGTTCGGTGTGGACGAACTCTTCGACTCCGAAACGCGATTACTGCATTCTGTTTATCACGCAGCGAAATAGCTACTTCACACACCGCCACATTACACGCTGCAGTTCCAAGCCTTCTTGCGGCAAAAGTTGCAAATACGTATACTTGAAGAATAAAGCTGTAGAATGTTAATAACGTTTGTTTTATTTAAAACGCTTTAAGAATTTTCACATAAAAAATTTGGAGGCACTACTTTCCAGCAAGCTCTCTCACAGTTGATCTCAATAATTAAAATAGCAAACTTCAAGATTATGAAATTAAAACTTTGGAATACGAATATTAAACTACCTTTAACACGATAGAAAAAATATTCATAAAGAATTCAGGCGGTAAGAATTAGTGGCTTTCCATCTCTTGGCATTTCAAATAGCCACTATGCATTTATTCTCATAAGAAAAAAAAAGAACATGTGTGGGATAATCTTTACAGTGTAATAGACACAGAAACCTTATGTTAAGAAGACTTGGACATCACTATAATCCCAGTTTACTTCGCCTATAAAGCGTGATAAAAGAGAGATAGCTCACGAAAAACATTTTCATGTCCACATGAGAGAAGATAGATATATCTATGAATAATGAATACAAAGTTGAAAAATTAGCTTCGGATCTACAATACATGAAACATTTGTAAAGTCGGGGCTATTCCTGTTGTGACCTTGCAAGTGGAGAAATCGTGCTTTATGTACAACTGACCCCTTAAAAAGGTAACTGTTTCAACTGAAGTATAATTTCTTTGCACAAATATAAGTTCTCTGGTGAATGGTTGTGTGAATGTTCGGAGTTTAGACATTTAACATAAACTTTATTTCCCTTCTTCAACATACAAACCTGGATATTTTGTTTCTTTTAATTCATGCTCATAAAATGATTTACCATTTCATTTCCACCCACATCCTAAAACTTTCATGTAACTGGATCTGTACTGCGTCATATTGTGAATGACTATCAGCGATAAAAAAAATCTCGGCCACCGTTACAGTGGCCTTCTTCTGTGTCAACTGAGATAAAGCTTGCTGCTTCTTTTTAACGTGTAATAGGAATGGTCTGTCGGTTAACAGTTAACAAGAGAGAGTTCAATCTCGTTCATCATATTAGCTGGTTGAGGAAACCCTGAAATTGTGTCATTCATGATTTAAATAATAAAAACTGCACCAGTCACTTAGGTTCTGATGCTTACCACAAGGCGTTTCGAGAATTTATTCTTATTCTCAAGTGCATTTGTTTACGCGAATATGTTTGATGATGTTTGCGCGTGTGATTTTCTGCCTTTCTTGCATCTTTTTGAGATTAGTAGGTGTTGTGCCTCCTACATTATACAGAATATCATACACACACAACTCATCACTTATACTGTTTGTATAAGTATAATAATATATTACTGGAGATATGTTAATCATACATTCCTGCTATTTGATGGAACAAAAGAGGAGAGTGAAGAACTACTAGCATTATTCAGTTCTTTCCACAAAAACATAAAATTCACAAATAGAACATGAGGACAACAAAGGCATAAATATCCTGGATGTTAAAATCACCAATCACCTACAAAACGTAGGTTCAGTTTACAGAGAGAACACACATACACAGACATTAGACAACTAATCATGCCATCCCACCACACAGAAACGTGCTGCACTTAGATCCATCCTACACAGAGCACATGCTCTTGATTTATGTGAAAACAGCCTCGGGAAGGAGCTAGATGCAATAAATGCATTGCCACAAACAGTGGCTACACAGCCAAAACAACTGACAATTTAAACATACAAATACACAAAAGTTAGACAACAAATAGCTACACTGTGAAAGAAGAGAAAATATTTGTCAGTATCCCATACCTGGACCCTATATCACAAAAAAAACCGCTAACATTTTCGAAAAAAAAACAAATGTAACAGTCGCTGTACAGGGTGGCACCCAGTCAAGGAATATTTTAGGGAATTGATTAAAAAAATTATTTCAAAGGCCCAGTGAAATCTTTACAAGATTTCTCCCAGAGTAACTTACGCTGTACCTATTGACACAAGTTGCCTGTCTTGCAAAACCGAGGCAGTTCTGTCCAGTTAAAGCTGCTGACAAGAGACGCGCTGAGACCTCTGCTGAAACTGCTAGCGAATTCACGCCATTGGTTTTAGCCAATAGAGTGCGTGGGATACAGGTCACGTGTGTGGACGCTGGAGTGTTCTGTGGTGCGGAACACAGTTGCATCTCTCTCATGTAATCCAGACCTCGAGCGGAACAGACGTCTTTTCTGAAGGCAGAGCTTTTCACGACCGGCCACCAACGTAAGTTGACATGAACCGCTTCGCCTCCCGTTGCCCATTTCAATTTATTGTTCGACCTCATAGACTGGCCTAAACCTGATAACTTCCGGCCCTAGGCGCGCCCTTTGTATACCGTACATCGAAATATATTCTCTTTATTTTACCTGATTTCCTGTGCTGTCATTTAACGGCAGCCCTGAATTCCCACTCTCAAATACTCCACACTGTCGTTACGAGGCAAATGTAAAAACCTTCCTCCCCCTCCTCTGACCAAATACATTAACATTGGTGGCAGCGGTGGGATCATAAACATTAAAAGTAGCATTCTCAACTAATAATAAGTTAGGAAACTTATTCGTCCATAACATAAAATCAGATACGCAAGAATTCAACAGTACTGGAGTGTACAAAGTATCATACCCCAGTTGTCCTGCCCACTATGTACGGAAAAAACAGGCAGAACGTTCAAACCATGTCTTCATGTATACATAAATGCTTCTTGGTTCAACCACTTCGAAAAATCAGTTATTGCACGATATATGTTGGAAACGAAACATATCATCAACGACCGAGAAAACAATTTGGTAGTACTGAGTAATGAAGCCAATGGTAAGACCCTAAAGCTGTTAGAACAGTTGGAGATATACCTCCATAAAATCAAAAGAACAGATAGATTTGGTAAGCCACAGTTATTTAAGTAATTTTAAATACCTGTTCTAAAGTTGTTCCCTGCATATGTCAATTGTTTAATAATTACATCTCTGGCACTACGAATAAATTCATCTTTGATCAAACCCTGTACAATAACATCTGTGAAGTGTTTACAAAAATGTGTATGCAAATATGCCTCTTGCGTGAAGTGATATACGTGAATAGAACGGAAAAACCAATGTATGATGGTGTTAAAAAGTTAAAAACGTTTTTCGAAGATTATGTGGTAAGTTTACCCTGTTCAATTATTCCACTGTTTCGCACATACTTTCCGCGTTTGAATTACGAAATTCATAACCTTACATCAAACCTTTTCATGACGGGAATGTGCATTTCATCTTATTAAAGAGCAAAAATAAGTCATATCTTAAGACAACTGACACCTGAGGATGGACCCACAGCGTCCGAAATGTATCATGTATTTAGTAAAACACGAAAATTTTTGATTGAAGGCGTTTTTTAATTCATACTTCCAGTCACGTTTGCAGCTGCAAATTATACATAAAATTAAAGGAAATATATTAGTCATTTTGATTTAAACAATTCAAAATATGGTATTAAGTATTAAGTAACTACTATCAGTAAAACTGTCGTCCAAAATGGATTATTCAGGTAAATAGAAGCAACTATGATGTACTCGAATCACGTTTTTACTGATGATGCATCTAATTTTTCTTTTTCTATTGATTGCATATGTCACACTTACACACTTAAATACAATGCTTTAATTAGTCCATTTTTTTGACAAATTGCTGTATGTAAGGCATTGTTTATAGTTAAGATTTGTCACTTAGCTCCCCAAGTTAGGTATCGTAAACTGTTTGTCCCAAACTGGACTTAACTGTAGGAAAGTACCAGACTTTTACGTACATCTAAGAAATACAGCCTTACACTGAAACGTTATCTCATTATTAGGTAACATTTTAATGGATGTTTGATTGTTTGATGGAAGTTTGTCGATTTTGGCTTCTTATAAAAAAAAGTGTAGCAATTTTTCAAGGTAATTGATGTATGGTCGAGTTGACATGTTAGTGTGACCACCAAACGTGCTACCTTCTGTGGTGAGCGCAAAATGTTTAATGCTTTGCTTGTCGATTGGCATACATACCCCCTCCATGAAGTCGTCTCCTGACAGTGCTGCATGGCATAAATATTCCACTAACTGCGACCATGGACTAAAGCAGTAGGGCTTGTCTTATTATCGTATTCATTTCTGGGAAATGGCAGTAGCATCTATAGCTTAACTAAATGTTATGATTACCGAACTCCTTATTAGATATTGTTGTCACAATGTGTGAACATAACAAGGAGGAATTTTAAAAAATGTGGTCCTGGTCAGGAGTTCACTACACTCAGCTGGCGGCTACACGGGTAGCGGAGGCTGTGTGGCGTGGACTGGGCGTTTTTTTTTTAGGTTAGAAGGCCTCGGGAAAGTGCGGGATGGGCTGCAATGTCAAAGGGTGCTTGGCAATTACAGGACGTGCTTGGATCAAGGAACAGTCGGAATTATAGTTGTAAACTGTTGTAGTTGCGCTGGAAAAGTCCCTGAGCTTCAAGCGCTAATAGAAAGCACAGAAGCTGATATCGTTATAGGTACAGAAAGCTGGCTAAAGCCTGAAATAAGTTCTGCAGAAATTTTTACGAAGTCTCAGACGGTGTTCAGGAAAGATAGATTAGGCAGAATTGGTGGTGGAGTGTTGGTGTCTGTCAGTAGTGGTTTATCTTGTAGTGAAGTCGAAGTAGATACTCTGTGCGAATTGGTGTGGGTGGAGGTTATACTTAACAGCCGAATTAAGTTAATAATTGGCTCCTTCTACCGACCCCCAGACTCCGATGATACAGTTGCGGAACAGTTCAGAGAAAGTTTGAGTCTCGTAACAAATAAATACCCCACTCATACGGTTATAGTTGGTGGGGACTTCAACCTACCCTCGGTATGTTGGCAAAAATACTTGTTCAAAACCGGTGGTAGGCACAAAACGTCTTCCGAGATTGTCCTAAATGCATTCTCCGAAAATTATTTAGAGCAGTTAGTCCACGAACCCACGCGAATTGTAAATGGTTGCGAAAACACACTTGACCTCTTGGCCACAAACAATCCAGAGCTGATAGAGAGCATCATGACTGATACAGGGATTAGTGATCACAAGGTCATTGTAGCTAGGCTCAATACCATTTCTTCCAAATCCATCAGAAACAAACGCAAAATAATTTTATTTAAAAAAGCGGATAAAATGCCACTAGAAGCCTTCCTAAAAGACAATTTCCATTCCTTCCGAACTGACTATGCGAATGTAGACGAGATGTGGCTCAAATTCAAAGATATAGTAGCAACAGCAATTGAGATATTCATACCTCATAAATTGGTAAGAGATGGAACGGATCCCCCGTGGTACACAAAAAAGGTCCGAACGCTGTTGCAGAGGCAACGGAAAAAGCATGCGAAGTTCAGAAGAACGCGAAATCCTGAAGATGGGCTAAAATTTACAGACGCGCGAAATTTGGCACGTACTTCGATGCGAGATGCCTTTAATAGGTTCCACAACGAAACATTGTCTCGAAATTTGGTAGAAAATCCGAAGAAATTCTGGTCGTATGTAAAGTACACAAGCGGCAAGACGCAGTCAATACCTTCGCTGCGCAGTGCCGATGGTACTGTTATCGACGACTGCGCCGCTAAAGCGGAGTTATTGGACGCAGTTTTCCGAAATTCCTTCACCAGGGAAGACGAATGGAATATTCCAGAATTTGAAACACGAACATCTGCTAGCATGAGTTTCTTAGAAGTAGATACCTTAGGGGTTGCGAAGCAACTCAAATCGCTTGATACGGGCAAGTCTTCAGGTCCAGATTGTATACCGATTAGGTTCCTTTCAGATTACGCTGATACTATAGCTCCCTACTTAGCACTCATATACAACCGCTCGCTCACCGATAGATCTGTACCTACAGATTGGAAAATTGCGCAGGTCGCACCAGTGTTCAAGAAGGGTAGTAGGAGTAATCCATTTAACTACAGACCTATATCATTGACGTCGGTTTGCAGTAGGGTTTTGGAGCATATACTGTATTCAAACATTATGAATCACCTCGAAGGGAACGATCTATTGACACGTAATCAGCATGGCTTCAGAAAACATCGCTCTTGTGCAACGCAGCTAGCTCTTTATTCGCACGAAGTAATGGCCGCTATCGACAGGGGATCTCAAGTTGATTCCGTATTTCTAGATTTCCGGAAAGCTTTTGACACCGTTCCTCACAAGCGACTTCTAATCAAGCTGCGGAGCTATGTGGTATCGTCTCAGTTGTGCGACTGGATTCGTGATTTCCTGTCAGGAAGGTCGTAGTTCGTAGTAATAGACGGCAAATCATCGAGTAAAACTGAAGTGATATCAGGTGTTCCCCAGGGAAGCGTCCTGGGACCTCTACTGTTCCTGATCTATATAAATGACCTGGGTGACAATCTGAGCAGTTCTCTTAGGTTGTTCGCAGATGATGCTGTAATTTACCGTCTAGTAAGGTCATCCGAAGACCACTATCAGCTGCAAAGCGATTTAGAAAAGATTGCTGTATGGTGTGTCAGGTGGCAGTTGACGCTAAATAACGAAAAGTGTGAGATGATCCACATGAGTTCCAAAAGAAATCCGTTGGAATTCGATTACTCGATAAATAGTACAATTCTCAAGGCTGTCAATTCAACTAAGTACCTGGGTGTTAAAATTACAAACAACTTCAGTTGGAAGGACCACATAGATAATATTGTCGGGAAGGCGAGCCAAAGGTTGCGTTTCATTGGCAGGACACTTAGAAGATGCAACAAGCCCACTAAAGAGACAGCTTACACTACACTCGTTCGTCCTCTGTTAGAATATTGCTGCGCGGTGTGGGATCCTTACCAGGTGGGATTGACGGAGGACATCGAGAGGGTGCAAAGAAGGGCAGCTCGTTTTGTATTATCGCGCTATAGGGGAGAGAGTGTGGCAGATATGATACACGAGTTGGGATGGAAGTCATTACAGCATAGACGTTTTTCGTCGCGGCGAGACCTTTTTACGAAATTTCAGTCACCAACTTTCTCTTCCGAATGCGAAAATATTTTGTTGAGCCCAACCTACATAGGTAGGAATGATCATCAAAATAAAATAAGAGAAATCAGAGCTCGAACAGAAAGGTTTAGGTGTTCGTTTTTCCCGCTCGATGTTCGGGAGTGGAATAGTAGAGAGATAGTATGATTGTGGTTCGATGAACCCTCTGCCAAGCACTTAAATGTGAATTGCAGAGTAGTCATGTAGATGTAGATGTCCTGTTTGATTGAGTTCTATCTGTTTGCAGTCTTTCAATAATCTTCCGTTGCAGTTCTACGAGTAAGTGATGCCTTGGTGGCATTCGGCCAAATATGTTGCCCGAACAGAACCAACTACATTCCTCTGAAACAGGTTCATTGCTTGCTGCGTGCAGACGACACAAGCGGTTTGCAAGGCTGCTGGCTTGCCGGTGGTAGTTTTGTCGACCGCGACTGTGGTCAACAATATTCTCTACAACTGTGTCAAATTGTGTTTCACAGTATGTTATTTTTTCTTGGAGACCAGTATTTCTGCTTTTGGTTGGTTGGTTGGTTTGGGGAAGGAGACCAGACAGCGAGGTCATCGGTGTCATCGGGTTGGGGAAGGACGGGGAAGGAAGACGGCCGTGCCCTTTGAAAGGAACCATCCCGGCATTTGCCTGGAGCGATTTAGGGAAATCACGGAAAACCTAAATCAGGATGGCCGGACGCGGGATTGAACCGTCGTCCTCCGGAATGCGAGTCCAGTGTCTAACCACTGCGCCACCTCGCTCGGTTTTCTGCTTTTGTCAGAAACATTACTCGTTTAGTTATAATATAATTAATCATCTGTGGCATATATTTCATGTTTAACTTATTTCATTCATGCACGTATTTTATATAGCAAGATTAAGGTCCCCAGGCCTTTTTTTTTTTTTTACATATAACCAGTTATAAAAGCGGAATTTACATGAACTATGAGTAGGTCAGCATCTGTAGGCCCAACGCAATAACAATAATAATTATTATTACAATTGTAATAACGGGTATACATTGATTAGCCAAAATATCGTGATCACTGGCCACTAGGAGACTGAATGCTGGTTTGTGGTGGCGTAGGCACCTGACGCAGCAAGGAAGATTCACATCGTAGCAGAGACGAATAGGGAATCAGCCTAGCAATGACACGGACAGTAAAAGGCGAAATCCACTGACATAAGCGACTATGACAAAGGGCAGATTATATGAGTACGTGATGTGTGTTCTATCGGAGCCGTCCAGAAAAACAGACAACACCCGGTACCACAGCTGTGATACATATTACGTAAAGTGAAATTGGAGGGGGGAGAAAGGTAAGAAAGTATCGATGGCAGCTACATCGGGACTTTATGCGGAATCAGTGGCAATGAGAGAAAATGGGTGCCTGATACATATTACGTAAAGTGAAATTGGAGGGGGGAGAAAGGAAAGGAACTATCGATGGCAGCTACATCGGGACTTTATGCGGAATCAGCGGCAATGAGAGAAAATGGGTGCCTGACCTAGATTCGAGCCCCCGGACTCATGCTTATTAGACAATTGTGTTAACCACTGTACCACCCGGACACAGTATTCATCGCACCTCCGCTCTCTATGTCGGCACGCCACCCGACGAGCCACATTCGCACCTACCGCCACCTATCTGCCGTCCATGTCCTCCATGCTCGCTGCTTTGAGATTCCCGCAGGAGGTCGAATGTAACTGTGCATCCATACTGAAGATGGTGGATTCATTGCCCATCGATGCGAATCAATTATATGAATGAATGGTGTCTGTTCATTCGGAATGTGTATCGGCTGTGAGGCTTGCCGAGGTAGTCCGCGGAAATGCAATAAACACAGTCGGGGTGGCGCAGTGTTAATGCAACTGCCTCATAAGCAGGAGATACCAGGTTCGAATCCTGGTGTGGCACACATTTTCACTCGTCGCAAACTGATTCCACATAAAGTCCCGATGAAGCTGACACCGATAGTTCCTTCCCTTTCCTCTCCTATGTCCCCGATCCACTTCCAGTTTACATAAAAGGGCAGATTGTTTGTCCCGGCGCCTGGGAACGAGCACCTCGTAAACGGCGAAGCTGGCTGCTTATTCGCATGCTGCTCTCGAGTATCTATGGAAAGTGGTTGAAGGACGATGAAACCATGAGTAGGCGACAGGGTGCTTTTGTAGTTTAATCGTAAATTGCGTGCTAGAGTGTTTAGAAGACATAATCTCGCGTTTCAGTAGTTCTGTGGTGCATATTTGCGCCGCTTGTCTCGCCACTGTAGGCTGTTTTTGATTAGAATAGCCAGTGGTCATCGTAGAGCTCAGACGCCATTCTCTGTACGAGTAGCACCAGGCCAGTAGATTGCTTGTGTGTTCATTTTATGAGCTTCTAAATAGAAGCAAGATTCATCTAAATTTATCTGAGTGCTTTTGCAGTTTAAGTGTAAATTTCTTTTGTGTTCATGTATTTTAGTTTTTCACTATCTGTGGTATGGATGGGAACTGAGAATACTGTGTTCGGATGAAAGCTGTGTTGGTAATCCTTCGCTCACAGTTCCAGGTGGTACTGGCTTCAGTCATGCAGCTTGAAGCTGTTGCTAATGGGCTTCACTCTCGTGGGGATCCATGGGACGTCCAGCACATCACAGATGTCGCCAATCAGGCCACTGCTGTGACCGCCCCGGTTAATGCCTGCGCTGAGGTTGACCCCTCACCTGTGGCCGAGTGGGAGATCGTTGCAAGGTGTGGCAGGCAGCTAAGGACTTTCCGTTCGGGAGGCCGATCGAAAGACCTCTTTGGTTTGCCTTGGAAAAGAAATTTCAGGCGCTATCTGTGGGTGATAGAAATCTTGGTTCAAATGGTTAAAATGTCTCTAAGCACTATGGGACTTAACATCTGAGGTCATCAGTCCCCTAGACTAAGAGCTACTTAAATCTAATTAACCTAAGGACATCACACACATCCATGTACGAGGCAGGATTCGAACCTGCGACCGTAGCAGCAGCGCGGTTCCTGACTGAAGAGCCTAGAACCGCTCGTCCACAGCGGCCGGCTAGAAATCTTGATCATACGCAGTCGCTAGTCTTGGCCTGCAAGATTCGAGTATTCATAAAGGTTGTGATCACTGGTAGTTCTGAGTACCAATATTACGTGCGTAATGGGGCCCTTATCGACACGGCTACCAAAGAGGGGAAGAAATCCAGAGTGCACTCGGTGTGCAACCCGGGGGAAGTCATCCCAGACGTCGAACCGGTCCTTGAGGATCCCATGAAGGGCACAGAGGGCAGCCAACTGCAGGTAGTGACACATGTCAGTACTAATAGTGTGTGTCGCTTTGGACTGAAAGAGATTGTCTCTGGTTTATCACAGCTACGTCATGTGTTAAAGACTGCCAGTCTAGCTTGGGAGACTGGCAGTCTCTGACTGAGCTTATCATGTGCAGCATCGTCGACAGGACTGATTGCGGACATTTAGTAAAGAGTAGAGTGGTGGGTCCGAATCAGAGGCTCAGACGATTCTGCGACCGTGTAGGCTGTTGATTTCTTCACTTGCGCCATAGGGTGGTGGAGTTTCGGGCCCACTTAATTGGTCAGGGGCCCATCAGTCTCAGGAGGCAGCTACACGGGTGGCGGGGGCTGTGTGGAGTACATTGGGCAGTTTTGTAGGTTAGAAGGTCTTGGGAAAGTACAAAAAGGGCTTCAGTGTCAAAGGGTACAGATCAACCACATGACGAGGATGGAGACAGGGACAACCGATGTTGTTGTTATAAATTTTCGTAGCTGTGTTGGGAAAGAACCAGAGCTCCAAGCGCCAATATATAGCACTGAAGCTCAAACTGTTGTACGTACTGAAATCAGCTTAAAGCCAGAGATAAGTACAGGTGAAATATTTACAAATGAACTAACGCTGTTTAGTAAGGGTAGATTAAACAGAGTTGGTGGCGGTATGTTTATTGCTGTTAGAAGCAGTTTATCTTGTAGCGAAATTAAAGTAGATAATTTTTTGGGTTAGTATGGATAGACGTTATACTTAACAGTCAGAATAACGTAATAACTGATTTCTCTTACAGACCTCGAAGATTCAAAGAAAACTTGAGTATTATCTCACATAGGTACCCCAATTACACAGTAATAGTTGGTGGTGATTTCAATCTACTCTTGTATGTTGGCGAAAATACGAATACATATTCAAAGTCGTTGGTACACATGAAACATTGTCCGAAATTATACAAAATGCTTACTCTGAAATTTATTTTGAGTAATTTGTTAAGCAGTCCACTCGAATTGTAAATAATAGAGAAAACGTGATTATCATCTTAGCAACAAATAAGCCTTAATAAATAGGGAGTGTCATGACGGATGTAGGGATTAGTAACCACAAGGTCGCTGTAGTGCGACTGAAAACCATAACATCCACATTCACCAAAAATAAACGCAAAACATATTTAAGAAAAACAGATAAAAATTCTCTTGACGAATTCCTAAGAGACAGTTCCCATTCCTTTCAAACTAACTATGTAAGTACAAACCAGATGTGTCTTAAATTCAAAGAAATAGTATCGATAGCAATTGAGAGATATATACCAAATGAAATATTAAGTGGTGCTATCGATACCCCATGGTACACTAAACATGCCAGAACACTGTTGCAGAAACAACGAAAAAACCATCCAGCTTAAACTCTCCAAGAAAGGTGATGGCTTACAGAAGCTTGAAATTTAGCGCGGACTTCAATGCGAGATGCTTTTAATAGGTTACACAACGAAACTATGTCTCGAACTCTGACAGAAAATCCAAAGAGATTCTGGTCGTATGTAATGTACTGTGTATCAGCCGCACGATACCAATTCTAATTTTACTAATGGTAGTGCAACTAAAGCAGAGTTACTAAACAATATTTTTCAGAAACTCTTTCACAAAGAAGACAAAGTAAATATTCTAGAATTCGAATCACGAACAGCTCCCAATCTCAGTAACATACGTAGAAGTAGATATCCTCAGTGTAATGAAGCAGCTTAATAAACACAAGTCTCCCAATCCAGTTTGTACAAGTATACCAGTTACGTTCCTTTCAGAGTATGCTGATATAATAGCTCCGTACACAGCAGTCATATACTAACCGCCCGGTCGGAAATAGATCCAAACCTAGAGACTGGAAAGTAGCACGAGGCACACAAAAACTTAAAGGAAATAAGAATAATCCGCTAAATTACAGACACGTATCACCAGCGTCGATTTGGAGTAGGATTTTGGAACATATACTGCGTTCAAACATCATGAATTTTCTGGAAGAAAACTATCTATTGACACACAGCACAGATTCATAAAATATTGTTATTGTCAAATGTATGCGGGCCCACATGGTGTCAAGACTGTTTCGACTACGCTTCAGAAGTTTCGCTAGGAAGCCGTAACATTTTCCATGCAGTCCCGGTGTCTCCCCAAGCGACTGTGTTATTTTTGGATCGCAAAAGAAAGACATTCGTGGCCGTCGATTTACTTCGGACGAACAGATGAATGCCTGTGCACAATCGTATGCCCGTAGGCCACCGCAAGCTTTTTTACATGAAGGCATTGACCGTACTGTCTTACAGTGGGATAAAAGTACCAACATTTACGGCTATTACTTTTCAAATAATAAACGGATTACTTACTTTTTCCATATTTATCGGTTTTATTTGACTGCCCCTTATAACAGGGAGAAGTCAATGAGTTGGATGAAAAATAGCCATAATCACAAATGAAGAAAGTTGGAATCATAAACTCTTTGCGGGACATCCACAGTTGTCACTAATATTTTTCGTGACGAATAAATTCACTCCACTTGTACTTCACCAATCTTTTATTTGGGTAAAATAGTACACACGACCCGGTTTTCAGGTTGTAAATCCCATCTTCAGGCGCTACAAACGACAAGGAAAAGTAAGAGGGATTCTTCGTAAAATTAATGAACATTAAAAGGGTCCATAAATATGTGAACGTCAGGTTATATCTTGATTGCGTACAAGAAACTCGTAGCAGTGATGTAAAAAGTCCAGGAAATTTATCAGTCAGTTTGAGAGATGAGACATGAAAAGGTTCTCTGAATCAACCAGTACCACACCGGGTAAACGGGGCCTAGCCGAAAAACATGTAACAGCGAATAAGCGTACATTGCTTGTCTAATGCAGCCCATGAACCAACTGCGGACGAATACGTGGTATGGGTTTAAGAAATTAAGATGGAGGCATACCAGCCGTAGATTGACAATTTGCGAACCTCAAAAGTAGTTTACCATGTAAGCTCCCACCCGCCTCGTATCGTGGAAGCCCATCAACACAGGTCAACAGACCACCGAGCAAACTGCAATGAAACTCCTGTGTACGCATATACGTCAGAGAGCGGCTGCCATCGGAGCTAATACCGAGGGCAGGAGAGACCGCCGGAGGAATCACAACTAACAACAGCGCCGCACCCCACGTTTCCTCCCAAACGTCACCCGCTACTAACAGTACTAATACCTCCTTACTTATGCATGGCAAAGTAAACAATAAAAGCAAGACATGCAATTTATGATGAGATTTTCAAGAAATTAAAGTACGAAAACCATGGTACCAAATGTAAAATAATTAAAACCATAGTATAAAATATAAAAGGTGCAAACCGACATGCCACAAATAAAACACGATAGCTGAAGATACGTCAATATACAAAGTAGGTCATGTTAAGAATGCAAGGCTATGGATGATGTAAATAGTGGAGAACCACGTAGTGGGTAACTTACATAAACATAGCGTATAAAATCTCCATCATCGGAGAAGCCAGTGTGATTATATATATATATATATATATATATATATATATATATATATATATATATATATAGAGAGAGAGAGAGAGAGAGAGAGAGAGAGAGAGAGAGAGAGAGAGAGAGAGAGAACTGCAGGGTTACACATTAGGTACTCAGCTGAAGAACAATATATTACGCACAACCCATTAAAAGAAAATACTAAATATATATCCAACTGTAGCGTTACAAATTGTTTTGAGATGAGGAGCAATGTATTACGTACAATAATGAGCTATGTATTACGTACAATTGTGCTACGTCATGAAGTTGACATGACACGCGACCACCAAGATCAAGGGACTATGGAAAGATGGAAGGAAAACTGGGTTTAACATCCCGTCGACATCGAGATCCTTACAGACGGATCAAGGGACGAGATAATCAAAATATCCACGGGTGTACTGCCGGCAGTACACCCGTGGATATTTTGATTATCAAATACGCCGGGAGAAACTCAAGAACCACAAGGGACGAGATGTTATAGATACGCTTACGAGAAGATGTCCAAATACGACAACCTATTATAGTGTATACCACTGTAGACACTGCAAGTAGTTGCTGTGCATCCCTTTACATTTAACCTTTCAGATCGTCTGGCTACAATTATGTACATCAAATTTTACTGCGTCTTAGCTGCAACAGAATTACTTTTTTCCAATGGAAACCTGAGGTTCACATTTGTGAATGTTCAATTTTTCATCATGTGCAAGTGCTGCCAACTGTGGAGCATTACTATGAAAATATCAGCAGATCAATGTAGTGGTGCGCAGCAGCTCATGACAGTGCCCAGTAGCTCGTGGCCACCAGAATACATGGATGTGGTTGGTTCGTTATTTACTACTGTATAATTGAATACTGTTATTGTTTTTCTTTCATGGCAATTACTGAATGACCATTCTGCTATCTACTACAATAGATAATGTGTCATGATTAGTCCATAAAATGAAGCCAAGTGTACGAAGTATCTTTTAAAACGGGTACATATTTTTGTATAAATCTTGCATCTAAAATCATTAAAAAATCACCTAAGAGAATTATCGCACAAATGAAAATTTTTCTTCCTCCAGAAAAACTTAAGGTCTGAAAGGGTTAATTTCGATTTGTTAATTGAGGTTACTCTCTGGATGTAGCAACTTGCACTTCATGATTTCTAACTCTTTTAAAATGTAAATGACCGAGCCTTTTGATTGTATGTGCAAGATTTCTAAGTCGTTTCTAACGTCCCGCAAGCTGTGTTCATTGCGTGCCAAACGCACGCTAAGGCTGACTTAGGATAACGAGTAGCACCCCGTTCTGTAAACCTAGTTTGAAAACGTCTCCCTGTCTGTGCGACATATCTACTCTCACACGGTGGGCACTTGATACCATAAATACCAGTATTATCATACGGACAAACTACATGCCCTTCATGCTGGACCCAACGTTGCCCGTTTTTTTAGGTACAAAAAGGAAGGGGATAGCACCCACAGACCTCAAACATCTTCCTAGTTTATCGGGTATGGGACCAAAGTACGGGATTCTGCAATAGTTCTTCTTGGCCGCCTTATTGTGTAGTCTGATGAGGGCACTACTCTGTTTTTCCTTAATCCTTTTTTGTTCCATTTTTTAAACAAATCGTCGACAACCTTAGTTGTACAACCGTTCTGCTCTGCCATATACTTAATGGCCTGCAATACATTTTCCGCAACACTAGTGCTCAATGGGATTAACAACATTCGATGGAGCAATGACCTAAAAGCAGCTATTTTATAAGATTTCGAGTGCTCGGACAAATTATGAATTAGTGGATCAGTTGTTGACGGTTTGCGGTATACATCAAATTGAAGGTTATCACCCTTCAGAGTAATACAAAGACCGAGGAACGGTAATGTGCCATGGACTACATGCCCCGCTGTGAATTTAATATTTGGAGCTTGTCTATTAAGACCTGTATGCATAAAATTAATCTGTTGCGCACTAGTATCAAAAACTATAATGACATCATACACGTACCGTTTTTGTAAGAGTAATCTGTCTTTAAACTTAGGGTGTTCATTGAAAAATTTACTTTCCATGTGGGTCATATAAATGTTTGCAACTGTAGTAGCTATCGGAAAACCCATTGCTAAACCCATATCTTGATGATGTATATTATCTCTGTATCTAAAGTAATTATAGTTAAGAATAATCGCTAACAGTTTCATAAATTAGCTAACATAATCACCCTCCAGAATCTTAAAAATGCGTAAGTTGTTTTCAATAACAGATAACACGTCAGGTATTGGGATATTAGAGAACATGGTTTTCACATTGAAGGGTGCTATATTAGTATCCGCTGGTATCTCCATCACTTGTAGGCATTTAATAACCACCCCTCTATTTTTTACTGTGAATGATTCCGAGAAAAAATGATACTGATTAAGTGCCTTATTAAGAAAGTTGAGCAGTTGATGTCCTGGGCTATCAATGGCATTAATAATAGGCCTAACTGAAGCACCCTGCTTGTGAAGTTTGATAGTGCCACGTAGGGTAGGTTTCTAGGATTCATAGGAAGAATTTGCCTATTTTGAGGTTTCATGTGAACCGTATTGATGCTCCTGAATGTGGTTTTAAGTTCCGCCACACCCTCATTAATCAGGTTGTTAGCTGTAAAGTGCTCCACTTTCTCTTTGTATTCTAGCTGTGACAAAATGGCCCTTTCAATGTTCATTAATTTGATGAAGAATGTCCCTTAGTTTTCTTTGTTTCTGTAGAACCTGAAGATGTGTTTTGCAACATGAAACCTGGATATTGTGTACAATTTTATCAAAATAAACGATTTGTGAAGTAAAACTGGAACGGATTTATTTATCGTGAAAAATGTAGTTTGGTATGGCAAAATGACAGAAATAATGGTTGCTGTCGGACAGAAGGAAGATATGGCGAAAGGGAAGCTACGTCGATCAAGATTGGTAAAGATTTAGTTGCTTTTCGAATCCACCGTGGTTTTTCGATCATTGGTTACCCAGAGTCGTGTGGGTTGAAACAGAGAAGGCAACAAACTTCGCAGCTGAGTTTTACCTTACGTAATTTCATTTGCGTGACCTGATTGATGTTATTTTACATCATTATATATATCGCTATATAGTAAGGTAGGGTATTTCCATTACGTCATCACAACTGCTAATAATGCGTATTCTTTTACCGCATGCTTTCCGTTTTATTCGTTTAAAACATCGTTAGCCGTCTGGAGTCAAATAAAATGTTTGTTTGTTTCTATATCTAAAAACAGTTCGTTTCAGAAGATGTTGAAGTGTGATTTATACGTACTTTATTTTTGTCCTGTTCCGGATTACATCTGGCAGTGTCGTTTGCATGCACATTTTCCAAGTATTCCTGCGTTTGTACCTGACCTAATTTCACGTTGAATTGCTGTACCACACAATTATAAACGTGAAACGATAAAATATTGCACAACTAATATTTATTTATGTTCTCCTGACTAAACGTATGGCTGTGTATTTTGTGTGTGTAGTGTTGCCAACTTATCTGCAGGTTTTAGTTTTCACCTTGCCTAAAAACGCTTTCTTTTGATCTGTGTTTTGCTGTATACGTACTATGTAGTTTTATTTACTGGTGAATGTATTTCTTTATAGCATTAACTGAATTTTCCGTCGGTGCTTGGCAGAACATGATATTCATATTAAAAAGGAAAACAATTCCTAATGTTCTGCAAAACTGTATTTGGTCACGAACTAGCTTTCAGCTTCTCACCTGAAGGTAGCCTGAGAAGCCGAAAGCCGGTTCGTGACCAAATAAACATAATGTGGCAGAACATCAGAAAGCCTGTGTAAGTGGGATGAAGTAGTGTTGGTCGAGGTAATGGTATAAATGGAAAGTTAGTGATGTGTACGTATGTGTGCCTGTGCCTTTTTCTTTAAGGGCCGTGGGGGGTGGGGTGGGGGAGGGGAGTGTTAAGATGAGTACAAGTAGTGAATAATAAATGCAAAAGTAGAGGAAGTGTAATTTGATTGTGTATGAGTCGGAGAAGCGGAGGAGGAGGTAGAGGTGGAAAGGAGAGATAAAGTGAGAGTGAGAGTGAGTCTGTGTGAGAGAGAGATGTTTTCATATCACATTGATTTTGTAGAAGAGGGTGGGGTGGAGTACGCGATGCAGAATTTCTTACAAAATAAAATTCAAAATTATTGTCTGTATGACGGGATGCGAGTTCGGTTGGCGAATATAATATAATTCTGTTTTCTACAGGGAGGGGATTCTTTGGTTACGTCCTTTGATTTATGATAATTGTTTCAGATGCGAGGAGATCTGCTGAGGATATTAGTAGCTAAAAAAACCTTTAAATAAAAAGAGCGTATGGAAACCACGCTATAATGTTTTTTATTAATTTATAGGCTTTCGGAAAGTTATATTATAATTAGTTTTGACAATTCATGGTAGACATTGATTTAAGTCGTACCCTGGTACGAAGTTACTTAAGTTTAACAAAGGAATAATTCGCCATACAACAAGATTTATACTCAGAGTGTACTAAAACGGATATACAAGACGATACACAGTGGTAGTATACCACACTACTCACCATTAAAATTGCTACACCAAGAAGAAATGCAGATGATAAACGGGTATTCAACGGACAAATATATTATATGAGACCTGACATGTGATTACATTTTCACGCAATTTGGGTGCATAGATCCTGAGAAATCAGTACCCAGAACAACCACCTCTGGCCGTAATAACGGCGTTGATACGCCTGGGCATTGAGTCAAACAGAGCTTGGATAGCGTGTACGCCGGCCGCGGTGGTCTCGCGGTTCTAGGCGCGCAGTCCGGAGCCGTGAGACTGCTACGGTCGCAGGTTCGAATCCTGCCTCAGGCATGGATGTGTGTGATGTGCTTAGGTTAGTTAGGTTTAAGTAGTTCTAAGTTCTAGGGGACTAATGACCACAGCAATTGAGTCCCATAGTGCTCAGAGCCATTTGAACCATTTTGATTGCGTGTACAGGTACAGCTTCCCATGCAGCTTCAACACGATACCACAGTTGATCAAGAGTAGTGACTGGCGTATTGTGACGAGCCACTTGCTCGGGCACCATTGAGCAGACGTTTTCAGTTGGTGAGAGATCTGGAGAATGTGCTGGACAGGGCAGCAGTCGAACATTTTTTGTATCCAGAAAGGGCCGTACAGGACCTGCAAGATGCGGTGGTGCATTATCCTGCTGAAATATAGGGTTTCGGAGGGATCGAATGAAGGGTAGATCCACGGGTTGTAACACATCTGAAATGTAACATCCAGTGTTTAAAGTGTTGTCAATGCGAACAAGAGGTGACCGAGACGTGTAACCAATGGCACCCCATACCATCACGCCGGGTGATACGCCAGTATGGCGATGACGAATACACGCTTCCAATGTGCATCACCGTGATGTCGCCAATCACGGATGCGACCATCATGATGCTGTAAACAGAACCTAGATTCATCCGAAAAAAAAATACTATTTGCCATTCATGCACCCAGGTTCGTCGTTGAGTGCACCATCGCAGGCGTTCCTGTCTGTGATGCAGCGTCAAGGTTAACCGCAGCCATGGTCTCCGAGCTGATACTCCCTGTTGCTGCAAACATAGTCGAACTGTTCGTGCAGATGGTTGTTGTCTTGCAAACGTCCTCATCTGTTGACTCAGGGATCGAGACGTGGCTGCAGGATCCGTTACAGCCATGCGGATAAGATGCCAATTATCTCGACTGCTAGTGATACGAGGCCGTTGGGATCCAGCACGGCGTTCCGTATTACCCTCCTGAACCCACCGATTCCTTATACTGCTAACAGTCATTGGATCTCAACCAACGCGAGCAGCAAAGTCGCGATAGGATAAAGCGCAACCGCGATAGGCTACAATCCGACCTTTATCAAAGTCGTAAACGTGATGGTACGCATTTCTCCTCATTACACGAGGCATCACAACAACGTTTCACCAGGCAACGCCGGTCAACTGCTGTTTGTGTATGAGAAATCGGTTGGAAACTTTCCTCATGTCAGCACGTTGTAGGTGTCGCCACCGGCGCCAACCTTGTGTGAATGCTCTGAAAAGCTAATCATTTGCAGATCACAGCATCTTCTTCCTGACGGTTAAATTTCGCCTCTGTAGCACATCATATTCGTGGTGTAGCAATTTTAATGGCCAGTAGTGTATAACAATCCTAATGATAACACAATAAGAAGCGGCAAAACGCCTTTGGTACACAGTTGAGTTCGCATTGATGACAGTAAATGTAAATTGACAGTATAATGTTCTTTGTACACCCTTGAGAATTTTTTTCAAAATCTGTTGATAGAGAATTTAAAATGGTTCAAATGGCTCTGAGCACTATGCGACTTAACTTCTGAGGTCATCAGTCGCCTAGAACTTAGAAGATCACACACACCCATGCCCGAGGCAGGATTCGACCCTGCGACCGTAGTGGTCGCTCGGTTCCAGACTGTAGCGCCTAGAACCGCACGGCCACTCCGGCCGGCGATAGAGAATTAATATTTTTGCTAGCCTGTAAGTACAATGTAGACAGAACAAGAGAACAGTTTACAACAACCAGAGTTGTGCATTAAAGCCGCATGCACACCAGTATTCAGACACATACATATAGTAAGCACATAGTGACCTACATTTAGAGGCTGTGCGTTCAATATTCTGCAGTATAGCACGTGGGTATATATTCAGTGAACTTTCTTGGTCTTCCCCTGGCATACTAGGAACCAAGAGCGTTAGGCAAGCTCCGCTGGTATAATGGTTCAGCTGTGTCAGTAATGTCTAGCAGTTTAGGTCTTTGGACTTGATACACTTTGTACATGGCTTGTGGACGCTATGTTGGCAGCTAAGTTTTGCGAACCTTAGCTCTATTTCCGCGAAGAGCGTGGAGTTTCCACGGAACGCGTATTATTGGCGTGGGAAGTAGCAACGGCGTCGCTGACGTTTTGGCTTTGGTTGCTGCACCCGAGTCGAAAGGAAAAAAAGGAGGCGTCAGCGGAAAGGAAATAAACATGAGTAATCACTAGAGCACCACGAAGGGTGGATGCGCGACCGCACAAGTAGTGCGTTATAAGGTAGCGCACGGCATTTTACTTTCAAATTCGCGCTGGCAGCTGGGCAGGCTTTATGGCGCACGGCGGCGCCGCAAGGTCAGGGAGTCGCGAGTCGCTGACCGCCGCCCAATACCTGCTCGGCCGCCCTGCTGCCTCTGCCTCTCCTTCTGCGCCAATTATTCACCACCACACTGTTCACACTTTATTTACAACATTCCCACCCTCGTCTTGCCCTTCAGCTTCTGCTTGTGTGTGTCATACTGTCGTGTCTTCATTACTTTGTTCGGCTTCTACATCTACAACTACACTCTGCTAATCACGGTAGAGTATGCTTCCTATTGTAACACGTATTAGAGTTTCTTAGCATTACAAACACATAACAACTACGGGAAGAACGACTGATTAAATTGCTCTGTGCGAGCTGTAATTTATCCAATCTTCTCTTCGTCGCCCATACGGGGCGATACATACAAGAGGGTTTAATATATTCCTAGGTTCCTCGTTTGATACTGATTCTTGAACCTTTGTAATTAGACCTTGTGGTCTCGTTGACGTCTATCTACAAGCGTCTGACAGGTCAGTTTTTTCAGCATCCGATGAGTCAAAGAAACCTATTATGTTTTTTATTTTTGACACAATCACATTTTTATGATACAAACATAGCTGGGTTCGTATTTCTACATCTACATGTACACGGCTACTCTGCAAATCACATTTAAGTGCCTTGCGGAGGGTTCATCTACCCACCTCCACAATTTTCTATTATTCCTGTCTCTTATAGCGCGCAAAAGAAATGAAGACATATCTTTCGCCAGCCGGAGTGGCCGAGCGGTTCTAGGCGCTACGGTGGCAGGTTCCAATCCTGCCTCGGGCATGGATGTATGTGATGCCCTTAGGTTAGTTAGGTTTAAGTAGTTCTAAGTTCTAGGGGACTGACTACCTCAGAAGTTAAGTCCCATAGTGCTCAGAGCCATTTGAACCATATATCTTTCCGCGCGAGCTCTGATTTCCCTTATTTTATTATGGTGATCGTTTCTCCCTGCGTAGGTCGGCGTCAACAAAATATTTTCGCATTCGGAGGAGGAAGTTCGGGATTGCAATTTCGTGAGAAGATTCCACAGCAACGAAAAACGCCTTTGTTTTAATGGTGTCCACCCTAAATCCTGTATCATTTCAGTGACACTCTCTCCCCTATTTCGCGATAATACAAAACGTGCTGCCCTTCTTTGAACTTTGTCGATGTACTCCGTCAGTCCTATCTGGTAAGGAGCCCACACCGCGCAGCAGTATTGTAAAAGAGGACGGATAAGCGTAGTGTAGGCAGTCTGTTTAGTAGATCTGTTACAAATTGTAAGTGTCCTGGCAATAAAACGTAGTCTTTGGTTAGCCTTCCCCACAACGTTTCCTATGTGTTCCTTCCAATTTAAATTGTTTGTAACTGTAATTCTCAGGTATTTAGTTGAATTTACGGTCTTTAGATTTGACTTATTTACCGTGTAACCGAAGTTTAACGGATTCCTTTTAGGCCTCATGTGGATAACCTCGCATTTTCTTCTATGTAGGGTCAATTATTAATTTCGCACCATACAGATATCTTTTCTAAATCATTTTGCAATTTGGGCTTCAAAGGTCATTTTCAGATGCTACAATAGAAAAACAGAGACTCTAAAATTAAGACCTAAAATAAGTGGAATTATTTTCACTAGGTATACTTATGACCTTAGTAAGGAACACACCTAAACCAGCAATGCAACGGCATTAGGTTTACATTTGCAAAAGGAGGGGCTGATATTAGTTGCATTGACCAACAACTAAAAATTTTACATTAGACGTTTTAAAAGAACTGGAATTTACGTCATGAAATGTAAGGAACCGAATAAACTCCTCAATGAACAAAAGGAATTTGCAACTAATACATGTTTTAATATTTATGACGATTTACTTTGCTGATTTAGTCGCTGCTGTCTGCGTACATGCTCCAGTTCATCGTGGCCGCCTTGTGAACGAGTTTCGCACTGTGCCGTTTGAGCCGCGACAGCACTTCCTAACATTTACCCAGCTAACACCTCGCCGCTGGAGGAATTTTCCCTGATCGTCAATTCCGTGTCGTCTCTCTTAACCTATGCGTAGTGGAGTAAACCTCTAGCAGCCTGAAGTGCAGCTCTATAGGACGCCGAAAAATATACCACACGGATTGCTACTCTTTCGCTTTATTGTAAAGGCCTCACTTTGTTGTAAATAGTTTTTACTGTTCAAACGACGTGTATTTACTTTTTATTTCAAACTTCAGTTTATTCAAACTGATTAAAGTGTTACTGTAACAATTTTCATATTTTAAGGTTTTTACGATTGGAGAGTGTCTTATAGAGAACACGCGCACCTAGCGCAAAGAATATGGAAAAGAAAGTTCACTTGGTTGTACGTATATAATGCCCTGATTCCTGATTATATGTTTAGTTGAAAACGCATGAACACTTGTTCATCAAAAGCCGCTCCAAGGTGTAAACCATACGCATGTTAATAGCTGTTTACTAAGCTCATGAGTAGCACTAGTGAAATAATTGCATTGTTTCAGGTCTTAACATTAGCTTTTTTGTTATCCATTACAGCATCTAAAGATGACATGTGGAGGCTGAAACCGGTTGTGATTTTGTCATAAAAAACTGATTTTCTCAAAAATAAAAAAATATACGTCACAATAAGTCAATCCCCGACTTAGCAGAAGGAATATCGTTTATCCCAAAACTTACGACCGTTCGTGCTGTCCTTAGTATGCATTCAATATTCCCTGCTAGTCTTATTTAGTATGGACTACACGACTGTTTTATAAGCCATCTAACTTTTAGACTGGCTGCATTTTCCCAGTATCCTACAAATAATCGAAGTTTGCCACCTACTTTACCGACTGTGGATCTTATGTAATCATTTCATTTTATATCCTCAGATATTGCCTTTCCGAATACCACTATGACTCACTCGTATTACTGCATGGAAGACGACGTCTTTGCCGGCCAGAGTGGCCGAGCGGTTCTAGGCTCTACAGTCTGGAATCGCGCTACCGCTACGGCCGCAGGTACAAATCCTGCCTCGGAAGTGGATGTGTGTGATGTTCTTAGGTTAGTTAGGTTTAAGTAGTTCTAAGGGACTGATGACCTCAGCAGTTAAGTCCCATAGTGCTCAGAGCCATTTTTGAACGACGTCTTTGCGTTTCTGAAGTGCGCAATTTCACATATGTGAACATTTAAACAAATTGTCCGTCTTTACCCTTCTTTGGAATCCTGTCAAAATCTGATTGGATAATTTTGTTGTTTTTTTACATATAATACTTCATTACAGATTACTGCATTATGTACAAAATGTCGGTTAACATTGGTATGGTCTTTCAGTTCATTAATATACATGAACAGGAAGAGAATCAATGCACGTCCCTGTGGCTCGTCTGAAGTTACTTCTACATCCGTCTCGGTGGCTCCTCATCCAAGATAACATGCTATGTTTTGGTTGCCAATGCCCCAATCCAGTCGCAAATTTGGTTTTGTTGTTCCATAGGATAATATTTTCATTAATAAGCGTAGGCTTGGTTCAAATGGTTCAAATGGCTCTATGCGCTATAAGACTTAAACATCTGAGGTCATCAGTCCCCTAGACTTAGAACTACTTAAACCTAACTAACCTAAGGACATCACACACATCCGTGCCCGAGGCAGGATTCTAACCTGCTACAGTAGCAGCAACGCGGTTCCGGACTGAAGCGCCTAGAACCGCTAGGTCACAGCGGACGGCCGTAGGCTTGGTACTGACACTCAGTCCCCCAGGTGTCAGACAGTAGTATCGGTATCAAACGCTGTATATCAACAGGGTATCAAGCAGAACTCCGATATAGTTTGTGCTATGTGCTGTTGTCCAGGTGAACGTGCGTAACCGGTGTGTAACGGGCAACACATAACGTAAGGAGCAGGGGAGGAGTCTAGCTGCGAGCGTTTGGCGTATAGAGTTCCTGTAGGGAAACTGTTAGAGCGTTACTTTGCCGGGACCCTTGGCGTAACTAAGTAACACTCTACCGATTTGCCCACTTAGCTCCACACGACATGCATTCTTAGTTCAGCTTTTCCTGTGCTCCTTAGGTCATGTGGTACTTACTACTTACGGTTTACGCACGTTCTATTGGAGGATAGCGCATAACACAAACTGTATCGGTGTCTGGTTGGTACTGTATCGATACAACAACGTTTAGTGCCGGTCTGATTGTCTGACGTCTGTAGGTTCGGACGAGAGCGAAATGCATTTCGAAAAATAAGAGCCCGCCGTTATGGCCGAGCGGTCCTAGGCGCTTCACTCCGGAACCGCGCTGCTGCTACGGTCGCAGGTTAGAATCCTGCCTCGGACATGGTTGTGTGTGATGTCCTTAGGTTAGTTAGGTTTAAGTAGTTCTACGTCTAAGGGACTGACGACCTCAGATCTTAGATCCCATAGTGCTCAGAGACATTTGAACCATTTTGAAAGTTAAGAAATAGACAACCACCTTCCCTGATCAGTGTGATCAGTGGCATTCAGGAAGACGCAAGTTGTATTTGGCATGACATATGTTTCCCATACTCATGCTACTTGCAGTAGAGGAGACCATTCTGTTCGAATTTCTTTATACCTCTGAGCTTAGGTTACGTTACAAGATTCTACAAGTAATTGTGATATATGGATCGCTTCTGCTACCCTTCTAGTAGATGGGTGTAACATGTGGTTTCTTGCAACGACTGGGTATAGTTTTTTGTTTGAGGTATGTATGGTATTTATGGTTTAGAATCTGACAGCGATTTCATCGGATTCTGTGGCTTTATTCAATTTCAGTGCTGTAAACTTTTTCCCAGCGCCATCGATACTAATATCTATGTCACTCACCTTTCCATTCCTTTTAAAGGAGTTTTAAGATGTGCCTTGTTATGTTTTTGGTTATTGCCCTTTTCTGTAGTACATTCTGTAAGGAATTCAGACAACTAACAACGAGTCAATGATAGAAATGCCCAAAAAAGAACACAATAACTCGAAGCGATATATGGCTGGATTCGTATTGTGAAATGAGTTGATTCTGAATACTGCAAATGAAAGTCTGGTTGATGGAGAAAATAGCAGGGAGGCCTAGATATACAGGGTGATTATAACTAAAATTAAACTTTCAAAACGCTGTATAAATACCATCACTGGTCAGAGTGACGCCAAGTTGCAACGGAATATTGTCGGAGAAGGTGGAAAACGTATGGCAGAAGAAAAAAAAAAGTGTGAAAATTGATCAACAGACGGCGCTGTATGTGTCAGAATATGTAAATCAAAACACCTGTCATGGGCACGACCCATTGAAGTTGGTATAAACACTCCGGGTACACAGCTTTTCCTCCTTTCGCGTCTATGCCGTTCGCCATGACCGTGTGTATGCAGGGTCAAAAAATGGCTCTGAGTACTATGGAATTTAACTTCTGAGGTCATTAGTCCCATAGAACTTAGAACTCCTTAAACGTAACTAAGCTAAGGACATTACAGATATTCATGACCGAGGCAGGATTAGAACCTGCGACCGTAGCGGTCGCGCTGTTCCAGACTGTAGCGCCTAGAGCCTACGCAGCTCTGCTTGTAAAGCTGTATTACAAGAATGATGACTGTGCAACGTCGCTCTGCAGAAGTTCCGGACACTGAAGGGTTTGAAAAAAGGCGTCTGTCCGATAGCTGCCAAAGATCTGGAGCAAATGATTCGGAATCTTGAAAAGACTGGTTCTTTTGGTCTGAAATCTGATAGAGGGAGGAAACGAATTGATTCGTCGTCAGTGGAAGCAGTGATCACAACAATGCAGGAGGAGACGAGTGGTGATGTGCAAACGAGTAGTGAACGGAAAACTGCCCGATCATTGGACATACCCGTGAGCACGTTGCGTAAAATCCTACGAAACATCCTTCTTTGCTATTCACTCAAAACTACCCATGTGCACGAGTTGCTTCCTGTCGACCTGCCAACAAGAGAGACCTTTGTTTTAGAATTTCTTGCTCGCATGGAAGTGGACAATGACTCGCAATGGAACATTTTGTGGACAGACGAAGCGCACTTCCACCTGACAGCATATGCCAGTAAACAGAGTTATCGAATATGGGCAATGGAAAATGCACACGCAAATCAATCAGTACCACTTCATTCTGAAAAGGTCACTGTGTGGTGCGGGTTTACGGCATCGTTTATCATAGGGCCATGTTTTTTCGAAGAGACGGGTGCTTCCGGTTCTGTTACCTGTACCGTCACTGGCAAGCGCTATGAGTGTCTTTTGCGCAACCACGTCATTCCAGCTCTCCAACAGCGTGGATGTGTGGATGGGATCATTTTTATGCAAGATGGCGCACCTCCGCACATTGCAAATTCAGTTTAGCAACTGCTGAAGCGCCATTTCGGAAATGCCAGAATTATCAGTCTCATTTTCCCCACAGCCTGGCCGTCCCGATCACCTTATAGTAACCCATGTAACTTCTGGCTGTGGGGCTATCTGAAAGATGTTGTGTTCAGTGTTCCGATAGCTAACTTAGCTGCATTGAAGGCACGCATTGCGCAATACATTCTGAACGATACCCCTGAAACACTTCCATCAATTGTGGAACATGCTGTTTCTCGATTTCAACTCGTAGAAAACGGTGGATAGCATACTGAACATGTTTTGCGCCAACCACACGGAAATTAATAATGCGATTTGATTTTGATTGATGCTTTTTGCGCGGTTTTTGGCCTCAAGAAAATTAAAAACCGATGTGGTTGGGGCTTTTTATTCTGTTTTTGGCCTCAGTACAGATTACAAACAGATTTTTCCCATCTGATGTGACGTGACATTGCCGTGGAGGATGGGCTTATATAACTAACAGTATCACACTTGTACATCCATGCACACTGAGTATACAGTATCTTCAATGTCAAATGTACGCCTTTGGCATTGTTGTATGATCAGTTTGTCATTTTTAGTCGACCACTATTAAATTATGATGCTTACAGCACCATCTATTGATACATTTTGTAACTATTTATTTTTCTTCCGCCATACGTTTTCCCACTTCTCCGATAGTATTCCGTTGCAATTTGACGTCATTCTGACCAATGGTGTTATTTATACAGCGGTTTGGAGAGGGGTTGGACAAAATACACTTCCGGAAACAAAATGGTACACCTGGAAAGACGACTTCGATTTTGATCCGTTAATGGCATATGCCATCTGTGGGTAGTAGATGTACTGATACTGGTTTCAGCGTCGTCCGCCAACAGATAGGGCAGTGGCATAGCTATCAGAGCGCCGTCTGTGTCTACTCTTTAACAGAGAATGCCCACAGCCAGAACGCTCAGCGTGGTGCAGACTGTGAAGGAAGCAGACAACCGTGAAACAGGGACGCACTGGTGCTTCCTACAATCAACTGAGCGAGTTTGAAAAGGATCAAACTGTGGCCTTCCACGTGGCGGGATTGGCGTTTAGGAGAATTACCGTATAAGTTGGACATGTTGCATCAGTTGTGCAACGATGATTGTGTCAATGGCCACGTGAACATTCTCCCGCCCTTAGACGAGGTTCTAGATGTCTATGCAGAACAGACGCCCGCCAGGGTCGTCGTATTGTAACGGCAGCAGTGGAAGATCGTGCAGCTACCACAGCACAGATAAGAGACCTTGTGAACCGAGATATGTCAACATGAACTGTTGTGAACTAGTTATTAGCAGTGGGACCATGGGTACGCACACCTCTCGCCCTTCTTCCACTCACGCCACGGCATCAGTGTGCGTACCGTGACTGAAGCCGTCAGAGGATCACTTTGAAGATGAAATGGAGTGCCGTTGTCTTCAGCGATGAAAGCATATTCTGCCAGCATGCAGGTGATAGTAATTGTGCATACGATGAAAACTTGGTGAGGACTGTCCCACAGAGTGCAGTCTTCCAAGACACAATAGCCTCATCTCAGGCCTTATGGTCTGGATTGCGATGAGCTACAGCTGTCGTTCATGTTTGGTGTTTCTGGAGGGCAAGCTAACCCGCGCTCGGTACGTGCGGAATGTTGGTAGACCCAGTCTTGCAACAAGAAGGTGATAAGTTATTCCAACAGGATAATGCTCGTCCACATACTGCCTGTGAAACTCAGGACGGCAGGCACGATCTCCAGACTTATCTCCAATCCAGCACGTGTGAAATGTGTGGTATGAGAAGTAACTTACGTAACTTGTAGACCAACAGCTCTTACAGATCTACGTGGACAGGTCGAGCAGGTTCGGCATAGCGTATCTAGGACAGTATTCGCCAACTGTACAATCGACTGGATCCCAGAGTCAGGACCTGCACTGCCACCTATGGAGGCTACACCACTTACTAATATGGATGTTTCAGCATATGCCACGTACCTCAGACCCGCTTGTGCTGTTGTCGTGTGACTAGGGCCTCCCGTCGGGTAGACCGTTCGCCAGGTGTAAGTCCTTCGATTTGACGCCACTTTGGCGACTTTCTCGTCGATGGGGATGAAATGATGATGATTTGGGCAACACATTACCCAGTCCCTGAGCGGAGAAAATCTCCGACCCAGCCGGGAATCGAACCCGGGAACTTAGGATTGACATTCTCTCGCGCTGACCACTCAACTACCGGGGACGGACGCTTGTGCTATTGATATGCAAATGTAATCATTTCGTGTACTACATGTACACTGTTGCAACAATAAATCTTGAATGAGTTGGTAACCTCTAAAAGGGTGCTCAGTTTTTTTTTCTGGCAGTGTAATATGAAAACCTGACATATACACCATACTTATTTATTAGTAAAGAGTTGGGCCCCCATTGGCCTTGAGAACAGTCCCAATTCTTCGAGGAATAGATTAGTACTGTGTCTGAATAGCTTCCAACGGAATGTGCTCTGATTTTTGTACTAAAACATTCGCCAATTTCTTCAGCGATGTTGGAGCTGTAGATCTGCTCCTTACTTTCTGCTTTGAAACTGTCTGCAAATGGCGATTGTGCTGGCCAGGGAAGAAGTTTGATGATGTTCTGATGCTCCACAAATCACGCCTGAATTTCTTTGACTGTATATATTCACGCATTATCATCTTGAAATATAACAGTGTTTGGCAGCAATATACTAGTCATAGGGAGCACTTGCTTGTCGAGGATATCGAGATATTCATTCGCACTAATCTTGCCAATGTGGGTAACGACAAGACCAGGTGAATACCATGATGTAGCTACCCTCCATCATGCTTGATTCTAGGAAGCAGGCAGGCCTTACCATACGTTTCTTTTGGGGCTCTCCATACACAAACCTGTCCGTTTGTAGGAAACAATTTAAACGATGATTCATCGGACCATACCACATTCTTATAGTCGTAAAGTGCCCAGGTGTTATGACCGTGGAACCAATTATTTCGTAGCTTTTTGTTAGCTTCCGTTATTACTGGTTCCGCAATTGCAGGCCTTCCGTGAATGTTGACCTTGTGAAGCTCCCGGCATACTGTTTTTTTCGACACAGTATTACTCAAGTGAGTGTTGAGCTCTGCAGTCACTTCCGTTGCGCTAGTTTTATGGTGTCTGTCGACAATCCTTTTTAATGTTCGTCTGTCTCTGTCAGTTAACTTCGACTTTCGCCCATTAATCCTCTTCGTCGATGACGCTTTACCATATTTTGTGTATGTTGTCATTACCGTGGGTACTGTCGCCAGCGAAACGTTAATCGTTTCAGCCGTTTTCGTCACATATACTCCCGCTAACCACGCACGGACTGTGTTTTTTTTAATGAAGACTGGGAGTTCACATATTCACCGACCACCGATTGTTTTAACCATCGCAGAACAAAGCGTAGCCTGTAATTCCCAAGATTTGGCAGGTCAACCGTGCACTGCAGCCGCAACCTAGTTTTTACAGGTACGCAATGGTGCCAGTTTGCAACAAGATGCAATATATTATTTTTTCCACCACCTGTATTTACACAGGTGTGCAAAAATTTAGGACCAAAGTAACTTTCGCACAGTGCCAAGGAACGTAGCTCCATGAAACTTGCACCATACATATGAAGACACTGCTACAGTATAACAAAGAAGGTAACTGAAAGAAATACCTAACGAGAACAGCAGGAATGACAGTTTTGTTCAAAGACGATAATTATACTAAGTCACCGCAATTTCTGATGGTCTCTGGGATATTACAAACGTGGGATATGGTTCTTAATAGGGTGTATGATCACCAGTGCATGCTCTGCAACATGGTTGGTAAGAAATTCTTGTGGTAGGGCGTTCCGTCTCTCCACCAGCGCAGTTGTCAATTGAAATACGTCTCCCCAGTGCATTCCGCAAGTACTCCATTGGATTTAAGTCTAGAGAACGGACAGGCCAGTCCATTCGCCGAATGTCTTCTCGTTCTAAGAGACCCTCTACCTGCTGTGTTCTATTTGTTAGGTGTTGGCATCTATAAAAATGTAGTCTGGGCCAAATGCACGCCGGAAAGACTTTCATGGGGAAGGAGTACAATGTCAAAACAACTCTAGCCGGCCAGTATGTCGCGCTAAAAGATTTGTGGTTTAGTACACCCGTGCAACTTTATGCATCCCCACACAATAACATCTGGACGGCCAAACCGATCATGTTCGACAACAGTGAATGCGCCCACATATAGCGAGGAATGAGGCACATAATGCACCCAAGAACATTGTTTAACAGAACCGTCCATTCCACCCCCTCCCAAACTTAATTCCCATCGAAAAATTGGCACGTGTTCTGACAATATAGCAGCCGTCAACCACGCTGGTGGAAGAATGGAACACCCTGCCACTAGAACTCCACACTAACCATGGCCATCATGGGAGCACGTTGTAGACCATGCACTGCCGTCCATGGTGATCACACACCCTATTGAGAACTATGTCCCGCCGCTTTTAAGGTCCAGGGAATATCATCAATCGCGTTGGCTTCACTGTAATTATCGTCTTCGATTAAAATTATCATTTATGTTCCTCTCACTGCGTATTTATTTCAGTTACCTTCTGTACTGTACTGTACTGATAGCTCTTGATCTTACACCGTAATCGAGTCCATCAACATGAGGTGTCAAATATGAGGTAGCCAAGGAGGTGGAAACGTGGGTTTTACTACGCCAAGGCTGCTTGGTATCTATAACAGGAAAACACAATTAATTAGCAGGAGTACCAAATAAGAAAGTATTTATTACTTAACTTTGCTGTAGTTCATTATCAGTTGGTTGACAATATAGAAGACGCTACTAGACTAAGCATCTGTAGAAGGACATAATTTACAAGTCACAAATCTTGCAGTGACGAATTATTCTCTCGTAATCTTGAATGTCGAATTTCAAGACTAACTTGGAACGGAGCTTCAAAGACTTGATGACAGCAATGACTGAGCTGCAGACGATGACTAACATCGGCGCGGGCTGTCCACTGAGAGCGACTTACACCTACTAGAGCACGTTGGGTGGCACGGAATACATGCGGACGTGCATTGACCTGTTGGAACAGTAAGTTCCTTTGCCGGTCTAGGAATGGTAGAACGATGGGTTCGATGACGGTTTGGAGGTACCGTGCACTATTCAGTGTCCCCTCGACGATCACCAGAGGTGTACGGCCAGTGTAGGAGATAGCTCCCCACACCATGATGCCGGGTGTTGGCCCTGTGTGCCTCGGTCGTATGCAGTCCTGATTGTGGCGCTCACCTGCACGGTGCCAAACACGCATACGACCATCATTGGTACCAAGGCAGAGGCGTCTCTCATCGCTGAAGACGACACGTCTCCATTCGTCCCTCCATTCACGCCTGTCGCGACACCACTGGAGGCGGGCTGCACTATGTTGGGGCGCGAGCGGAAGACGGCCTAACGGTGTGCGGGACCGTAGCCCAGCTTCATGGAGACGGTTGCGAATAGTCCTCGCCGATACCCCAGGAGCAACAGTGTCCCTAATTTGCTGGGAAGTGGCGGTGCGGTCCCCTACGGCACTGCGTAGGATCCTACGGTCTTGGCGTGCATCCGTGCGTCGCTGCGGTCTGGTCCCAGGTCGACGGGCACGTGTACCTTCCTCGGACCACTGGCGACAACATCGATGTACTGTGGAGACCTCACGCCCCACGTGTTGAGCAATTCGGCATTACGTCCATCCGGCCTTCGCATGCCCACTATACGCCCTCGCTCAAAGTCCGTCAACTGCACATACGGTTCACGTCCACGCTGTCGCGGCATGCTACCAGTGTTAAAGACTGCGATGGAGCTCCGTATGCCACGGCAAACTGGCTGACACTGACGGCGGCGGTGCACAAATGCTGCGCAGCTAGCGCCATTCGACGGCCAACACCGCGGTTCCTGGTGTGTCCGCTGTGCCGTGCGTGTGATCATTGCTTGTACAGCCCTCTCGCAGTGTCCGGAGCAAGTATGGTGGGTTTGACACACCGGTGTCAATGTGTTCTTTTTTCCATTTCCAGGAGTGTAGTTCCTTACACATATTGTAGTGGTGGATAAAAATGGACTGCCACATACACCCCGTTGGGTGCCAAAAAATAGCGGATGCAACGAACGTTACGGAGGCACTGTGGTTTCGGCGGGTTAGCAAAGGTTACAGGAGGCCGACGTACCGAGAAAGTGGCTACAGCAGGACAGACAGCGGGTATGAGAACACTTTTATTACTCCAACAGGCTACAGCAGTACCAGTTGTGCACTCTCATCCGGTAGCGCGGCGTTTATGTTCGACAGGCACGGTCAGGTGTCGGCCTTGCGGCCCACGGTGGCGAAAAACTGGCGCCGAGATGGCGGGAGCTGCCGTCCTAGAAGCACCAAAGCCTTGCACTTCCGGCATACCTCGTCAGTGCTGTGTAAGATGCGTCGGCTGTGTTGTCGTTAAGCTAAATAAATTTAAATGTCGTGTGATTAGGGTCTCCCGTCGGGTAGACCATTCGCCGGCTGCAAGTCTTTCGATTTGACGCAACGTCGATGGGAATGAAATGATGATAATTAGGACATCACAACATCCAGTCCCTGAGCGGAGAAAATTGCCGAGCCAGCCGGGAATAGAACAAGGGCCCATAGGACTGACATTTTGTCGCGCTGACCACTCAGCTACCGGAGGCGGACGTCGTTAAGCTGCTGGCCGGGCAGCAGTGTCCTGTCCAGGTCAGGCGAGTGACGGACGGTGGCAGATGCCTGCAGTACTGTGCCTAAGATGGCACTGGTTCGACCCTCGGCGGCGGCAGCCAACACACAGCAGACGTCGATTCGAAATTCGGCTATGTTGCCATCCCAGTCTGTCAGGGTAGGCAGCTTTTATACGAAACAAGCCAAGTCTTATTGCGCTTGAGGTCACGATGTGGCCCGCCAGTCACCGCTGAAGTGCCTCGAAACGTCGGCTACTGCACCGCAGCCGATAAGAGCTGTAGTCACTGGCGTGGCGTAAATGGTGAGCTCCCGCCTGTTGGGGAGCGTTCAGATTTTGGCATTGGACTCTGGCATGTTCCAGCGCCGCTGCAGTGTGATCCAAGTTTCATACAGCTGTAGAACTTTTAACATTGCAGCGCGTCAGCAATCGTGTATAATTTAATGATTATAAAGAATCCGTCTCGACTGCAAATAGAAACCGGATGTTGACCTAGGTTTCGGCACGGAAAACCACGCTTTCTTCGGAACACACTAAAATTACAATTTACCTAAAGAGGCATGGTCGAACATTAATACAGAACGCTCAAAAGGGCAAAAGAGACCCATAAATTGTAAAATAAACGGTACGTGTGTATCATGTCAATAGCTGTGCTTAGCTCAAACGTCAGAAGCGTGCTTCCTCACTCCAGCCAACGTTCGGTGGGCCGCGCGCTCTCAGGTAAACTGAGGTGGCGCCGGCAGCTAGGCTGTGAGAATGTCAGAAAGGAACGCGCATGCGCAAATTGAGAAATCGTCTTCTTCCATGTGATTGGGATAAAATGTGTTACGAAAATGATCCGATGACCGGATCAAAGGCGTAAGAAGTTAATGCATGTGTATGTGTAATGTCCTAGCTCGAGGAGAAATCGTCTTCTTCCATGTGATTGGGATAAAATGTGTTACGAAAGTGATCCGATGACCGGGTCAAAGGCGTAAGAAGTTAATGCATGTGTATGTGTAATGTCCTAGCTCGAGGAGAAATCGTCTTCTTTCATGTAATTGGCATAAAATGTGTTACGAAAGTGATCCGATGACGGGGTCAAAGGCGCAGGAAGTTAATAGGTGTGTATGTATAATGTCCTAGCTCGAGGACAATTTTATAGAACTATAAAACGTGGAAAGACTGAAACTATATATGTGGGATAGCCAATTCCAAGGATGGTCAAAACGCATGCACGCAGGACAGACAAAATACCATGAGCTAGAAGCAGGCTAAAAATATGGGAGATGAATAACCTCACCCCCACGCTCCAAAAAGAAATTAGAGTCGGACTCCAGAATACTAAAAAGTTAATAGGAGAAATCCGTAATTCAACATGAACCCCAAACCACCGAAATGAGAAGCCAATTTAAGGTCCATAAAATACATCATGCAATCCGTCCAATCGTCGATGGTACAGAGAGCGCCTATCACAAATTGGCAAGATACTTACATAATAAAATAAAAGATAGTTTTGATTTTGTAAAAATTATACAATTAAATATTCCATTGAATTAACCAGGCTTTTGGGATCTGTAACTTGTTCTGACGAATCCAAACTCATCTCTTTCGAGATAACAAGTCTATTTACAAATGTACCTGTTGACTAAACCCTCCAGATTTTAGAATGCAATTTACGTCACCATGTGAGAATATCGGACATCGAAATTGATGAGGTAATGAATTTGCTACAGATTGTCTTGAAATATAATTATTTCACCTTCAATGATAAAATTTATTCTCAACCCTTGTGATACATATTCTGATAACATTATTCCTGCTGACTCTGTACATCCGAAAGCCCAAAAAATGGCCTTATTTCGTTCAAGTCTGCATCGTGCCATGGCTATCCCCCTTTCCCCGGAAACGCTAGAAACGGGATTAGTTACGATGGAAACTATTGCTAAAAATAACGGGTTACAATTCACAGTGAGTAAGACGAATGTAGAGTAAGAAAATAAATAAAAATAATAATACGGCTTCCACATTAGTTGATGCAGTAACCAATGGCAATTATACCCATTCCTTTTATGGGTAAAATAAGTTACAAATTAGGACGTTTACTTAAAACCTATGGATTTAGAGTAGCCTTCTCCACTAGTAATAATTTGAAAAAGAACCTGATCCACTCTTTACAATTCGCTGGTGATAAACTTTCTCGGTCTGGGGTTCACAAAATTACCTGCGGTGACTGTCCGAAATATTATGTCGGTCAAACAGGTCGAGCTCTAGTTACTAGACACAAGGAACATATTCCCACCAAAAGTGGTCATGTACGCGAGGTTCCTCTTTAACTGAACATTTTACACAAAAGGCTCACGCGCCTAATGCTCCGGCCAGTATCTAACTACTTCATTCCGAAGTTAAGGGTATGAATTAGACATATTAGAAGAAATGAAGATTTTTAAACATCTACATCCTCATCTACATCCATACTCCGCAAGCCACCTGACGGTGTGTGGCGGAGGGTACCCTGAGTACCTCTATCGGTTCTCCCTTCCGTTCCAGTCTCGTATTGTTCGTGGAAAGAAGGATTGTCGGTATGCTTCTGTGTGGGCTCTAATCTCTCTGATTTTATCCTCATGGTCTCTTTGCGAGATATACGTAGGAGGGAGCAATATACTGCTTGACTCTTCGGTGAAGGTATGTTCTCGAAACTTTAACAAAAGCCCGTACCGAGCTACTGAGCGTCTCTCCTGCAGAGTCTTCCACTGGAGTTTATCATCTCCGTAACGCTTTCGCGATTACTAAATGATCCTGTAACGAAGCGCACTGCTCTCCGTTGGATCTTCTCTATCTCTTCTATCAACCCTATCTGGTACGGATCCCACACTGTTGAGCAGTATTCAAGCAGTGGGCGAACAAGAGTACTGTAACCTACTTCCTTTGTTTTCGGAATGCATTTCCTTAGGATTCTTCCAATGAATCTCAGTCTGGCATCTGCTTTACCGACGATCAACTTTATATGATCATTCCATTTTAAATCACTCCTAATGCGTACTCCCAGATAATTTATGGCATTAACTGCTTCCAGTTGCTGACCTATTTTGTAGCTAAATGATAAGGGATCTATCTTTCTATGTATGGCATGACGAAGACTGCATCCTTAACGAACAACTCCAGTTAAAAACAAAAATTGTTTCGAAGGTTTTATCCCTTTGCTCAGTGCTCCACATTCTACCATACGACATAGAAGATAGCCGATGCGTTCATGCGGTGGCTTGGGGTCACGAATGATCAATTCGTTCGGTCACGCTCTTGGTTCCCTTAATTTGAGTTATGACGGCTGCCCTTACAAACGTGGGCACACTAATACACATGCTTTTTTCTTTCATTTAACGCCTTATAATGAGTGATTCTTGTACATGTTCACAGTACTCTCTCTTGTTGCAAGCTCTAATATTTCTAATATGGTCCAAATAGCCATTCCCATTTAGTTATAATTATCCAAGTTGAATATGGTCATTCAAGGATGTTTTTAGTCGTATTCATTCCAAGTCCGAGCTCTGGCCTAAAATTAGGAAATAAATCCTTAACACTTTTTAAAAAAAGTTGAAGTGACGTTGTACGTCTCTTCACGCATATATACATAACTTTGCATACCATTTTGTTAACACCTGATATCACTAATTACGTTGACCTCTGTCTGTCAATAGTCAGTGCCTACTGCTTAATTTCGATCTGCACTTCGTTTTTAATTATCTTGAAGAAGGCCTCTTCCTATTACTTGTTCAACGAGCCCTCGTATTACTGAATTTTGACTATTCTGTTGTTCAGACAAATAGTGTTTAAAGTTGTTTTCACTTTTTGCTTTATTAATAGGATCCTCTTTATGCAACTTGTCTTTGGAAATGTTTCCTGAATATCTAATACAAATGGAACACTGAGAAACTGCTTAAAATGTAAAACAAAATGACCATTAGAATCTAGTGTGCCATCGATGTCTAGGTCATTATAGCAGTAGCTCAGCCAGAGAAAAACATGGATGTAATGTTCATGAAGGAAGGAATCCAGTGTCACCTAAAATAATGAAGAGAAATCATGCAAAACTTTGATGAGAATGACTGGACCGGAAACTGAGCTCCGCAATGCAGTGCACCCGTTTAGCACATTTAAATCTATAAAACCACTTTCAGTGTAAAAAGTTGGAGCAAAATTTATGACTGCATTCATTCTTAAATTGGTTTCCTTCGACTGTCACACACTTTCACTGCGATTGGCGATGATTATTACATCTCCTTATAGATTACATCTTGTGCCTGAAGGACTAACAAGAAAAATTCAGGTGTTGTACAAAGACTGTACTAGCTGTGTACATATTGGGGAAAGACGATCATAATGGTTTGAGACCGAGAGTGGAGTTCAGCAAGGAAGTGCACTGCCCCCACTATTGTTCATCACTGTTATGGATATTATAATGAAGAACGTCAGGGAGAAGTCAGGCGAACTGTATGCATTTGCCTTTGCTGATCATAATATAGGATGAAACGGAAGAGGAAGAACAGATCAGACGCGATGAATGGAAATCTCAGTTTCAGAAATATTACCTCAACATCAGGAAGACCAAGACAGTGGTGATGTCAATCAACAGAGATGGACAACCAGCAAGTGTAAAACTATGAGACCACCAACTAGAGTGTGTGGACAGTTTTCCTTACCTTTGAAGTGTAATCTCCAGTGATAATTTGGTCAGATATGAAATCACAACAGAGTGCAAAAAGGATCTGAATTCTACCAACAAATAAGATAACTTTTATGGGATGACTTGATTCTAAAACCGGCCAAACTGATGATGTTTAATAGCTATTTCATACCAATATTGACATATGATATTGAAACATGTACCCTCACCAAAAGAGATTCATCAAGGCTGCAAGCATCAGAGATGAAATTCCTTAGATCCGCCATCCAGAAGACCAAAATGGACAAGTTAAGGAATGAGGAGGTGAGGAAAGAAGCCGGAATAAATACATCCCTATTAGATCGAATTGGCGCATCTAGACTTCGATGGTACAGGCATGTGATGAGAATGGAGCAAACTAGAACAACCAAAATAAATTTGGAAAGACAGGTCGATGGGAAAAGACCTCAAGGAAGACCTCCAACCCGATGGATGGACTTGATTAATGTATTTGGACAGGACGAAGTGGAAGAGGCTCACTACCAGTACCCAGGAAACTGGAACTGTTAAATGATGATGATGATAGATTACATCATATAATTTGTTGGAAGAATACAGATTACTGCCGTAAGTTCATTTTGCGTACTGCATATGCCAGTAACTAGCTTACATAGCATCAGAAACTAAGAAAATTCTTGTAAACAAGAAATAAGCACATTGCACTTCAGTTTGCTGCATGTCACTTATGGTATACAGGTTAACGCTCACGAATTCCATTTTAAGGCTGTCTACAGTTTTACAGAAGTAATATTCTGATGATCTGTATTACTTGAAGGAATGATAACCAGCAATATTCTTATCTTTTGTCAGAGATATTTGCGTCACAGACGGCTGCTAGATATTTTTCAAGGTAACTCTGTTGTCATGAGGAAGCCCTATAATCCAAAGCAATCTGCTGCATCCTGCCTATCACAAAATTTCCAAGGCAATCATATCATCACTCCGTCTTCAGGCCAAGAGTGGCCCGCCGTGTCATCCTCAGTGGAGGATGCGGATAGGAGGGGCGTGAGTTCAGCACACCGCTCTCCCGGTCTTTATGATGGTATTCTTGACCGAAGGCGCTACTATTAGGTCGAGTAGCTCGTCAATTGGCATCACTAGGCTGAGTGCATCCCGAAAAATGGCAACAGCGCATGGCAGCCGGCATGGTTACCCATCCAAGCGCCGACCACGCCCTACAGCGCTTAACTTCGGTGATCTCACGGGAACCGGTGTATCCACTGCGGAAAGGCCGTTGCCTAATCACATCATCACAGACTAATTAATTTGTTTGGTGGATTTCTGTGCAGTGCTGTATAAAATTCATTAGAAAAGTATAAAAGCAAAACCAGAATTCCATTTTAAGGCTGTCTACGATTAATTAAATGTATGAGATGTAATAGTGGTGGCGAATTGTCTGCTCGTTCACTCTGGCTGAATGTTGGGATTTTGCTGCACGCTTTGGATTGCTTTCGCTTCCACGGAATAATTGAAAATATAGCCCAGGCTAGTATTACGCTGGCAGAGTGCAGCGACCTGCGTCCAGGTGGACGCGTTATCCTATCGCTGGAGGCTGCGGTCGACTGCTGCCTGTCTTGCCTTTTCTTAAGATGCGCAGCCTTCTTCAGTTATTATACTCGCGCCACCACTTAATAAAATTTGTACTGCGTGGTTACCAAAAAATTGCAGGGCAAAGATACGAGGTCCGCTTATTGTTCCCTGTTGCAAATGATTAAAGACACACATCTGTGAGTTTGAATTTCCAGGATATCTTGGACCTTGGACCTTGGTTTCCTTGGAAATGTGATGAATAAACACAAGATAGTAAACTTTATGACTAATGCTTAGTAATCACATTTTTGAATGCTGATTAAGCACTGTTGCCTACTATAAAAGCTGAAAGACTTGCTGCTGTAGCTTAGTCGTTGAGACTGCGCCATTAGAGACATCACCATCATCATCATCGTAGCTGTCATCATTGTTATGGCTCCTGCGCAATTCAAAAAATTGAAGTGTGACAAATATATATTTTATTATTAACTGTCTCACACCTTACTGATTACTCGTGTATGTTTTCTTTTTCAGTATTACAGAATATGCAAAAATTTGTAGTCTTCTATCTTCTTCCTGATCGAAGCAGCAAACAGAAGTAGCAGCAGCATAGGAAAATCTGCAGTGGTAGAAGAACTGGGTAGGCTGAACTTTTGGGACATTGTCGTTGTCATCATCTTCGTCAACTTCAGATTAAGTAAAGTGGTATTTTCAATCATTATAAATGATAGGTGAACCATTTACCAAACGTGTTGAAACCAAGAATGATAGTCTAAAATGGGTTTGTGTGCTTCCAGTTTTTAAAAATCGCACTGGTATAACAGCCAATCATGACGAGTTCAAAGATCCCAAAACACTTCTTTCCAGCTTTCACCAGCCGGTGTTGAATTGGCCAATTAAGATAAATATCTAACCTGTGTGTAAATTCCCATTGTTCAAGGCAGGTGATTAGGTCATGTGTGCGAAATGTCACAGACTGACTGACTTAAAAAATAACCTGGAAACTTTCGAAGTTCACTACACCGAGTGGGCATTAAAAAGAAATTATAAAACTTTGCATTAACGTTAATACGAATAAGGGATTTTATGTGGAAATGCGCAGAAAATTGTCGAAAGTGATGCAGGAAAAAAAATCGTAAATTTTAATTAAAACCATGATGATTATTGTTTCAAATGGTCAACTATAGCTCGTTTGTACCCAGCAACTGACGATGTAAACCATGTGTCTAGTTATCATCAGTAATCACATGTATTAAACATTGTGAGTATTTCGTTTTCTACGGAATTGATAAAAACGGTGTAAATGTACCCACTAATGTATATGATATTCGGTACTTTGAGCACGAGTGGATAATTGTAGGAGGATCAGAAGAGGAACACAGCGGAAAGAAGTTTCAAGTTGTATGACTGTATGGGTCACAGCATAAGAAATATGAGAATGAATTTATGCTGCCTGTTGAAACACAGAAATTTCCTATTTCTGCTCCATCGAAAACTTTTGAGCTTAGCATGTAGTGCTGTTACTGCTCATAACCAATCAGTAGAAGTATGTAAACACTGTTTACCTACTTTCATTCTAAAGAGAAGATAGTTGCATATTTAGTTGGTTGTCTGCAGCTCAAACCAGTCAGAAGTATCATGCCTCAAGCACAGATTCAGTGCACTAAATTCCAGTCATACAAACAATTAAAGCTACTATTTGCCTTATATGCAAACATCTAATGCTTGTTACAACCGGGAGTTAGTAATTAAATTCTTGTGTACGATGCGTATAGTACAGCTTTCTGTGTGCATTGCATTTACAGCTACGAATGTCCAGAGCTTCAGCTGTACTAAGCCGGCCGCTGTGGCCCCGAGCGGTTCTAGGCGCTTCGGTCTGGAACCGCGCTGCTGCTACGGTCGCAGGTTCGAGTCCTGCCTCGGTCGTGGATGTGTGTGATGTCCTTAGGTTAGTTACGTTTAAGTAGGTCTAAGTCTAGGGAACAGATGACTTCAGATGTTAAATCCCATAGTGCTTAGAGCCATTTGAACCATCAGCTGTACTGAATTGTATATTGCGCGGAATAGTTTATGGAATAGCTGTATCCGACTTCTGAGCCAATAAAAAATTATTTAAAAATTCCTGGCCGATTGAAACTGTGTGCAAATTAATTGTTGGAAAACAAGCAGATGATTATTAGTATCTAAGAGAAAAAAGCGTTTGGAACAGCGCAAATTTTGCACATTTGCAAAGAACGCGTCAAGCAAACTGATGTGGAACATACAGATCACTGTCATTTTACAGGTCGATTTCGTGGTAGTGATAAGAGTAGCAGTAATTTAAACTGTAGATCTAATTTCACGGCGTTTCACAGTCTATCAAATTATGATGCAGACCTTATAATAATGAGCCTCTGAGTTCGAGTGGAAGAAACGACTAAAATAAATGGCTGGCTCTGAGCACTATGTGACTTAACTTCTGAGGTTATCAGTCCCCTCGAACTTAGAACTAATTAAACCTAACTAACCTAAGGACATCACACACATCCATGCCCGAGGCAGGATTCGAACCTGCGACCGTAGCGGTCGCTCGGCTCCAGCTTGCAGCGCCTAGAACCGCACGGTCATTTCGGCCGCCACTAAAATAAATCCAGGTCATGTTTCTGTGATAGAAACGAACATGGAAAAATACAAAAATTCACTATATCTGTCGCAGTGAGCTATCGTAGTGCCATAAAGTTTCGCTTTATAGATTTCTTTGACATTCTGGAGTGCTCTCTGGCAGAAATGCGGCTCGTATTCTAAGTCTAATGAACTGAAAACAACAAGAGAATATTTCCTCAACAGCGAACAGTTTAATTTGATCAAGAAGAACGGTATCTTTCCTTACAAACAAGTAGCTGACGAATCCGTTTTATTGGAAGAACAGGTACCGCTAATTGAGGCGTTCAGAAGCTTTCTGATGGGTGAGAAAACTATCAAAGAACAGGAATTCCAAGGAGCGTGCAAAAGCGGGGCTTATTTGAATGCAAGACATTTTGAGATTACTCCTACTTGTATTTGAAAATCAAGGTCTTGCTTTTGACCGATACATGTGAGAACTTCCACACACTCTGTCTTAAAATATCGGACTCCGTTCAGCCTACATCTACATCAACATCTACATCAGTACTCCGCAGGCCACCTGACGGTATGCGGGGGAGGATATACTACTGCCATCACTAACTGATGTCTCCTTCCCCGTTCCACTCGCGAATGGCTCATGGGAAGAATGATTATCGAATAAGCCTCTGTGTGAGCTCTCTCGAATTTTCTCGTCGTGGTTGTTTCGAGGGATGAAGGGGAAACCGGAACTTGTTTACGCACTTGGCACGTTTACGCAGAGCACTTTTCTCAGGAGCCACTCTTGTTAGAGCGCTACCGACAGTGGAAGGTTAGTACAGCCATCAACTGAGGGCTCTCACAAACTTCTCGGCACCAGGTGTGTGAACGTCTGAGAGCGAAGAACATGTTTGTGTTTTTATGCAGAGAGAGTAAAGTTTTCTATTTAACTGTTGAACCTCCTAGGGAGCATAGTTTTTTTGAACTGAGAATAGATGAATATATTCTTGTGCATGGGAGATTATTTTACTTCACAAGGCACATTTGAACAACTTGAAAGCCCGAAAGTTATTACTGTAGTTTTGAAACTAGTGAAGACATAACGAAGGGACACGTTTACGGAATTCTGTTTCGGTTCGTTTACGGGCTGTTTTGCATTGCCACCCTAACTGATACCCCAATCAAGGAAACTTAAATAAAGACAAAGGAGAATAACAGGTCTAAATTGCTAAAATGCTATTTCAGCATAAAGAATCTCAAACAGAAAGAATTAATTCTATGACAGCAAGGACTGACAAGGGCAACAATTGCTGGAAGTAAAAACAAGCTAAAGTGTTGATAGGCCTACTTCTGATGTCATCATAAGTGTTATTCCCGAAGGCAAATTTTCACACGGCAAATCTTCGTCCTCTCTTGTCTTTTTCCATCCTCTTCAGGACCGCGTAATTTCCTCTTTGTCGTCTATCATCCTGTATCTCCTCCTTTCTCTCAGTCTCCTCCCTCACACTAGTCCTTCCAATCCGTCGGTTAGCAAAAACTTCTATCTCAACCAATGTGCTTCCTTTCTCTTATAACCTGCAGCAATCTGATGAAGACGTTGAAAACTGCTTGAAACGATATAAACCATAAAAATGAACTACAGGCTGGATCCAGTGCCCCAAATTAAAAAAAAATTGTTTTATGTGTGCATAAATTGCAGTTCGTACTGTGGTGTTGAATACGTGCTTAATTAACATTCAAACTTCTATGTAGGCTATACTGCGCTAAAAGCTGCAAGTTAGCAAAAAAACCGGTTTACTACCATTAACACTGTTGCGTTTTACCGTGTTAATTGGCATAAGTAAGACTACTTTTGTTCACCGCTAACAAAATATATTTTGAAAAGTTTAGCAGTGTATTTTTTTTACTCGTTTTTGTGTGGCAGGCGTAAACGTGCCCCATACCCGGGACACATTTACGTACTCGATCTGAGTCAATATAAAATTGTTTTGCACTCTGAAATTTAATGTTGAGTTGGAAGTATATACACCAATTTTTACTTTAATAATCATGTTGTAAGACTAAACAATTTTAGACGCGATAGGGTACAGCGGGGCTATTCTGCTCACGAGGCAATGGTATGTTAGTTCCTCACAGAGCCAAGGTCATTTTGCCTTCAGCGTGCGCTAATATCTCTGTGCTGCTGCATGTGGTTGTACAAAGGATGTTTTCTGTTACATTACTGACAGGACAGAAGAACAAAATCTAGAAAAATGTGAATTGCGATGGATTATTGCCACAGTTAAAGAATACAGCCTAACAAATTAAGATGTACCACGCACAATAATGTGAAATTTTGAACTCTTATTGTTTCTCGTATAAGAACACAGGTTACGCGGTACCTGTCCCAACAAATATTGCTCTTGTTTCCCACAAAGGTCTGATTTTCCGCGTCTTTCTAAATGAATGCAGATGGGGCTATTTCGTCCCGTACACTTCGGGCTAGTGTATTTCCACTCAGTCAAGTTATTAGTTTCTTTGATGTTTTACTGCGAAATTCTAGAGAACACGTTTTTTTTGTTTCTTTTCAGATGGTCTGTGCATATGGAAGGAAAAAGCCAAGAGCCTCATGGTCCGAGAAAGATATGAAACAAGCAGTAAAAATTGTTACAGGCAGCTCCTCTGGCTAAAGGGCGAGTAATGTGCTACAATTGTATGTGAATGCAAAAGAACGAAAAATGTTTACTTCTGGTAAATGCTTGTGATTTTGACACTGAAATACTGCGCGCAATAGCCTCTTGACTGTGTGGAATGTCCCCACCATTTCTATATATCGTGACTTCTGTCTTCTTCAGATGTTTGTTCAATATTTCGTTCGTGTAAAGGAATTTCGACCTTTTATATACTTTAATTTACTCACAGTTAACATACCATAACTGTATCGCATTGACAGATTTTTAAGAAAGTTTCATTATCATATTATGTAGGGCTTACATTTGAAATGAGCAGAATAGCAAATCTAACTACAAAAATGTTTAAAAATCCAAAAGAAATCCGCGTAAATGTGCTTCGGTGTCCCATACGTAGCAGGAAGTAATATGTTGTCCGAATCTTCTCGGAAAGTATTATCTCGAAATTTCAATAGTAAACCTCTCCGTGACACACAGTTTTTCTCTTATAGCGTCGCTACTGAAGTTTGTTGAACATCTCTGCAACGCTCCTGCGCCAACTAAACGATCCCGTGAGGAACAATAAGCTGGGATTATTGAAGCTAACCACGTGGGCATGGCGTACCTCATACTGGTCACACTGACGGAATGAAGTCACCCAGCCCTTCTCCAAATGAAGCATTGCTCATTGACTCATAGCTTCACACTATAGACAGAAGACTGCCCAGTCTGTGACGTCTTTCGCGTACAAATCACTGAACATCACATCTCAACTGATAATGTTTTATATTTTTATGGGGAGCGAACTAAAGTGAGGACTTGTCCTCTATTTTACTTGACTATGACATTTCTGAGTTCAAATTTTTAAAATTTTGTATAGCGTCTTTACCGTAGTCTACGTTTATAGGCTTCACGTGTTAGTGCGTAAGAGAGTGGCTGGTTCGTCCATTTTCAGTTCAATGAACAGTCAGCTAAATTTATGTGTCGTGCTATTTTAGATTTTTTACGCTTTTTCTGATTTTTTATAGAGAATTTTAGGAATGACGATAAATAAGAAAGGGTTTATGTTTTAATTTTTGTTGGATTTTTGTTGCTTCGGTTCTTTTAATCACACATGTCTCATAAGACATTTTAGTGCAGGCGCTAAAGAACTTGGTAGCGAGCGTGAAAAACCAACATATTATCAAGTGAAGGAATTACGTCACTCGATGACGTGCCTTGTGGAAAAAAGAAAGGAAAAAAAAATTGGTTCAAATGATTCTGAGCACTACGGGACTTAACTTCTGAGGTCATCAGTCCCCTAGAACTTAGAACTACTTAAACCTAATTAACCTAAGGACATCACACACATCCATGCTCGAGGCAGGATTCGAACCTGCGACCGTAGCAGTCGCACGGTTCCGGACTGCGCGCCTAGAACCGCGAGACCACCGTGGCCGGCGTGCCTTGTGAAAGCTACAGGAGTTGTGAAAATACGATAGGCCTATTTCTGAATTTGCTGTTGCCCCTCAGGATATTAAATCCTTTCGCCATTGTTATGTGTTGCCCGTAGTGTTACCTGTTTTCTCCTTTCTAGTGTTTGACCCGTCATATTATGTCGAATGTTGTTTACGAGTTGGCACTTTTACTTTATTTTAATTTTGTGGAAAGAAGCTCTTCCTGCCCCATTATTCCAAGTTAGAGATTGGGAACCAGCCAAATATTTGTCTAACGAGCGTGGGAAACCACCTAATATGACACACCAGCTGGCCAGTGCAGCAGACACAGGTTTTCAGTCCTCCTTCTGGATTCGTTATGGCTCTGACCGACCTCCCAGTCTCGTGAGCTAGCCGGTCCTGTATGCCGCCTAATAAGATAAATATCTTTCTCTGGCTCAATAAATCAACGTAAAAATTTTCATCCAGGTTTTTACTTTATAGGGCAATCAAGAATAATTTTTATGATAACTTAATATTTTCCGTGCTGCACTCAGTAATTTGGTCTCCGTGGCCGACGTTGCTAAAGCACGCATGCGCGCTGACGCTCGACTCGGTCATCAGCTATTTCGAATTCCGGTGGTGGAAAATTTTCACTGCCAGTATTTGGCCGGCAAGGGGAGGAGAGGTGAGAGCAAGGTTCCTTACCGCCAGTCTTTGCGCCAATGTCTCAGATTAAGTTCCAAACCTGTCTGTAGTGTCATGGAGTGAGGGCATGTGGCACTGTTGATGGTGATCCGTCCGTCACATGAGACACTTGAGTTCGGCGGCCTCCTTCATGCTGTTCGAGAGAGGTAGAGTGTGTGCCGGTACTGGGTTTCACCCTCTCCCTTCCCTTCATCCAAAGTACGGAAACACAACACTGTGCTGTACAAGCACTCGTCAGTCATCCATACGACACAGTGACAGACGTGACATTTCACATGAGGTCAATGGAAGGCAACGGAAAATCAACTCCACTAGTACTTTTCCATGAGCGGCGATACAAGATATTTGTGTCGGCTCCCCTAAACTCATGCCCTACGTACTGGATTACTTTGATTTTTGACGTAGTAATTAAAGCCAGGTCGGCTGTGAGAACTGTTGTACTTAAGACATTTATGTCAGTTTATAAAGAGTTAAGAACTAGTTGTGAAGATGTTGTTTTTTGGTTAGATGCTTGGGTGTAACCAAAACTTGAATTCCTGTAGTTTACACAATTGGGTTTTGTGCGAATTTTCAGACCCAAGTGAAAAATGAACAAGCCGGGTATCACCTTGATCAGTGTGAGGTCTAAGTGTGAAAGAAAAACCTGAAAGTAATCCACATAATTAAGAAAAAATTTGTGATTTGAGCGAAAATTACACTATGGATCTTTAGCCAAATTTTCACAGCCAAACATAGGGTGGAAAATGGACAAGTAGGACATTGAATTGACTGTTGTGGTGCCTAGTTTTGTAAAAAAGGATTTACATGCTTGAAACTAATTAGAACAATTAAGAAAAAATTAAATAGTGATTTGGGGGAACATTTATTGTCGGAATTTCATAGCCAAACGAAGATTGGGAAATCGACAAATGGAATATCAAATTGACCAACGTGAGGAAGAGTTTTGAGCAACAAGATATACTTGCTCAAAAGTAATCAAGGGAATTAGGTAAGAAATTTTGCTAAAATAGATTTAACTCCTTGAATCGGGCTACTAAAGAAAATACGTAATTAGTGATTTGAGGTAAAAATATTTCACGAATATCTGTGGCTGCCTATGTTAATAAAGTGTTAAAAGATTAATCTCCTCTAGGACTTCACATCTGGCACATAAAAAGTTGCATTGGTGAGTTATTTAACTCTCAAAATGCCTTCCTTAGCAAAAGGTACTAAAGTGAGTACATTTCGAGATGAAAAGCCGCTAGGAATGCGATTTGGTACACATCTCTGTGACAACGCCTCAGTATTGTCGCAGTTTTATACACGACTATTGTTTCTCCTGCAGCCGTTATCACTTCACAGTTAGAATGTGGCAACAGCGCTGCTAGCTGTCAATTATCTTCTTACAGTGTCACAATTATATCTATATCTCATGCATCACCTGAGGTGCACAAGCGTGGCCGAACACCACGGTCGCCTGGTAATCGCAACCCTCCCAGCGACACTGAAGACAGAGAAGCGTGTGACAAGGACCATCCAGGAATGCAAAATTACGCGAAAGAGTAGTGAGGAAATTCTTAGCAGCCATTTACACTTCACTGACCCAGTCTAACTGTACAACAAAACGGAGTTTGAAGAGGTGACGCCTGCATTCACTGACTTGTTATTCACAAAAAAGCGTCTCCTTGCCTTATTGCACGCCGTTCTTTATCAACATCCCAAAGTATCACGGAGTAGTTCAAATAAAGCAAAAAGGGGTCATCTGTCACTTCTCACGAATCGTGAAGGAAGAATTCGAGCAGCTTCCAAAGCAGTCTTATGAATGCTGGCGTCACCGTAATCAGAGAAGAGTTGTCGATTAATACAAGCGGGAGTTCGACATTCGGCCACAAATCATGCAAGCTGCTTTTAATTACCTCAACCGTCTGTATGCCAATGTCAGTCCTGTCAATTTATAACTGGCTAGCTCTGCAAATCATTCGCATATTAATATAATATTGGCTTCAAAGCCGTCGTCAAAGCCAATGAAAAAAGTAGAAAAGACGTCGAGGGCTGGGTTAGGAAAAGCATTTCGCGAGAGTAGGACCAAAAGCGACAGCTGCTCATATAAGATCCACTCATCAGGCAAACTTGAGGCGTTACGCTGAGGTTGTTAACGTGCACTGAACACGCAACTGCTGCTTTTTGCGCAGGTGCTTTGAAGCTGATTATCTCACAGCAAAAGCGAGATTTCGATGCGATTTTGTTGACTGCACATGCAATTTACAGAAACAAGCGACAGCTTAAGGCAAACGAGACGACCGGTGAAATCAACATCGCAACAGCTCGTCGAACGGTTCGTTCCTTTCCCGATCTAGATGGAGGAGAAATGGGGATCAAGTGATTCAGCTGCAATGAAAAGTACGGGAGCAGAGTTTGAGCCCGATCAATACTGCTTGATCGGAAAACAGAGTTGCGAGTAATGGATGGGATACTATCAGTCATGAAAAATTAGTGCTTATTTAATAACCACTGGTCAAAACATGACTGTGGTTTTGCATCCCAGTCACGACATGTCTTACTAATTGAAACTTCCCCTTTGTAAGTGAAGAATGACAGTTTGATTTTCAATCAGCTGAGTAAAACTGAACGTACTCAGATAGTTCTCTCTTTACTTATTCTGATCATCACTAAACTGACACACAATATTTTTAGCCCAACGCAATCTGACTTTCAATAATCCCTACAAAAGAACGTCCCTGACTAACAAAAGCCTATACCTTTCATGAATCACTAACCTCACAAAAACCTTCGTTACTCGACCTACTGCAATATAGCGAGCGCCGCCAATACGGCCAGCTAAAAAGAAATTCTAATTACTGAATGCACTAACTACTGATAGGCATAGTTAGCAAATGAAAGATTTTGATATAGAACAAACAACACTTAATAGTGTTCAAAAGTCATAATATACAGGGTGTTACAAAAAGGTACTGCCAAACTTTCAGGAAACATTCCTCACACACAAAGAAAGAAAATATGTTAGGTAAACATGTGTCCGGAAACGCTTACTTTCCACGTTAGAGCTCATTTTATTACTTCTCTTCAAATCACATTACTCATGGAATAGAAACACACAGTAACAGAACGTACCAGCGTGACTTCAAACACTTTGTTACAGGAAATGTTCAAAATGTCCTCCGTTAGCGAGGGCACATGCATCCACCCTCCGTCGCATGGAATCCCTGATGCGCTGATGCAGCCCTGCAGAATGGCGTATTGCTTCACAGCCGTCCATAATACGAGCACGAAGAGTCTCTACATTTGGTACCGGGGTTGCGTAGACAAGAGATTTCAAATGCCTCCATAAATGAAAGTCAAAGGGGTTGAGGTCAGGAGAGCGTGGAGGCCATGGAATTGGTCCGCCTCTACCAATCCATAGGTCACCGAATTTGTTGTTGAGAAGCGTAAGAACACTTCGACTGAAATGTGCAGGAGCTCCATCGTGCATGAACCACATGTTGTGTCGTACTCGTAAAGGCACATGTTCTAGCAGCACAGGTAGAGTATCCCGTATCAAATCATGATAACGTGCTCCATTGAGCATAGGTGGACGACGAAACTAAAATGAGCTCTAACATGGAAATTAAGCGTTTCCGGACACATGTCCATACAACATCTTTTCTTTATTTGTGTGTGAGGAATGTTTCCTGAAAGTTTGACCGTACCTTTTTGTAACACCCTGTATATATCAGTTCATGACATCCAGTCTTACGAATTTCCTTTTTCTGACGGACACACGTCCAGATCGTCCGCTCATAGTAACCTCTGAAAACTCTGGCATCTCTCTCCCCACATCCACCACTGCTGGCGGCTCACCTCCAACTGTCCAGCGCTACGGGCGTTCTCATCCAACTGCCCAACGCTCCACTAGCGAATATTCCAACAATGAGTCCAACCAGCCACAGACTGCACACAGCGCAGTCAGCGATTTTCATACAGAGTACTACGTGGCGTTACCAACATAAAAACCTAAACAGCCTATTTACATAATTGACTCACAAGCTCGAACTCCTGTTGGTTATATTCGACATCTTCTCCAGCAAGTGCTGTCGTCTTTCGTAGCTTGCCGAAAATTGTACTCAGGCGTCTCTAAAAGAACGCCGTGAATTTCAGAGCTGAAAGTCAAATAATTTTTATGACATTCAGGCGTGTCACTAGCTGAAGTTCATAGAGATGTTGCTGCAGGTTCTCCTGAAACAGGAACAGTTTCTGAGACGTCTGATTCTGACCAAGACAGAACCGCAAATGAAAAACACGTTTCGCTGGTGAATATAGAATTCTAGCCAACAACCAGTCATTGAAGAAGTGTTCGAAGAATAAAACTGGGTTCAGACTGGGACTCAAACGTGAGAGGTTTGCCTTTTTTAACAGGCAATATCATCATTCGTTATAATTTTTTTGATCTCATTTCGTTCGTTATTGGTCGTTGTATTTGTTTCGGACAGACGTCACACGATGCATGTTCAAGTTCATCGTTGATACATTCACTCAGTTCTTTTATTACAGAGGGCAGCTATCCGTCTGACCGAACACTTTGAGCTACCGTGCCGGCAGCCGATCAAGCTATACAAGCAGAACTCAAAACCCTGCCTCAGTCTTACTTACGTCATCTTCTACCTTCCAAACTTCACAGAAGTTCTCCTGCACACCTTGCGGGATTAGCGCTCCTGGAAGAAAGGATATAAGTTCGCAAGGCAGGAAATGTCCTGTCGGAAGAAAAGAACTGAGGGCGGATCTACAATCGTGCTTGGACAGCTCTGTCTGTAGAGCACTTCACCGTGAAAAGCAAATAAACGTCGCAGGTCGGAGTTCTGGTTTGGTAGGCAGTTTTATCGTGGCAGATAGTTTAAAATCAGTACACCTTCCGATGTATAGTGAAAATTAACTCCGGAAAAAATTTAATTGATTGAAAGTAATCAGAGACATTAAGAAAAATCATCCAGACAATTATATTTTAGTACTCTTCAGAATTCGAAAGTCTAATGTTTTATGAAATGATTTCTCGTAAAACAAGAAATAAAGCAGATTAAAAAAACATTTGACGTGCCTTTAAGTGATGCTCGTAATCATGTACAGCATATAAGATGCCGAATGAGAATTAAAAGTTTAGTGTCTATGTTAGAAGTGAAGAATTATTAAGACAGCTAGAGATGGCTAAAATGGTTCAAATGGCTCTGAGCACTATGGGACTTAACTGCTGAGGTCATCAGTCCCCTAGAACTTAGAACTACTTAAACCTAATTAACCTACGGACATGACACACATCCATGCCCGAAGCTGGATTCGAACCTGCGACCGTATCGGTCGCGCGGTTCCAGCCTGTAGCGTCCAGAACCGTTCGGCCACTCCGGCCGGCGCTAGAGGATGGTTGTCTGTTAGATTATGTATACCGCGCACTCTGCTGCTGAATGGTCTTTACATATATGTATAATACATGCCCGAGGATATGAAAAGGTTCCAACAAATTTTTCGGTCTCAAAAATTTTTCAGTAGAAAATCCTTCATGTACGAGGGTAAGTCCATTATTATCCTCAAAGTAGTTACAAAATTTTAATGTAATCAAACTGGAAACTTACAAGAACATCATATTTCGACGTAGTCTCCTTGTCTTTCAACGCATTTGCTCCATCGTTGTACAAGGATCCTGGTGCCCTCATAAAAGAAGGTTCTCGGTTGAGCTTCGAGACAGGAATGCACCACTTCTTTCACTGCTTTGTCCGAGGCAAACCAACCGTCCCTTAATGCCTGCTTTAGTGGACCAAACAAGTGATAGAAGGGGAAAGATCGGGACTATATGGAGGATGGTCCAGTACTTCAAGTTTGAGGTTTCTGGAGCGTTTCAGCAGTGTGGGCAGCAGTATGCTTACGTGCATTGTCGTGCAACAACACAACACCTTTTCACAGCAATCCTCGCTGTTTGCTTCGAATTGCAGGCTTTAGCCTGGCATCTCACTGTAAAGTACACTTTTTTTTGTTGTGCCCCTTTCCCCACAAGGTTCCAGTACTGGCTCTTGTGCGTCCCAAAAATCCGTAAGCATCAGTTTTCCTGCGCACTGCTGGGTCTTGAACCTTTTCTTGCACGGTGAATTTGGATGTTTCCATTCCATACTCTGCCATTTACTCTCCGGCAACGAAGGATCCACGTTTCGCCACCAGTAATGATCCTGTCTAAGAAGTTGTCCTCTTCATTACCATAGCTATCCAAATTTTTTTTGCAGATGTCCAAGCGTGTTTGTTTATGCAGCTGTGTGAGTTGTTTTGGGACCCATCTTCCAGAAACTTTATGAAACCCAAGTCTGTTGTGGATAATTTAGTAGGCATAACACTGACTAATTGGCAGACGATGTGCCACTTCGTCAAATGGCTCAAATGGCTCTGAGCACTATTGGACTTAACTTCTAAGGTCATCATTCCCCTAGAGCTTAGAACTACTTAAACCTAACTGACGTAAGGACACCACACACATCCATGCCCGAAGCAGGATTCGAACCTGCGACCGTAGCGGTCGCGCGGTTCTAGACTGTAGCACCTAGAACCGCTCGGTCACTCCGGCCGACCCACTTCGTCAATAGGTAATCGTCTGTCTGAGAGAATCATTTCACGTGAACGCTCAATGGTTTCTTCATTTGTGGCGGTAAACGGTCGTCCGGCTCCTTCATCGTGCGTACCACTTGTGCGACCATTTCGGAATTTTTTCAGTCCATTCGTAGACACTCCGTTGTGACAAAACACTGTTCCCGTACTGTACCGAAAGCCTTCACTGAATTTCGGCCCCTGATAAGCCTTCCGACCACAAAAAAAAGGATCACTAAACGTTGCTCTTCTTTGGTGCAAATAGCGGAGCCGCCATGATTAACAGAACGGCAGCGATAACGAAACTAACCTAGCAGCTTGAAAATTGCATAGGTATAACACCAAATAAACAAAGCATGCGTCATAACGTAAAACGACAGTACGTCCAAAATAAACAATAATATAACTAAATTGCGGATAATAATCGACTTACCCTCGTATCATGATAGAGAATGCGTTGGTTCAAATGGCTCAAATGGCTCTGAGCACTATGGGACTTAACATCCGAGGTCATCAGTCCCCTAGAACTTAACTAACCTAAGGACATCACGCACATCCATGCCCGAGGGAGGATTCGAACCTGCGACCGTAGCACTCGCGCGGTTCGAGACTGAAGCGCCTAGAACCGCTCGGCCACCGCGGCCGGCGAATGTGCTGGCGCGAGAAGTAACGTCTCTCTTATAAGTGCTGGCGACATCATCTTGATCATTCACTTTCCCCGGAAAAAGACGGTTATAAAAAAATGGAAGAAATTAGAACCGTAAATCAGAGAGCAGTTCCCAACGATCTGTGCATTCTTTTCAGTACTACGCCTGTTGGCTGGGAGTCATGAGGGAATAAGCAGAATGGATAACCACTTCAGAGACAATGTAGCCTTTATTAACTCTTTTGAAAGCCCACTGTCGGTCGGGAGGCACAGCAACAGGGAAAACAGAGTTGAACTTTGGGAGGGGTGGTAGCGTGGGCGACTGAAGCTGAAAGAAATATCACCAGCGAACAGTGCTACGTAAAAACAGTTTTACGAGACTGCTGGACCTGTCGTTGCAAGCGTGAGTAGACTAAACTTCTGACGGGCGCGTTTAGCTATTCCAGCCGCAGCAGGCTGTGTACTGCATACGCGGCCGGGGGGCTGTCCTTGAACTGCACAGTGCAGTAGTCTGCTGCTGCCGCATACTTCCCGCCGACTCCAACAGCCCAGCTACACACCAGTCGCCGACACACCACGTGTCATTGCGAGCAGCAAACCAAAAGTATATCTCAGTTATCTGTATGAGTTAGCGATTATAGGAGTGTTAGTATAATGTTCCGTCGCGATTGCTTTTTATTTTCGTGGCTTTATAAAGTTACGCGTTTCCGCTTATGCTATCATTAGAATCATATTTGAAAGGACAACGATACACAGTATCTCGTCAGGTTCATACAAACGAACACTTATAACAGTCTAGCGCACACGAGAAGGCAAATGCAGCGCTACTGGGGAATCGCAGATATGTGAATAGAAATCGCTGTAGCAGTGAAACTTTAAACGGCAGTCATACAGTTGCTGAAGGAGGCTTATTATAATAAGTAAATTACTACAGAGATGATGATGATGAAGGAGAAATGAACAAGCATACCACTGTTACCCCTAAGTAGAAGATCAAAACTATCTCCAGTGTTAGTAACTGAGCGAACAATAAAATAGAAGAAGTAAATCAATCGAAGAACTTGAAATGGAATTCTATTTGTAAAGGGAGTTAGACGGGGTTGTATGTTATCCCAAATATCATTCAGACTGCACATTGAGGGAAGAGTATCAGTAACAATGGGAAAATTTGGAAACAGAATTACGGTCAGGGAGAAGAAATAAAAATTTTAAAATTTGCCGATGACACTGTAATTCCGTCACGGCCGCAAAGGACTTGGAAGAACATCAGAATATAAGGGATAGTGTCTAATATGTTTACAACAAAAGTGAAGCAAGGTTTATGGAATGTAGTGGAATTAAGAGAGGCCGTGCCGAGGGGATTTGATTAGAAAATGAGATACCAAAAGTAGTAAATGAGTTCTGTTATTTTTGCAGAAAAATAACTTTCGATGGCCGAAGAAAAGAAGACAGCACCAGAAAGTTGCAGGAAAGACACACAGAGGCCGCATCTAGCCTGATGAACTCGTGCAACAAGTAAATCCATAACTGCGATCTTTCAAAATGGTTCAAATGGTTCTGAGCACTATGTAACTTAACATCTGAGGTCATCACTCCCCTAGACTTAGAACTACTTAAACCTAACTAACCTAAGGACATCACAAACATCCATGCCCGAGGCAGGATTCGAACCTGCGACCGTAGCAGCAGCGCGGTTCCGGATTGTAGCGCCTAGAACCGGTCGGCCACTGTGGCTAACTGCGATCTAATCAATGATTTACGATTAGTGATCTAGCTAATTAATTTCTTTATGTTGGAGGCACCATGATTTACACGATTTCAGGAACAATCTCATGTATGGTAAACAGTGTGTAAAGTGGCTTCCGAAAATTCTTAATGATCAACACAAAGAGTCCAGAAAGTGAGGCATTTTCGGACATCATGACCACCCACCCTACAGTCCTGACGTTGCATCCAGCTAGTGTTACCTATTCTTGCATTTTAAGCAATGGCTGTTTATACAATGGTTTGAAGATGACGTTGAAATCAAGACCACCGTCGTTAACTGGTTCAGTTTTCAGGAGGAAACGTTCTATGCAGAGAGCTGAAGAAGGTATTAAAACGCTGCGAAAAGTGCGTAAAAGAGAAGGACGAATACATGAAAAAATGAGAAGATTCGAAAACCAAAGTAAGGTCTGTGGCACTAACCTGTAACTGGGGTGTTGGCCCGACTGCAGGTAGAGTACAGCCTTTCTTCGCCGCGGCGCTACGACGGGAAGGGAGGAGGGCCCCTCGCCCCAAGGAAACTACCCGGTACTCGTTTGATAGCAGTCTGAGTGCACCAGGAGTAGTCCTGGAGAAACCAGAACGAGGCCCCTTCCCCGCACCTCCAGTGCCGGAGTGTAGTGCTCTGCCCGCTAGACAACGGCACCCACGAAGTAGACTCGTAGGAATAGAAAACTACCGACAAAAGCATTTTCTAGAGAGTATTTTTTATGACAGAATGGTCTTTACTTTTACAATATGTTCAGGTGTAACCCTAAACGGGGCAACGGCCTTGCCGCAGTGGATATACCAGTTCGTGTCAGATCACCGAAGTTAAGCACAGTCGGGCGTGGCCGACACTTGGATGGGTGACCATCCGGGGCCGTCATACGCTGTTCCCATTTTTCGGTGGGCACCCAGCCTCGTGATGCCAACTGAGGCGCTAATCGACCGACTAGTAGCGGCTCCGTTCAAGGAAAACCATCATAACGACGGGGAGTGCGGTGTGCTGACCACACGCCCCTCCTATCCGCATCTTCAGCTGATGACATGGCGGTCGGATGGTCCCGATGGGCCACTTGTGGCCTGAGGACAGAGTGCTTTGACCACAAACGCCGGCACGAAGATACGGAATGCAAGACCAGAGAAGGTGGTCAGGAAACAGAGGCCAATGGTACGCGGAATTGAACCACGCCGCGCCAGGCGCGCCTGCTGCAAGATGTGAATAAAAGCGACGCTCCAGCTGGCCTCGGCTGCGCAGATCGCCACCGGATCGCGGACGGTAGCTATCTGTGACGTGCCAACTTCCAGAAACTTTGTGTATAGCAAGAATTTTACTATTTTCATGTCGCCCCTTGCTAGCGACATTTGATGTATCTCCAAAGTTAAGCATTGTCAGTTGCTTTCTAGAAATAAAACTACTAATGTTATTTGTTTGAAATTGTTGTATAGCATTCGGAGAACGCTGCATCCCGTAGGCACCCTATCAGCGACGAGTGGGTAAGACTCAACATCATACGCCTCTCACAATACGTTTAAAATTTTTGTTATAGTGCAAACCTGCAGTTGTTATTTCTTCATGTCAGCCAAAAAACACAGACGTGTCCACTGCCACGGTGTTTAAACAAACAAAATATCCATTCACATTATTGCGACCACCGCCTATGAACGATGACAGCGTGCTATAACCACTCACGGACGGCAGATGGCAGCCCTAGCAGTGGATGGTATGTAAAGCGTGTCGGGGTGGGGGACACGGAAAACAGTGCAGTCGTTGTCGTAATGCGGCGACGTAGCGATTTATATGACGTCCAAAAGGGCACGATCATTGGTGGGGCCAAAAGTGGAAACGTTTCCGAAACGAATAAGTTTTTAAACGTATGCGTGCCGCCGTGGTTAAAGTACACCGTGTATGGAAAAATGGCGCTATCCAAATGCAGCGCCGAGTCAGCTGTGGTGTATCACGGCCCATAGATGACAGGGTTGAATGATGCCTGCGGAGATGTGTACGGGCGAACAACGGCCGTGATACGCCTGGGCATTGAGTCAAACACAGCTTGTATGGCGTGTACAGGTGCAGCTGCCCATGCAGCTACAACACGATACCGCAGTTCATCAAGAGTAGTGACTGGCGTTATGTGACGAACCAGTTGCTCAGCCACCATTGACCAGACGTTTTCAGTTGGTGAGAGATCTGGGGAATGTGCTGTCCAGGGCGACAGTCGAACATTTTCTGTATCCAGAAAAGCCCGTACAGGACTTACAACATGCGGTCGTGCATTATCCGGCTGAAACGTAGGGTTTCGCAGGGATCGAGTGAAGGGTAGAGCCACGGGTCGTAACACATCTGAAATGTAACGTCCACTGTTCAAAGTGCCGTCAATGCGAACAAGACGTGACCGAGACGTGTAACCAATGGCACCCCATACCATGACACCGGGTGATACGCCAGTATGTCGATGGCGAATACACGCTTCCTGTGTGCGTTCACCGCGATGTCGCCAAACACGGATGCGACCATCATGATGCTGTAAACTGAACCTGGATTCATCCGAAAAAATGACGTTTTGCTATTCGTGCACCCAGTTTCGTCGTTGAGTACACCATAGCAGGCGCTCCTGTCTGTGATGCAGCGTCAAGGCAACTGCACCCATGGTCTCCGAGCTGATAGTCCATGATGCTGCAAACGTCGTCGAAATCTTCATGCAGATGGTTTTTGTCTTGTAAACGTCCCCATCTGTTGACTAAGGGATCGAGAGAAATTCGGAAACGTGATGGTACGCATTTATCCTGCTTACACGAGGCATCACAACAACGCTTCACCAGAAACGCCGGTCAACTGCTGCTTGTGTATGAGAAATCCGTTGGAAACTTTCCTCATGTCAGCACATTGTAGGTGTCGCCACCGGCGCCAGCCTTATGTGAATGCTCTGAAAAGCTTATCATTTCCATATCACAGCATCTTTTTCCTGTCGGTTACATTTCGCGTCTGTAGCACGTCATCTTCGTGGTGTAGCAATTTTAATGGTCAGTAGTGTATAAGCAATTGCATTTAAAAATCAGGTTGGGGTGTATATGCCATAGAAAACTATAATATTTATTAGACTATTTGTTAATGGTGTCAGGTAGTACCAAAGAACAATACTCTGTTAAAAAGTGGACTGGCAAGCGTATTGTCGATACAGGCATTTGTTATCAGAATTGATGTTGGGTCCTTGATTGTCTGCGCATGTGTGGTCCCCACACACTTCCCTCAGTAGCTATCGGCTGCAACCATTAACTTCGGCGAGCTGTTCAGAAGCCGTTCCTCGGGTCACCCAGTGGCGGCGGAGGCGGCATTCGCTGGTGCTGTACGTTATTTTTATAATAAATACATCTTTTTTGTTCCCATTCTATCCTTGTGGTCGTGATAACAGCGTAAGAGAGGGAAATCGTTGAAGTGCTATTTAGCGAGTCTGTACAAACTTGTCTGTAGAAACGATCCTACTTGGATGCCCAACTACTTTTACATGTCAACAGTAATGTCATGGTGCTAATAAATCTCTTAGGTGTACCGATAGTGATGTCGTTGTTAACAATACACTAATTATACAAGGGACAAGATCATTCCAGTGAAACGTGGACCTGGTACTTGTTATTTCTTCAACAATGCGCTGTGCTAATTATTAACCATTAAACTATGGAAATATCAGTGTACTTGTTTAAATACTGCACTGTGGTGTTAACTGTTAAACATTTAAAGTGTCTGATTTAGGTGTGTCTTTTGATGATAATCTTGAAAACCAGGTATTAGGTATACCGAAGGAAAACTATAAATAGCAATGACAGCTGGTCATACGTTGGAGTGCTTGCAGAAACTTCCGTTGGCCAAAACACCCAGCCGTAAGTCAAAATTGTAAATATCGCATAAACTTCAGTGTTAAAGTGTCTCGCGTCATGTTTGGGCTATATATTGGATTACTTAAGATACGTCAGCCCGTCTTGACATAGAACAATGCCCCACATACCTTTTTTGCTTTTCCTGCAGTTTTTGTGGATTTGCACCCAATTTTAAACCAAAGAGTTGGAATACAGGCATGGTCGGACACGGATCTTGATGGGTGACTTCGACACATGCCAGTTTGAGGTACCTTTGATTTTCCGATCACATTTAAGTCATACAATTGCGCTGGAGCAGTGGCCTTGACATGTGTTACGGGGGTACCTTTAACTGTCACTTTGAAGGATAAAGGTCAAAAAAGCCATCAATCAGTGAGGTAATACTGGTAGTAGTCCATTTATGCTACACCATTGTATGTAAAGACAGATGCGTTTGCAGACTATTAGTTTGAATCTCAGTAAGTTAGAAACCATAAAACAATTTTTTTTATGATTGGCGTTTGTTGTTCTTAGGTCTTTCATTAGTTATTATTGTTACGCGATCTAAATGAGAAATAAATTTTCTATCGAAAATATTTATTTTTATTTCATAGAATTTTTTTAGTTTCAGATTTTTGAAAACTTTTGCCATCTGCAGAGGTAATTGTCAAACAGGGAAATGCTACTTTGCGATCTAGTTGTCAGTCGCTGGGTTTCCAGCCCAGAAAGAGACTACTGTGCTTTCTGCTACAAAAATCTGATTGAGTCTTTAATATAATTACCTATACCACTCTCGATAGGTGATGTTGGGATGGAACACTGAGAAACGTCACAGCTGATCCTGCTTTTGATGAGATGTTACACCCAACAGAAGCAAATGGTTGTTTTAGTATCAACAGCAAGGAAGTTACAAAAGTTTATTCATTTTAAAAAATTTTAGACCTGTGAGAAGTGACAGCGAATGTTCTAATTTTGGGCATAGTCTGTTTAATAATGTAGGTTTGTGCGTCCATCTATATGCAAAGCGCTTTTGTTTAATTTCTTCCCAAACTACACTCGTTCGTCCTCTGTTAGAATATTGCTGCGCGGTGTGGGATCCTTACCTGGTGGGATTAACGGAGGACATCGAAAGGGTGCAAAAAAGGGCAGCTCGTTTTGTATTATCACGTTATAGGGGAGAGAGTGTGGCAGATATGATACACGAGTTGGGATGGAAGTCATTACAGCATAGACGTTTTTCGTCGCGGCGAGACCTTCTTACGAAATTTCAGTCACCAACTTTCTCTTCCGAATGCGAAAATATTTTGTTGAGCCCAACCTACATATGTAGGAATGATCATCAAAATAAAATAAGAGAAATCAGAGCTCGAACACAAAGGTTTAGGTGTTCGTTTTTCCCGCTCGCTGTTCGGGAGTGGAATAGTAGAGAGATAGTATGATTGTGGTTCGATGAACCCTCTGCCAAGCATTTAAATGTGAATTGCAGAGTAGTCATGTAGAAGTAGAAACTAGTTACAGAGAAAATTTCCCCCACATCAATAGGTTTCTTTAATCTAAAACAAGCATAATTAGCATCGTTACAAAACACTACAGAAAATATATTACAAGTGTACTGTTGCACTGTATGAATATTTTTATAGCTTTTTACATTTGAATATGTGAACTTAACATACATCCACGCTATACATTGGAAATTACGTTTGTGCTGTGGATCGAATTTTGGTGGTTGTAACGTAATCTGTCATATGCTCAAGTTCGTTGGTTGGCTTGCAGTTGCTCTAAAACACAGAAAAAATAACTTAAATTGGCAGTAATTCAAACCATGACGCCATTTCGCTATTAGTGACATAACGCGAGTTCTGACGACTTCTGTTCCTTACTTAGGTGTGTGTGTGTGTGTGTGTGTGTGTGTGTGTGTGTGTGTGTGTGTGTTGTTTCTGTTCCGTGTCCTGTGTCACATCTATTAAAGCAGTAAAGCGTGTGTTGTTGCAAAGTGTTGTTTTTCCATTTACTACTTCTTTTTCTACGGCTTGTAAAGTGCCCCCTACCACCGCGATGAAATATAATAGACTACATTTATTGCCTATTAATGTCTACCACTGCTACAGCAATTATTGTATTAGGTAGGTAAGATGATGCTTTATAACGATTTGAAAGTTTTTACTTAGCTTGTGTTTGGAGTTAGCATCCAGGAGTTGCGATGTCTGCATAACATTACTGAAAAAGAAAAAGTTCCCACGTCTTTGGACAAGAATGTCTGAAGTACTTGTGGCTACTTTTGACACATATACTTTTAACTGCAGTTCATCCAATTCAGTAAACACCTCACAAGCATTTTCCACAGCAATTAAAGTTCAAATTTGCATAGTAAAAAACTTCGTGCATATTATCTCTCTATTCACAATAGTATACATAGCAAAGAGTCTCGTCTAAGTTGGCGAGCAAGATCAGAATCCTAATGACGCTTTTGGTACCGACAGTACTATGTATAACAATTATGCTTTGTTCTGATAGCATGTAGCACATTCTGTGAGTCAAAATAGAAGTCTTTGATCTTCCGTTTTTAAAATTTGACATAATTCGAAAATATTCAGTATTTATTACAAAAACAAAACATTTGCAGTCATTATGAAACTAAAGGTATTTATAAAAGCAATAAAGTAAATTATATATTTTTCGAAATTATGGATGTTATGCCATGATATTAACCCTTTATTTACTGTAACTGTAAAAAATATAAAATTAGGGTTCAAAATTTTTTCTTTAATACTAAATGGACTCTTACTGACTTAATAGCGAATTGTTTTATTTGAAAAATTATACAAGAGTCGTTGAAATACATAAAATGCTCAGAGGAGTTGTAAGTCCCGACAAGATTATGCAGGCGAATACATTAAGGAACTGAGAAGTCCCCAAAGAATCATACAACTAGGATTATTGCTGCTAGTGGTAGCTTCATTCATTGACAAGCACAAATGTATTATTCTCGGAACACTCTGAATGCGGTGTAAATTCCAACTTCGTACATGAGCAAAGTTCTCATCTGCCTCTTGATATTTCTTCTTCTTGGAGTTGAAAAGAGAAGAGTTTTGATCATGTTTGGTCCTTCCCCGTGTTTGAACATTTGCTTTTCAAGTGTGAGTAGGCCAAGTGTAGCTCCATGTTTCAAATTAATCAATGGAACTGACCTTGTTACGTCACAGTATGAAACATGAAAATTTACGAGGGTCGTTTCCACCTTTGTATGAAGTAGTCTGCATCAATAAGTTTTTGACATTCTGTCTGTTTCATGAAGAGACCTCACTATGCTAGCTTTATATACACGAACCATGTTTTCATTATAACCATGTGGCCCCACTTCATCTCTGTTCCATCTTTCAGGGTTTTGCATTGCATACTTTATTTCCATGACAATCTGTAAGAAAGTGAACTGCACGGTTGTCCATCCATATTCTGTGAAGTACTAGCACATACCTGAAAAATATAGTTTGGAAATTTTCTTCATTATCTGCCTCTTCCTCATTAGTACTAATTTCAGGCTCTGTAACATTTTTGAAGTACTAGCGTATGCTTGCAGAGTTTTTGCATTATTATTCCGCGGAGTGCTACGCTTCTTCTCACCTTCACCGTCGTCACTACATCAGATGGTGTATCGATATCAAGCGGAAAATTTTGTAGCTGAATATGAATTTCTTCTCCTGTAAGACCTGTTGTGTAATATTCAGCCATAGCCTGAAACGAAACAAAACCTTAGTGAATTCACTAACGTTTTACAAGTCACTGCTACAGAAGAATGCTGAAGATTAGATGGGTAGATGACATAACTAATGAGGAGGTATTGAATAGGACTGGGGAGAAGAGAAGTTTGTGGCACAACTTGACCAGAAGAAGGGATCGGTTGGTAGGACATGTTCTGAGGCATCAAGGGATCACCAATTTAGTATTGGAGGGCAGTGTGGAGGGTAAAAATCGTAGAGGGAGACCAAGAGATGAATACACTAAGCAGATTCAGAAGGATGTAGGTTGCAGTAGGTACTGGGAGATGAAGCAGCTTGCACAGGATAGAGTTACATGGAGAGCTGCATCAAACCAGTCTCAGGACTGCAGACCACAACAACAACAACATTACAAGTCACACATTATTGTCATTGTTTTTTATAAGATGTAATGCCACATTATCCTTAGCAAGGATATTTTGTATTGACAGAAGGTGCTGAAGGCAGAAAAAGCTGTAAAAGTCAAAGCAAAGAAAGCGAAAATCAATGTAACCTCAACTTGTTAAGCCATTGCCCTGGACCTGGCGTGACTGCTAAGTTACAACCATATTTTAAGTTGCAATAGAATACTTAAACGTCATTGTATAAATATTTTATCAAAGTTAACACTAGTACTTATAATGGTAGCTACATAGAAATTATCACTCACTTCAGTTCACATATGAACTTTATTTATATTTACTTTACCTCTGAGCGTTGCTTCATACACTAAGCAGCCATTTGCTATCCGGCTGTTCACATTCCATTGTGATGTATAAGCTTTGGAATAGGCTGCAGGCCGCAGTGGCATGCAGCGTAGGAAGCACAAACTGTAGGAAAAGGATCTTTCGTTCGCTACAGGTCTAAAGAGCTTTTGATTTCATATTTTCACACAGAATCTGGCGCTCCTATGTCCCGCCATTAAAAAAATGGCTAATGTGACATAATATCGACTGGAAAGTTAAAAAATAAAATTGTTGACCTTCCTCATGAAAAATGTTAAAATCTTACGAGACGGAAGTAAAAATAAAGTTGTGTTCTACAAGATTTTAGTGACATTTATAGAAAAACTAACTTCCGTGGTGTAACCTGGTAGCGTGTGAAACTATCGACATGGAATGTTTAAAAAATATATGCAGGGTGAAGGGAAATTCACGCAGTCGGGCTTCGCAGCGCGATTGCTCGCATGCCAGCGATAAGAAAATGTCTGTCACAACATTTCGCTCGGCGAGTACATCAGGCAGAAAAAGGACGTTAAAGAGCGGTAATATGACAACACTGCAACCACATATACGGTAACTACCTCTGTCAGTATATGCTAGTCGTCTTGTACAGTTAGTGCAGTGTATAGGCTTGTGGATTAGCACGCAGGAGGTTGTTGGTTCGATCTTGGGTTGAGGCATATGTTTTTATTTGGTAAATATAGTCCAGGTGGTACGGTATATGGCATCTTAATCGTCACCAGCGATTGCAGCAGGTCCTCTAGAAAACGTTAGAATCATAGAAATGGAAGATTGGCCGACTTTGAAAGAAACCCGTTCCACGTTGTGGGCGTGAATTTATTAGCATCACTTCATCTACTAGATGCGAGACCTGTTTTCTTTGTACCACCCTCCAATGCTCCAATAGATTAGTACCAACTATTATTCTTGCCTCGTTCAGGTCCATTACATTTCATAAGCGCCTTACGTTACCAGTCTTTGTAAATAATGTACAAACTCGGTTAATATTTGCATGTTTTACCACCATGGTTTCAATAATTATGCCTTTCAACACTGAGTCAGGTAAAGGCATCCTGTTTAGTATGTATCTCAACGCATTATTATTATTATTATTATTATTTTCGATTATTCCCATTTAAGAGAGCGTTTGAACTTGAATTCCTTTATGATGATTGTTTATGTTTTTTCTGAGCCCAAATTTTCTTCATGTGTTCACTGTGTTGTTTCTTTCGCTCCGCTGTCCATTTGCATCCTGGTATCTTCTGTGATGTTGTGTCAAATTTATGTTTTTTGATGATGTTCCTGAATTCAGTTCTATTTTCTGCATCGTTTACTGTTATGTGTGCTTGTCTGAGGTCCTCTTCAACTTCTTTTATCCATTATTATTATTATTATTATTGTTATTCTACCGATGGGATTATGGAAACATCACGTCTATTACCGTTAGGGAAGGAGTGTAATTCGAAACCAAACATTTCACAATTAGCGGTGTCGAGATGAATCATACAGAAGGATATCTGTCTGAGGGGTAATCCGCGTTATGTGGAACAGCGCGCAGGACTGACGGCGCATGTATAGTATATTCGCTATCCACCAGACAGGGACTAGTTGCGAGCGGAGTAACGCGCCCGTGACAGGCTCCAACGTACATGAGCACACGTATCGAATTTTCTCATTGTAAACCTCCAAACCAGTGGGGCAGACGTATGGTATACACAAACGAAGAACATGTGGATACGCTGCCGGCCGCGGTGGTCTAGCGGTTCTAGGCGCTCAGTCCGGAACCGCGCGGCTGCTACGGTCGCAGGTTCGAATCCTGCCTCGGGCATGGATGTGTGTGATGTCCTTAGGTTAGTTAGGTTTAAGTAGTTCTAAGTTCTAGGGGACTGATGACCACAGATGTTAAGTCCCATAGTGCTCAGAGCAATTTTTTAAAAATTTTTTTTGTGTCTATGATTCTGGTCCTTGGTGCACCCAATAACCGAGCTGGTATCGCCGCTCGTGAATGTGCTGCTAGATATTTTGCGACTCAATCCATATAAAAATGTGTTTTGTCATCTGGAGATGCGCCTTTGGGAGTCCGGTTCTCTCCTTCCACCATTGCGTGACAGAGGTCGTTCACGGACCCGCCGTACTCCAGCTACTGAGGAAGCTATTCTGGAGGTCATACAGCAAGAACATCAGCGAAGTACACGTAGCGTAACAAGGCAGCCGCGTGTCTCGCAACGCACAGTCGTTAACATGCTGCACGAGAATGGACTTCACCCCAATCATAAAGCTTTCACGCAACACCTGCAGCCGGCAGATCTCCATCAGCGGATGCAATCCTGTGAATGGTTCGAACAACAACAACAGGAAGCCAACGATGACTTCGTGAACACCGTAATATGGTTGGATGAAGCAGCATTCACTCTTGAGGGTGTCTCCAATATGTACGTTGCCCACCGTTGATGTGAGGTTAACCAGCACGTCTCCAGCGTCCGTGGATACCAAGTTCCCTTTGGTACAAACGTCTGGGCTAGAATATTGGGCGACTGGTGTTTGGGCCCTACATCTTGCCTGACCGGATGTCTGCACGAAGATATCATGCATTCCTCTCAAACTATCTGCCTGATGCACTGGAAGATGTTCCATTTCATGTTCGGCAGACGATATGGTTCCAACATGATGGCGCACCTTCACATTATGGAATTAATGTGAGAGAGTATTTGCACAGAACATTTCCAGGGAAATGGCTCGCCGGCCGCGGTGGTCTCGCGGTTAAGGCGCTCAGTCCGGAACCGCGTGACTGCTACGGTCGCAGGTTCGAATCCTGCCTCGGGCATGGATGTGTGTGATGTCCTTAGGTTAGTTAGGTTTAAGTAGTTCTAGGGGACTGATGACCACTGCAGTTAAGTCCCATAGTGCTCAGAGCAATTTGAACCATTTTTTTTCAAAATGGCTCGGACGTGGAGGTCCATTTGTATGCCCACCGCGTTTACCTGACCTAAATCCCCTGGATTTCTTCCTGTGGGACACCTGACGGAGCACGTGTACTCTACTCCGCCAAGGCATGTGGAAGAATTGGTAGCACGTGCTCATGCAGCTCTTGTTACTGTGGGCGCAGCTTTGCTGCGAAGGGTCCAGATCTGTATGATCCGGCGGATTGGGTATTGTTTGGACGTAGAGGGAGGACGCTTTGAGCATCTGTTGTTCAGAGGACAACGTGTTCTGTTGTGAAGGTCATGCGGTCTTTAATATGGACCTTTTCATTGTCACTGGTTGCTAATGTGCGACATCTGAGCGCTCATATTACATGTAGCACAAATGACAAATAGATGTTGTGTCATTGTATTGTGCTATCATCTTTAGCATCTCGAAATTGATATTGTTTTTGTAGATTTTCTGTCCTATGACAGGTCATTTGTTTCAACTTTCTATTTCTTATTTGTCTATCCATGTATTCAACATTACAAAATGTTGTAAATTTAGGATACATGTGACCTACGAAACGGTGTATATTACAGTATGAAATGTCAGAATGAAATTAACAAATAAATAATATGGATCAAACCTTCGACTTCTTGCATACTAACCCAAAACTCCATCTACTACACTAACTGTACAGCACGACTAACGGGTGCTGACAGAGGTAGTTACCATACATGTGGTTACAGTGTTGCCAGATTGGCACTCTTTAACGTCCTTTTTCTCCCGGATTTACTCGCCAAACGAAATTTTGTGAGAGACTTTTTTTTATCGCTGGCATGTGAGAAGTCGCGCTGTGAAGACCGAGTGCGCGAATTTCGCTTCACCCTGTATAAGCTAAAGCTTCGCTCAAGAGTTAAAGGCTTCGTAAATCTCCCAAAACATGAATCATCAACTTTATAAGTGAAAATAGGTGTAAACATGGTAAAAAAGTGACCTCTTAGATTTACCTAGTTAATAGAAATTCCAGCCTATCGTATGTAATAATTATCTTGTGTTGTTAGTTTTCGGTGTAAACTGTTGCTATGTTTCAGGATGTGTAGGCCAGTTTTGATATTTTTGGGGTGGTGGTTTTTATTTATGAAGTGTTCTGCGAAAGTGGACTGTTTGCTGTCACTCTTCAGAGTTCTCAAGTGTACCTGTTCGGAAGTTTCTGCGTGTTTGCCCCATGTATTGGGATTGCCAGGAATTTTATGTGGTTTGGTATACTGCTGCATTACTGAATTTGTGTGGAGATCTCTTTTCTGCCTTAGTCTTTGTTGTACTGTGTTATTTGTTCTAAATATCAGTAGACTCCCTTGCTTCTTCAATATATTTCCAATTCTAATGAGCACTATATTATTGTATGTTAGTGTGTACCATTTGTTTATTTTTTTTTCTGGTGTGGTGTGCAATGCTGTCTTTGTGCTCTGCCTGTGTGTTTTCAACCCCGTTAGTAATGCACTTGCGAGGGTGGCCACTATCATTATCTTTCATTTTTATCTTGTTGTTGAGCCTGGTTTTGATATCTGTTTGGTATTCGTTTTCAACGTCAAATTGTTTGTTTGTATTTAGTTCTTGTGTGTAGGTTTGAGATTGAAACGGTGTTCTGTTTATCCTGTGGAGAACGTGTGTGAAACTGACATACTTATGAGCTTTGTGGTGGTTGACTGAGCTATGGATAACAGTGCTTGTGGATGTATAAATACTAGTTGTTGTTTCTAGATCTTGTAAAGTCCAGGAAATTTAGTTTCCTGTATTTTTTTAGTTTCCTTTGTGGAGTATATATGTGGGTCTACTGTGTTAATGATACTGTGTAGCTCGTCTATCCTACTATGTGTTTCGTCTATGAGTCAGATAATGTCATCCACATGCTGGTACCAGTGTATTATTTTGAACTCTTCTTGTTTCACAACGTTGTTGAATATTATGTTTTCTGTGTGGTCGACGAAAATGTTAGCTAATGTTCCACTAATGGGGAACCGAAAAGTAACATCAGGAGAAAATTATTGCACACAAGAAAGTGCAACGGAAGGGAAAACGTAATAAATGAAAACACAGCACTTGACTTTAAGGAAACTTACACAGGACATGGATCAGAAAGTAACACACACACACACCCCCACCTCCTCCTACCCTGCTCACACACACACATACACACACATTTTAAGTCCCTCATCACACAAGAGGACCTAAGTAAGGATCAGAAGTCGCCAGAATTCCCGCTACAGCTTTCAAAACCGTCTCGCGATACGCGATAGATCTCGCGATACATTCAAACAGCGAAATGGCGTCATGTTTTGAATTACTGCCAAAGCGTTATGTTAGGTTTTTTTCTGTGTTTTAGAGCAACTACAAGGCGTCGAACGAACGTGAGTACATGGCAGATTATGTTACAACTTAGTGATCATCAAAATTCTGTCCACAACACTAACGCAATTCCCAACAGTGTACGCTAATTTATGTAAGCTCACATATTTTGTTAAGAGTTGCCGCTCATACCGTTGCAGATGACATATTTTGTGCCCCAAAATGGCAACGAACATAGAAAGTATGCCGAGAAAAACGGCTACAGAATACAGAAACCTTGCAGTGACTCGAATATAAAAAGATATTATGAAACTCTTCACACAATACAGTATTCGGAACTAGACAGAACGCAAGTGATACGTAAAATCATTTTTGTAGTCCTTCGCAACAATGCAAATTTTGTACTTTTTAGAACAAAGAAACACAATGATGATGGCGAATAAAATAAACAAAAGTGCTTCGCATCAAGGTGGACCCACAATCCCATATTGTTCTACGCAAACATGGACGGTCAGAAGAGTGTTCAAGCTACAATCATACGGTTATTATCCTTCGTAATACTGAACGTTGTACTTATAACCTGAAATTTGAGAGAACGTTACTCGTTGCAATTATTCCTTTTCTATTTTAATTTCGATGCATGTGTAAGTCTGTGTCGAATAAAATTAGATTTTTCTCAAAATAAATACCCGCACAGCTACACGTTAAGCACTGCACCCCGTAAGCTGTGAAATTGCTCAGAGGTACAGCAACAGTGTTGCTTTGCGAGAAGTCGCAACAGTAACTTTCGGAGGCAAAAGAGAACAGCTAGACCCGTGTCCATGCTGTTCGCTGTTGTTGATGTGATAGCATTTTTCTGGAACACACTTCTGCACTTGGAAGAGCTGTCTGCTGCGTTAAAGTGTCGAGTTTACTGCGCTGTTCGCTGCCGCTGATGTCTCCCAGGGAAGTGACAGAGAACACAGCAGGCTATTAGAGCCCGCTGCTTTATTTTGGCTGCACATAATGTGATTACAACATAGAAACGAATTTACTACTGTGACCTAGTAACTGTATGAGAGTTAGGGCACTTGTCCTTTCTGTTCAACAGTAACTGTTTCCTCTTGGTAGGATACGAGTACGTTATTACAAAAAGTGACAACTCTATTTATGAGCTGACGCAGTCATCATTAAAAGTAGATGGAGAAGTTAATTAGAATTTCTCGTTAACAACACTTTATGTAAGAAACATAAAAAATAAGTAACCCAGCAAGTGTTTGTGTAAACGTCTTATGGGATAAAATACGAAGCTGAGAATACCTGCAGCGTACAGAGCTCGTTGGATGCGCTTTGCGGCGCCATGTCACGGACTGCGCGACCCCTCTCGCCGGAGGTTCGAGTCCTCCTTCGGGCATGGCTGTGTACGTTGTTCTTAGCAAAGTTAGTTTAAGTAGTGTGGAAGTCTAGGGACCGATGAGCTCAGCAGTTTGGTCCCTTTGGAATTCACACACACACACACACACACACACACACACAGCTCGTGGGATAGTAAAAACGCCTTATAGTAATGCACGCTGTGAGGACTGGACTGTATAACATACATGGCCAAGACGATAGATCCTGTCATTTGGTTATGTTCACCAGTTAATTTAAAATAATGGTACTACTAACACGAAACTTTACGTGATATCTGAATTGTAACTGTTCCTAAAATACGTCAAATGCTCTTTAGAGTATTGTTAGATAGAAAATGTACATCAAAAAGCATCTGAATTTAAAATGTGGCTTTCCAGTTTCCCCTGGGGCACCTGCTCAATATGGACGAGGTCTATTTAGTTTTCTTGTCTAAAATGCGCCTATTGTACTGAAATGTAGGTTACTAAAGCAGGCGAATCGAAACCAAAACTACGTTATTGTTACCTAAAGAGAAATAATAATGTGTTACGATCTTCCGTTTCCTTTATTGCTTGCTCAATATATAGACTGAATAACTTAAAATCCATGGAGAAGAAATAAAAACTTTGAGGACCGCCGATGACATTGTAATTCTGTCAGAGACAGCAAAGGACTTGGAAGAGCAGTTGAACGGAATGGACAGTGTCTTGAGAGGAGGATATAAGATGAACATCAACAAAAGCAAAACGAGGATAATGGAATGTAATCGAATTAAGTCGGGTGATGCTGCGGGAATTAGATTAGGAAATGAGACACTTAAAGTAGTAAACGAGTTTTGCTATTTGGGGAGCAAAATAACTGATGATGGTCGAAGTAGAGAGGATATAAAATGTAGAGTGGCAATGGCAAGGAAAGCGTTTCTGAAGAAGAGAAATTTGTTAACATCGAGTATTGATTTAAGTGTCATGAAGTCGTTTCTGAAAGAGTTTGTATGGAGTGTAGCCATGTATGGAAGTGAAACATGGGCGATAAATAGTTTAGACAATGTGGTGCTACAGAAAAAAGGTGAAGATCAGATGGGTAGATTACATAACTAATGAGGAAATATTGAATAGAATTGGGGAGAAGAGAAATTTGTGGCATAACTTGACTAGAAGAAGGGATCGCTTGGTAGGACATGTTCTGGGGCATCAAGGGATCACAAATTTAGCGTTTAGGTTGCAGTAGGTACTGGGAGATGAAGAAGCTTGCGCAGGATAGAGTAGCATGGAGAGATGCATCAAACCAGTCTCAGGACTGAAGACCACAACAACAACAACAACGATCTTCCATAGTAATGATGCTACTTTCATTGAAAGATTCATGCTCTGTTGCTTAATATTTTTGTTTTCTAGGGCACCAAATCGTAAATCAGCCTCTTTCCTTTGTTGAAATTCTAGCGAGTCCGGCAATGCTTCGCGATTGCTCAGTATGTGTGTAAATCGGAGATACATCCTAAACTCCTTTCCCCGTCTCTCTGTCCGTGTCCTCCTCCCCCACACTCTTTGTCCATCTCTTGGCCTCCCCCTCTCCGGGTGCATCACCTCCTGCGCCCTCTATCTGTACATCCCCTCCTTCCCCCTCTCCCGCTCTATCTCCTCCTTTCCACCCCCCCCCCCCCCCGTCTCTCTGTTCATCTGCTCTTCTTCCCACTCTCTGACCTTGAGCCTTGTTTATTGTTACTGCAAATTAAACCTTGGCTGGGAACTGATGCCATGTAACGTTGCGTGTACACATGTGCGCTTTGAGGCTAGGGTCCGTGCGGCTATAGCTTGATCCACACGGAAGTCGAGGCGCCCAGTGTGAACACAGGTGTGAATTGAATCACTCACACGCACACGCTGAGTAAGAGGAATGCAGCCTACACTTGTGCCTCTGCGTGCGTGTGGGGCAAGCACAGTCGCATGGCGACTCGGCGCAAGGTGCACAGGTGTAAACGCACCTTTAGACGAATGGGTAAATCAATTGGGAGCTGCTTGATCTGCAAGGATAATAGCTCAGTGACAGTATTTCGTCTAGTTTTATTCGCGAATGGATAGCACTACAAAGTTTCAGGCTATTCAAATTTCGGTAAGCCAATAAGCCATAAATACAAGCTTTTGTTTTCTGTAAAACCGACGGTGAGGAAGAAAACAAGACAGCTCATTGCTGTGTATACAGTTTTTTTTCAAAATTATGTATGATGAGTAAGAATATACAGAGTGTCTCTTCTGAGAGCCGTCAGGCGTATTTTCTCTGATGTTTGAGCAGATGCTTGCAATTTTTTTGTGTGTGTGGGTGTAGCCAGCCAAAAAAAAACAGTGCTCATCAAGTCTTTCATGAAACGATCAGTATCGATGGAAAGCGTAGGTTTGTTTCACCTTGCACACTAAATGATTTTTAAAGCGGAATTTTAAGCGCGCATTCGGTTGAGCGGCTCCAGATTAATCTATCGTTATATATTAACAGGGACAGCAAAACTCGAGGAAAAACCAGTACTCCAGCAGCGTCAGCACCTCCATGCCCCACCCTGACTGCTACCGCCAAGCATGCAGCTGTATTAAATGCCGCTGCTGGATTGATGTTTATTCCTCGTTTTTACTGTCCCTGTTAATACATATCAATAACACGCATGTAGGACTACACTAATTTAGGAGCACTGTTGCTAATGGACACGTAGAATCCCGACTTATTCCGCCCCTATTAGCGAGACGGAATGTCATACCTGGATTTGATTCCCGGCTGGGCCGGAGATTTTCTCCGTTCAGCGTCTGGGTGTTGTGTTGTCCTTATCATCATTATTTCACCCCCATCGACACGCAAGTCGCCGAAGTGGCGTCAACTCGAAAGACTTGCACCAGGCGAACGTTCTACCCTAGGTCCTAGCCACACAGCATTTCATATTATCCCGACTTAAAAATAATTTTATTTATGATGGGAAACAAACAGACACTGTTGACACTGGGCGTCTCATGAAGGACACGACTATCAGGAACTGTTTCTGTTGATTCCGGCTACACAATGCAAAAATTAAATTGGAATTGTTGGCCGAAGCACCAGAGAAAATGCGTCTGGCATGGGAGAGACACCCGGTATATAGCAGAAACAATTTACCTGACGGTATACATACTCTGCTATCGTCGTTAAACCTGACTGTAAGAAGGAAAATTAAATCGTACGTATTCAGAGCACTGCAAAGTATTTTCTTTTTCGCAATCGGTTCGAACAGAAAACATTTCCATTGTCATTTAAAAATGTACTCAGCCTGTGTCCGTCTGCAGGGCTATTAGCGTCTCGCCTCAAAATTTGAAGTAAATAGCTCAAGAAATTTTCAAGACTTTTGCTAACAACCTTTCCCTTTATATGTAGCCTACATCCATCCACACGTATATGAGTGTATCGTGTGAAAATTCGAAGTAATCGGTCAAGAATTTTTCAGGATTTTTGCTAACAATGTATCGCCATTTATTATATGTCTGACCTATGCTTATTGCAGTATCGTGTAAAAATTCGAAGTAAATCGGGCAAGAACTTTTAGTGATGTTGGCTGATATTTCCCCATTATATCTTGTAAGTGTTTATAACCGCATATTTTAAAAAGTATGTAGACTATCTATGTGTGAACGTTTTTTAGCATATCGTGTAAAACCATTTGATGGGTTGTCCCTTACAGCTCGCCGGGTAGCCGGTCCCCATAAAAATCACTTGTTGCGAATGTTAATAAGCTGGACAGACGTTTTGAAATTACTTCAGAGAAGATCTAGAGTAAATCTGAATAAATGCAATGAGAAGTGCCGTGTAGCTAAGTGGGTTTGCAGAAAGAAGAAAAGAGCACTAGAAAAGAGAAAATTGGAAGAAATTGAACACCTAGGAGAAGAGAAGCTAGTATGTGAAATGTACCAAAGATTAAAGTCGAAAGGGTGAGTTCCAAGCCAGAACAAATATATGTAGAAATAAAGAAGGGGATATATAGACAAATAATGTAACAATTTGAAGTTGAAATGGTGAAGACCTTTTTGAGATTTTTCTTAACAACTTTCCTTCTTTATTTTTTTATATATCTATATTTATATGTAATATACATTAAAATATGTAGTATATTTATATAATGTAAATTTTATATAAATTGTCAAACCTTTTCGATATATATATACTAGGCTTCCCAAAGCAAGACTTATGCACAAAATTCTTAAATACGTAGAAAGACTGAAAACCATACCCTGGATAAAGAGGTCTCAAAGGATCTACGAAAAGCTCAGATAAATTATTCAGATGTTTTGGATGGAAAGGTATTTAAGCAGAAAGTTAACAGGTGGGAATTTAAGGCAGAGAATAGAGCTCTGAAGAAAGCAAGAACAAAATGGCCAGGAAAGGAAGAGACCCCAAGCAGAAAAAATTATAGCAGTGTGTGTGTGTGTGTGTGTGTGTGTGTGTGTGTGTGTGTGTGTTTAAATGTACAGCCTATGTAATGTATCGCCTACGTCTATCCAAATGTTTATTAGAATATTGTGTAAAAACCTCATTAATATTAGTCAAGCACTTTTCGAGGTTCCTCCTAACAGTGTTTCCCTATTTCTGGCTGAATGTGTATTAGACTATCATGTAATAATTTGAAGTTCAAATGGTCAAGGCTTTTTTGAGATTGTTTTATACATCTATATTTATATGTTACGTACACTAAAATATGTAGTATATGTGTATAATGTAAATTTCATGTAAAATGTCTAGCAAAAGCAATGAACTCTTCAAGACTTTTGTTAACAATGTTTACCCGTTATATACATATTTATACATTATATATATTAAAATTTTTTAGAGCCTATGTCTGTCCAAATATTTATTACAGTATCATATTAAAATTTGAAGTAAATCAGTAAAGCACTTTTTGAGATTCTTATCAACAACATTTTCCTATTATATATTATAAATCCCTGTGTAGTATTTACATTAGAACATACATATCCTCTGTGTCTGAAACTGTTTACCAGAACATCGTGAAAAATTTGATGTAAATCAGTCACGAACTTTTCGAGATTTTTACTAACAAATGTTTCCTCTTGATCTATAATATATATTAGTGTATTACATCAATAAAAAATGTCTAGCCTATGACTATCCAAATGTTTGTTAAAGCACTGCGTAAAAATCGGAAGTAAAGCGAGCAAGCAATTTCCGAGTTTTTTTGGTAACAATGTTAAACAATCAGTTGTCTTTGTGTAGTAGTATAGATTCTACAACTTTGTTGATATATTTAAGCTCTGTATGGAATTTTAGTTGGAATTATTAGACTTCTAAATTCATTCAAAGGCATGAGATGATTTGACAGTCTCAGTGCTGAAATAAATAATTCAGTGCGTGATTTGAAGTATGTGTGTAATATAGTGATCGGCTGAGTCAGAAGAGTACAGTAGATTAGCACTAGAGTGGCAGAATGTGTTACCTGATGGAATGAGGAATTCTATTACAGAATCGGGGTCAGGAGTCGGTCACAGAGAATTTCAAGTGTAGATCTACTCGAAAGATGTCACAAGCTTTTAGGTAGAGAGGGCGAAATCTCATCACGTTATTAAAGACAGCTAAAACAAATTATGATCTGAATTCCTCACCATATAAAGGCAACCTTTTTTTCTGCTCACCGGACAAGGCCCTCTGCTTCTTTTGACGCGACCGTAACTTGTTTCAGTTAAATGAGTCTGATTTATGATGGCAGTAAAAATTTCATGACCCATCCACTCATATTAAGCTCACCTCATACAATCTATGTAAAAACACCCCATACATTTTACTATGAAGATTTTCTTCTCATTTTATCTAATGCCAGGTTACAACATTACACATTTTTAATATTTCTTACTTTGCTAATTAAACTGAAATTTATTCAGCAGATAAGATATTAAGGAGAGATTCGTTCGATAAGGAATATCGCTTACCAAGTTTTTGTAATATTAGTTGTTATGTGAAGAAAATATGTGTCGCCAAAAACCAATTATGCTGCGCCACTGGCTTTGAAATTGGTTTCTGTAGACTGTGGCCAAGTGAGCAGAAAGCCGTAACCACATTCCTCTTTCACCACATGATTTTGTCACCGCATTCCTCTATCAGAAGCTGAAAGGGGCCGAGTTGACATAATGAAGGTCTCCACACTGGCACTAAATCGAGACTGGTTGCCACACAACTAGATTTGCTGTCTGCTGCTTTCGCTGGAACACTATCAGCATAGCATAGCACGAGCGCCAGACATTTGCAGTAGTGTACCAGACTGCAACACCCCCAAGCCTGGCGCTCTGCCACATTCGTCGTCTGTATGGTCAAAACCATTGTCCAGCCACAACAGGTCGGACCGGTCAGGTATAAATGCCGTCCCCTCCAGCTATGCAATATCTGTTGTCGTCTGTAGCCAGCAGTGACAAGTACTCCACCTGCTGCAGGTCTATGAGCTGTGGCCAGTCCTCGTGGTGCCAGTTGTTGAAATGGCACCTTCCAGCTGGGGGTCATCTGCTCACTGACTTCAACTGACTTCAGGGTGCCTGCCCAGAATCCATTGTTCGCAGCCTATGCTCAAGTGCCTTCCACACATTAATGGCTGCTGAGCCGCTGTCTGCCCTGCATGTGTGCAATCTGCTACCGCAAGCTGGCGTCAGTGGGCCAGTGACATTGCATACTATGTTGGGGTGGTTTGCATCCATGCTTGGGTGGCACCTTCACTGGGCACACCACAGGCTGCTAGCTGGTCACATATTTGAGCAAAACGACGTGGCCAGCTTGTTTCTGAGTTTGCTGCTGAGGAGCGTTGTCACCTGCCCAGCCCGACGCAACTCCATGCACCAGTTGATGAACTGACTTGGCTTCTACAGCACAGCGTACCTGTCTGGCCTGGTGACTCTGTGCGCTGGCTGCCTTCTGAGTTGTATGTTGAACTAAGCAAGCACCGCCGTTCAGGGCCAGCCCACACTACTCGGTACTGACAACAGCAAGACAACACCATCAACTGCTGTACGAATTGTGAGCAATAAAATTGTTGCTGTTTCTGGCTGCCTGTGTGGTTCCACGACAGCTGACCACCAGGTTCTACATACCTGCTGCATTGGCAACCATCCTGCATCATCTTCACAACCTAAAGGTCAATAAAAACTCAGGCAACCATGAACCCACAACAACTGGCGTCAGAAGTAGGCAGCGGATTCGGGCAACATCTTACAGCATCATCAGCACAATGGGGTCAGTGAATAAAATATCTTTACTGCTTGACATTCCTTCAAGTGTGAGAGCAGGTCGATTGGACTGGTGGATTAAGTGAAAAGTGAATTTTATTAGAACTGACGAGTCCACAGACATAAATCAGTTCAAAGGATATGTAAAGGAAGACTATGCCAGTATGTGTCTGGGTAGATGTGCACAGTGTAATTTATTAGGTCATAGCGCACCATGTACGGAAACAGATGCGGTAGCTAAAATCCTTGATAGAGGAAAATTTTTTTCTACTGACGTGAAATGCTCTCATTGTAGAAGTTTAGGACAAATATGAAGAGACTGTCATCAGCCACAATGTAAGAGATGTGGATTGAGGGACAATGAGAGCGAGATTGTAAAAGTAAAGGAAGTAATGGGAAAGAATGGAATATGAATAATCAGCCATTAAACGGCAATGGGAGCTCCAAGTCCGCTGAGCGGTGCTTCCAGTGGATTTTAATGCTGAAAAAATGTATGTGGAGGCAGAATGTTGCTTGACTGCAGTAATGAAAGGTGGGGTATGTAGATTTTTGTTAGACGCTGGTGCTCAAATGTCTGTGGCAAGTCCGGAGCTCATGGGGGAGAGGCAGTTAAGTTCTCAATGGTAAAAGTATGTGGAGCTGGGGTACGTCACTAGGTTCAGCGATGTTAAAGTTTCCGGTGGTAGCAAAGCAATGTTAGGAAAATGTAGAAGTTTTGCCACGTATAAGTGAATGTTTCTGTGTGATTCTACGGGTAAGGTGTCCTATATAAGCATCATACAAAAACTGACGTTGAATAATGCTTGGTAGAACTTGGTGGTACGTTGTTCCTTCTAGGGAAAACTGTTGTCAGTAGTCTACTGCCGCAAGGTTTGTCTACCATGGAAGATAAATTGTTAAAATGTATGCACTACCCCTATGAATCAATTTGTGTGGTAAGTACCACAAGGCAGAGGGAAGCTACTGTGGGTCAACACGGTATCAGAGCTACTTGTAAACGTATTATTATATGTGGTGGAAGCCCAGGAAGATAATGGTGAGCTAGATAAAACATGGTGTTTTCTGCGCAGAAGGATTGTTTGCATACAGGAGATAAACGAGGGGTGAGTAGTACTCGTTGCAATTCATAATTCTGTGAAAGTATACATTTGACTTTTAGGAGATTATTGGTCGCCAATTTACATGTTATAGGTGAAGATGTACTAGAAAGGATAGATTAGGGTCCTAGTAATGAGCAAGCCACTAGTATAACTCCATTATATGAAAAACTGGAGCATTTAGAAGGAACAGAGAGAAAAGCAATGAAAAAGTTACTGCATCTCTTGTGTCATTACTAGTATTGCCATTTGATTCAATAGATGTTGGATGGGGTTTTAAGGTGATTAAAGCCGACACAGTGTATAGTTTACTAGACGACATCATTGTGGTTTATAAGAATGTGAAAGAGCAAGTACAAGGACCAAGGGAACTTTTCATGAGATTGCGCTCAGTATACATGACCTTTAGCAATGAGAAGTCTCATTTGCACTATGAGAAGTGAGTTACTTGGGATATGTAATTACCCAATACGGTTTAAGGACAAATCCAAGCCGCGAAAGGCAAAGGTCCCGAGTTCGAGTCTCGGTCGGGCACACAGTTATAATCTGCCAGGAAGTTTCATATCAGCGCACACTCCGCTGCAGAGTGAAAATCTCATTCTGGAAATCCAAGATTAGTGAATGCTGCACAAGCTTTTCCAACACCACCAACAAGCAAGGAACTGCAGTCATTTTTTGGATTAGTAGATTGCCGTAGGGTGTCTGTCCCAGAGTTTTCAGAGATATTACAACTGTTTAGTCACTTATTGGAGAAGGTGTTGAACTTTAATGGACATTGGAATTTGAAGCCACTTTTGAAAAATTAAAGGAATTACAAACAACTAGTCTGGTTTCGCCTTTCTGGATGAAGAGAAACATTTCATTTTACCATGTGATGCTAACATCCAAGCATTACTTTGGGCTTTTAAGCCCAGGACTGCAGGATAAGGAACATCCGTTAGACAACATGAAAATTAAACAAAGCCGAGAGGAAATGTTCTACAACAGAAAAAGAGATGTTCATGATGCGTGGTGTGAAATAGTTCTGCTGATGTACGGGGACAATGTTAAGGTAATAATAGATCACACAGCACCGAAGAGGTTATCAGGATTGAAACATCCATTGTGTAAACTAAAATGATGGAAGTTAAAACTGAGTGACTTTGAGTTAGAATTGGTTTATAAACCTGATAAGAGACTTGGTAATGTCGAGGGTCTTAGCAGAATGTTTGTTGTGGTATGGACAGTGGGTCATAGCAATTCAGAGTGATAAAGAGCACAAGCTGCTGAAATGGCCAGCAAACTATTTGCAATGCAATGCTTGGGGCATGCACTGTGGTTCCTGTCATGCTGGAGAACAGTTACTGAAACAAGTAGATGATCAAGTATTATCTGGTCATAGAGGACACAGAACCACAAACTGAGGAGTATCTGAACATTATTGGTGGAGACGGTGTGGACAAGACGTAGAGCAGTATATTAAGTTCTCATGCCATGTGCACAACGTGGGGAATCAAGCCATCAATGTGTGCTACTGCAGAAGTTGCCAGAATCCAATAATCTTTTCGAAATAACTGGGATGGACATTTTAGGATCTTTTAGCCAAATAGCAAAGGGAAGCAGGTACGGTCTGACTATTATGCACTACCTAATGAAAATGTTAACATTTCAGAATGGGAGGAGGAAATGAAAGAAGTGATCGCAGGTTGAGAAAGTATGTGATGTTATGGTACTGATTGAAAACTGAGTCAAATTAATAAAGAACCTGTTAGCATGAGTCCACTTATCACTATCATAAAGCCTCTCATGAGGCAAGCTGACCAACAACTGTTCTAACTGATCCTTGATACTCTGAATACTATCATTAAAAAAAAAACTGGTGGCTGAGCTGGTCTCACAAATTTTCTGTAGGGGACAGATCTGGGAATCTTGCTGGCCATGGAAGTACCTCGTCACACAAACACTTCATAGAGACACATGGTATATGTGGACAAGCTCTGCCCTGCTGAAAAATGTCATCATGATAGGCTCACATGAGAGGTAACACATGAGGATACAAGATGTCCATGATGTAGCACTGTGCCGTGAGAGTTCCCTCAGTTGCTACCAATCATGACATTAATTCACACCTGATGGCTCCTCACACGATGATGTCGGCAGTTACACTGCTGTACCTCCCCAAAGCAGTAGAAGCATGTGAACTCTCCCCAGTTTCAAGCCATACTTTCAGACAATGTTCATCGAGAGTACTGCAGATTTGTGATTTATTGTTGTACACAATGCGATGCCAGTCATCAACTGTCCATTCTTCCCAGTTAGGGAACCACTAAAATAATAGTGGTTTGTATTATGGTATTAATGGCAGCCTACCATCCTACAAGTAACTACCTAGACTGAATGCAGCTAGTCTCCAACCAATGGTGAGGGATGACATAAAACGTTGCAGGGACTCCATTACTTGTCCTCGGACGCCAGTCACAGATGTGAAGAGGTTACGATGTGCTTGGAGCACAGTATGGTGACCCTTCATTGTGGCGTCAGATGTGGTCTGCCAAAACCTTGATGATGAGTACACACGCCCTCACAGTGCCATGCAATTCAATATTAGACCACTGTCGCATCTGAGTCCCCCACAAGTCTGGATATTGCCCAAATCAGCCAGCAGGCCAAATAGAGACCCACAATGATGTCTCTTTGAAGCTCTGTCAGATGATAATATCGATGGTTCACGCAAGTATGAAGCATACCTGTGTCCTCCACAGTGATTCCTCAAGATCTGACGCTGTTCACCCCCCTCCCCCTTACATACCGTACAAGACCTGGTAACATTGATAAACATGAACAACGCTAATGCATCCTGGTGCCCATTAGTTCTGACAAAGGGAAATGCAACTTTAATCATGTAAATACTCGCCAATGGTCTCTAAATGTACGAAGTTACATTCACATCTGACCATGTCTTCTGGGCGCTTCACTTTTTTGAGGCAGTGTAGATCATTTCTCACATTATATGAGGATTGTTGCTATCCTGAATCGAATCCATCATGGTAGCACATGCAATGGTGGATAACAGTCTACTAGGTTTAAGGTTCCAGAAACCAACTTTATGTCGGAATTGATGAAGCTGTTATGCCAATTATTGGGTATTCAGCAAATGAGAGTCCATTACATTCATAGGATAACGGAGGACCTGAATGTGTACATAGAACGATCGTGAAACTTCTAAGCCCCAATTATTGGGATACTTTGTTGCCATACATGGTAGCAGCATATAATTCTAAAACTCATGAAAATACAGTCCTATCACCATATGCTATGGTCGGAAAATTCCATGACCATTTGATGTGATTATGCTCAAGGTAAGAAAAAATTGTGGACTAGTACGAAATCTTGCGAGGACTTTGAGAGAAGTCTGAAAAATGGGTGCAAAGTGTTAATCCCGAGTGCCAACAACGAGTGGGACAACACAATGCTAAACTAGCGACATATACAGTGGGTCAGTGGGGTATGATGACAAGCCCTCATTACCCAAAAGCTAAAACGAAAAAATTTTTCACCCAGTACTAAGGTCCATATCAGGTTATTCAGATGCCCTTGCGAGTGAATATCAGACTACAGTTGCCAACACCTATGACAGTCATGCTTGTCGTGCATGTTCTTCGTTTTAGGGGCGCACTATATTCATTGCAACCGGTAATGGCGGCTCTCCCAAAGAAGGACTGAGGAGATAAGAATGGAAAAGGAGAAAAGAGATGCACTCGCACAAATGCACACGCGATTCTGTATGCGTTAAGATGATGAAACAAGTAGAACCATATTAAAATATTTATGTGTTTTTAGGTGTGTCTATTGTGTCGGGTACCAAGAAAATAATAGTGTGTGGATTTTGTGGTAGTTTAGATATTAATTGTGAATGATGACGCATGGGGAAAATAACCAATGATAGGCCAACGATTAGATGCGGTAAGTCAGGGCTCATTATATTATAAAGAACATCAGGTGATGGGTGAAGAACTTTTTATTACTGTTTTATATATGAGTTTATCTGTAGATGACGTGTTTGGGCGGAGGAAGGGAGAAGGGGCTTCCTTCCTCCTTCACCACCAAGGATGGCAGTGGGGTGCATCTTAATTGTGGCAGTGCTGCAGCTCTATAGTTGCAAGGGGGTGAACACCTGTCAGGAACACTCAGGGAGATAGCTGATAACATGGGTAGCGAAGGAGGAAATGAGACATCGGATATAAAGGCACGTGAGAAGACATTCTGGTACGGGACGCGGAGTACAAAAGGAGGTTTTCGGTTGAAAGGTTGGGAATGCAAACTCTTGACTTCCAAAAACACTGAATGTTGCTTACAACTCAGTAGACACCTCTCTGTCTATTACGACAGGTCAGTGACCGACCATTAGATAAAGTTCAGTAAACTTGAGGTATGAATTAAAAAACGCCTTCAGTCACAAGTTTTAGTGTATAATTCAATACACGATGCATTTCGGACCCTGTGGGTCCATCTTCAGGTGTAATTCGTCTTAATACATGCTTTATTTGTTCTCTTGAATGAGATGAAATGCATACGCCTCTCACGAAAAGGTTTGCTGTTAGGTTACGAATTTCGTAAGTCAGACGCGGAAAATATGTGCGAAATAGTGGAAAAGTTGAACACTGTAAACTAACCAAATAATCGAAGAAAAGCGTTTTTAACGTTTTAGTAACCGCATAAGTTTTGTCCTCCGTTGTTTTCAAGCATATCACTTCATTCAACAGGCACATTGAAATCACCAACCATCCACAAAAACATAAGTTCAGCTTACACAGAAAACACACATTCACAGACATAACACTGGACAACTCATCATGCCACCCCACCACACAGAAACATGCTGCATTTAGGTCCATGCTACACAGAGTACACTTTCTTGATATAGAAGGAAACACCCTCGAAAATGAGATAGATACAATAAAAAGCACTGCCATAAGCAATGACTACACAGCCAAAACAATTGACAATTTAGGCAGACAAATACGCAGAAGCAAGACAATGCATGACGACACCATGAAAGAAGAGAAAATATTCGCCAGTATCCCATATCTGGGCCCCATATAACAAAAAATAGCTAGCATTTTCAAAAAAACAAATTTAACAGTTTCATTGTCAACTAACAATAAATTAGGAAACTTACTCATCCACAGCATAAAATCAAATATGCTAACATACAACAGCAGTGGAGTGTGCAAAGTATCATGCCCCGGCTGTCCTACCTACTATGAAGGGAAAACAGGCAGAAACTTGAAAATCCGTTTTCAAGAACATGTAAATGCTTTCACGCTCAACCACTTCGATAAATTAGTCATTGCACAACATATGTTGGAAACGAAACATGTCATCAACAATCTAGAAAACAATTTGGTAGTATTACATAATGAAGTCAATGGTAAGACCCTAAATCTGTCAGAACAACTGGAGATATACCTCCACAAAATCAAAAAACCAGAATCGATGTTAAATGAAGAAACAGATTTCGCAAGTCACAGTTATTTCAGTAATTTTAAAGATCTGTTGTAAAGTCATTTCCTGCGTATGTCAATTGTTTTCCTGCATATGTCAATTGTTTAATAATGATATCTTCAGCACTATGAAAAATTCGTCTTTGACCATACCATGTACAAAAACATCTGTGAAGTGTTTATAAACATGTGTTGCGAATGTGCCTCTTGAATGAAGTGATAGATTTGAAAATTATGAAGGAAAAAACTTATGCTCTTACTAAAACGTTAAAAACGCTTTTCTAGGATTATTTGGTAAGTTTACACTATTCATCTTCTCCACTATTTCGCACATATTTTCCGCATCTGACTTACGAAACTCATACCCTAACATCAAACCTTTTCGTGAGAGGCCTATGCACTTCATCTCATTCAAGAGAACAAATAAAGCATGTATTAAGACGAATTATACCTGAAGATGGACCCACAGGGTCCGAAATGCATCGTGAACTGAATAAAACACGAAAAATTGTGACTGAAGCCGCTTTTTAATTCATACCTTGAGTGTATTGAGCACTGTCACGTTTGAAGCTGCAAAATATGGATAACATTAAAAAAGGTTCAGTAAGCTATCTACCTGCGTAAGCTGTGTGAACACAAGGCATGCATCGTCTAGTAACACAAGTTACTGCGTGCCCGTCCCTTTACCCCCATTTAAACTTCACGCAAGACCATTTTCCTCTACAGAGGCCTTTGAGATGGAATTCCATGTTGGGTTTTATAATTTTTTATTTTGCGTTTATATCACTGTTGTTGTTGTTGTGGTCTTCGGTCCAGAGCCTAGTTTGATACAGCTCTCCATGCCACTCTATCCTGAACAAGCATGTTCATTTACGAGTAACTACTGCAATCTACATCCTTCCGAATCTGTTTCGTGTATTCACCTCTTGGTCTCCCTCTACGATTTTCCCCCTCCACGCTTCCCTCCAATACTAAATTGGAGATCCCTTGATGTCTCAGAACGTGTCCTACAGACTGATCGCTTCTTCTAGTCAAGTTGTGCCACAAATTCCTCTTCTCTCCAATTCTAGTCAGTACCTACACATTAGTTACGTGATCTTCTGTAGCACCACATGTCGAAAGTTTCTATTCTCTTCTTGTCTGAACTATTTATCGTCCATGTTTCACTTCCATACATAACTACACTCCATACAAATACTTTCAGAAATGATTTCCTGGCGCTTTAATCTATACTCGCCCACTATATGTCTTAACTGACATATTTAATTTTTCCCTCGTGAACGGAATATACCCCACTGCATGGAAAAGAAGCATAATTCGACCCATCCCTAAGATCGAAAACCCGCAACTGCCTAGTGATTACCGACCAATTAGCATACTGCCTGCTGTTTCCAAAGCAATTGAATATATTGTTCATGACAAAATCACTGAACACTTGCATGAATTCAGTCTATATGACAAATTTCAATCCGGTTTCCGTAAACATCACAGCACAAACACTGCTCTAATTAAAGTAACTGATGACCTGAAATATGCCATCGACAATCGAAAGGCAACAATATTGACGCTACTGGACTTCAGCAAAGCTTTTGACACTGTTAACTTTGACATATTACTCAGAAAAAATGCAACAGCTAAATTTCTCTGATAGTGCAATGAGATGGTTTAAAAGCTACTTAAAAGACAGACAGCAATGTGTTGTCTGCGCAAATGAAAAATCTTCCTCGAAACATGTTTCTTCGGGAGTGCCACAAGGATCAGTCTTAGGACCACTTTTGTTTTCTTTATATGTCAACGATATTTCGTCGGTTTTGTCCTCCTGTAAACATCATTTCTATGCCGATGACCTCCAGCTCTACCTAAGCGTCAGACCTGAAGACGTAAACACTGGAATCGCTCTGATGAATGATGATCTGTCTTCAGTAGTGACATGGGCGAAAAACTTGGGGCTTAAATTAAATGCAAAAAAGACGCAAGTAATCTTAATAGCCCATCAGAAATTAATAAGTTCAGATTTCCGCGAACGGCTACCTCCTATTCTGCTCGAAGGTACTCCAATACCATATCAGAAAACAGTGAAGAACTTGGGTGTAACTTTGGACGAGCATCTCAACTGGGCGGAGAATACAGTCGCAGTGTGCCGAAAGACGTCTGCTTGTCTCTATGCTCTCAAAAAGTTTCGGAACATATTCCCACTGGACTTGAAACGCCAGCTCGTGCAAGCACTCGTTCTACCGAACCTCCACTATTGTGATGTGATTCAACAAGGCATGAGTAGTGAAAACAAAAGACGGCTAGAGCTAACCATGAATGCCTGTGTGCGTTACACCTGCAACATTCGCCGATATGATCATGTTAGTGCTTCATACTCCGAGCTAGGGTGGCTGCGGTCGGACAAACTGCGTGACTACCACACTCTACGTCTACTTCACCGACTCATCGTCGCGCAAGCACCCCAGTACCTAGCTTCAGAGATTAAAAACCTGTCATGCCATCGTAATCGAAACACGAGGTCACTCTTGTCTGGTATCCTAACTGTGCCCACTCACAAAACAAAAACTTTTGCAAACTCCTTCTCAGTTGCCGCTGTCCGCCTCTGGAACAAACTGCCCCTTACCTTGAGGAAAATTCAATCTCCTGTTGCTTTTAAGAAGAAGTTGAAGCATTTCCTACTATCATCCGCATAAAATTCTCCACAAAATTAATGTGCAAAGCCAATCCTCTCATCTGTCAAATAGCAAAGCTAGCATCTCCTATCTTGCTCCTGAGATGCCTTCCTCTTCATCTATCTCTATTAGCCACGCAGTCTTCTTTTCCTTTATATTTTCCTTAATTATGTTTCATCATGTCTCTCTATTCTTCTCCTCCCTTCACCATGAGTCTCCTTCATACTCCCTGCTGCCAGCACTCCTACCTAAAATCTTTCTCTTCAATAATGTATTTTTCCAGGTGTACCTTTCTAATTGTTTATCTCACTTTTTGTATTAGATGTAGTTTAACATGCCTACTAAAACATATGACTGTAAAATAAGTAGAATTCCTGGTTAGATGTAAGAGAGGGCCTGAAGGCCCTATTCTTGCCAGGTTACATAAATAAATAAATAAATAAATATACTCGATATTAACAAATTTCTCTTCTTCAGAAACGCTTTCCTTGACACAGCCAGTCTACATTTTATATCCTCTCTACTTCGACCATCATCAGTTATTTTGTTTCCCAGATAGCAAAACTCATCTACTACTTTAAATGTCTCATTTTCTAATCTAATTGCTCAGCATCGCCTGATTTAATTCGACTACATTACTTTATCCTAGTTTTGCTTTTGTTGATGTTCATCTTATATCCTTCTTTCAAGACACTGCCCCTGCCGTTCAACTGCTCTTCACGTCCTTTGCTGCCTCTGATAGAATTACAATGCCGTCGACAGACCTAAAAGTTTTTATTTCTTCCCCATGAATTTTAATTCCTACTCCGAATTTTTATTTTGTTTCCGTTACTGTTTGCTCAATATGCAGATTGAATAACATCGAGGATAGGCTACAACCCTGTCTCACCCCCTTCCCAACCATTGCTTCCCTTTCCTGCCCCTCGACTCTTATAACTGGCATCTGGTTTCTGTACACGTCGTGCATAGCCTTTCGCTCACTGTATTTTACCACTGCCACCTTAAGAATTTGAATTTGAAAGAGTATTCCAGACAACATTGTCAAAAATGGCTATGAGTACTATGGGATGAGGTCATCAGTCCCCTAGAACTTAGAACTACTTAAACCTAACTAACCTAAGGGCATCACACACATCCATGCCGGAGGCAGAATTCGAACCTGCGACCGTAGCGGTCGCGCTGTTCCATACTGAAGCGCCTAGAACCGCTCAGCCACACCGACCGGCGACAACATTGTCAAACCTTTCTCTAAGTCTACAAATGCTAGAAACGTAGGTTTGCCTTTCCTTGATCTATCTTCTAAGATAAGTCGTAGGGTCAGTACTGCTTCGCGGGTTCCAACATTCCTACGGAATCCAAACTGATTTTCCTCGAGGCCTTCTTCTACCAGTTTTTCCATTCGTCTGTAAGGAATCCGTGTTAGTATTTTTGAGCATTACAATGAGAATAAACTTCTAAACATTTCACTGATTGACAAAATGAAATCAATCCCCAAACCCAGTTGTTCTTTATGAGTGTGTCAAACGCAGTACTATTCTGTAAGATCCCAGACAACCCACTTTTTTCACTTCACAATTTATCGCCTGTAGCCAGGAAATGGTGGGGTATTATACACACTATGTCATTGTTAAGACATTTGCAATTCAGCGGGAAACATATTTTTCAACGCTTCCCCGCTCATGTTTCTCGATACTAACAACGTGTGTACAAAAATTTCAGTATGAAACGTCGTACTGCAGGTTCCGATTATTTCGTGGGTCACACAATTACTGCTCATCACTACTTCATTGTGGACGAATTTATATTATTAAGTGAAAATTAGAATTATTGAGTTCGTTACGAACAATATGTACGCAGTGAATCCTAACTTGCTACTCTCCACTCCTCTGCCATTATTACTGTAGTTTGGAATATGCAGTGTAAATCACCCAATGCCTTAACACACATAGCTCCGTTATAAATGTAAGGAGGTTAATAAATTAATAGTCGCTATTCGGAGAAGATGGCGAAAGGAGTCTCTTGAGGACAGGCCGGCAACATAACTTAAACGTTAATAAATAGTTTCAAAAGCAGTGCACTTTTTGCATACAAAGATATCTTTGTTTTAACATCTCTATGAATCAAACATTCTCTGAAAAGTGCTATAAATGCTTCCTAAAAATGTGGCATTTACATTTATTTTATTCTTTTGATGTTTGTACTTACATGAAAGTAAATTTTTGCGGAACAAAATGTATGTGCATAATGGTACGCTTGTCCGTAATTATCTAAAAATACAGTACGTCTGCATTATGTAAACTTTATTCATAGAGGTTCGAAAAATGTTTTTGAGCAATTCTAAATTGAAATAGTATTTAAGCGCAAAGCGAAAGCAGTTAATTACTCTAGCAGGCTGAAAGCTAATTCAACCACGTTCAGGATACGGATTAACATGTTAGCAAGTACTGAGAGGAAACTTGAGCAGTTCGTGCTGAAAAATGTTAGTTAATTGCCCACCTGAGTGACGCATCTCAGTCTCTCATCCGAGAGCGTAGGCGTCTAAATTACTCAGATATCAGTGACAATTCGTCTCTGAGGAATGCGAGATACGCGGCACTCCAGTTTACTTCACTGTCCGAGGAAATTAAATATAATTAATTAGTAGGCAAACTTTATCTGCAGTGCGGTCAGCGGGAGGTAATTGAGACCCCACATACGCTGCGGAGTCCCGTGTCATTAATTAGCCCGTGAAATCCAGATTATCGCTGCCACTGCCAGCAGTTCTCTTTTTCAGGGTCTTGTACTGCGCCGTCGGGGCTTTCCTTTTCTGATGCTCCCCTTGTACATCTGCCTGCACTGACACTCGTTCGAGCTTCAACTGCAAGTCAGCCAACGAAAAATCCTTTCACCTATTCCCTCTTCCTACCGCACGAAAGAAAATATGACTGTGCAACTTAATGTTCTCAAATCAGAATGCTGATGTAAACACCTCGTTAAAAAAAGTCTTCAGTCTTTTAAGCGGTTTTATGGGGTCGTTCTTATCTCTCTCTCCTGAAACAGTCTTTCCTTTTCGTAGAAACCGAATGTTACCTGTTTTCCTAGTAATCTGTCATATGTATTCCACTTTACGCGTTGTCCGGTAAATCTTGCCCCATTACTTCTCATTTTACCAAGTGAGTTAACCAACAGTGATGCCATGATGTACTTTTTTTGAGATCAGGTTTTTCGAGAGAATTGAACCCTGCTTATGTATTATGTGTCTCTTTTAGATACAACATGCAACCAAAGAGGGAAATTTTCAATAGAACCGTCTGTTTGGCATACCCACTTTCCACACTTCAGTACTTCAGATATATATCTTCGGAAGTTTTCTTGTGATTACTTTTCATATTGTGTGGACAGCTACTCTGGTGTCTGCTCTGTTTTTTATGTTTTTTTTTATTTCTTGTCCTTTAAATAGGTGCTTGTTTAAGTAGTTTATTTCATTAATCGGTTTTTCCAGACTTCCCTTGTCTTTCACTACAAGACCAAAAACACTATCAGAAGTCAAAATCAGACTCTTTATGCTCAGAATATTGGTTTTGTTCTTTGTCAGATTATTAGGTAACGAGTTACACACTATGTCTGATGATCTGGAACAAATCCAGAATTTTAGGAAAATTCACTCATTTTATGTTACCACGTACAATAGGGTTAAATAGTCACATGGCGTTGTTCACACCTTTCTTCCCCTTCTTATTTTAGTACATAAGAAAGAAATTAACATACATGCATGAATTCTAAACCATTATTGTTTTAGAGACATAAAAAAAAGGAATCAACTCTACCTCCTTCAATTCACTTCCTATTCTTTTTACACTACATTACTATAGAATTTACATTTATAAACTATAAGACTGGGGTTTGGCCATTAGACAGAAAAACTTGTATTGTAATTGTTTATTTTCTGGTCACTATCATGTTTTCGAATCCAGTTTTAAGCTTCTTGTTTTATCTTAATCAAGAAATTTTATCGCTGATTCTGGTATTTCTTTGACATAAATTTATCTCTTTTCTCTTGTAACACCACTGGACAGATTTTGCACTCATATAGGTCTTAAGTGCATGCTTTTCGTCTGTCTTTTTTGTACCGTATTTAATAGACTTTTACATAGACGACGCTAATACAACCGACTTCCTTCCATCCCCGAATTTTTTTTTCAAAGACAGCACTTTGCTGTAATCGCAATCTGATATATGCTACACATCCGCAGTCAAGTAATTATCTCCAAAATTGGAAACACACTCCCGAGTCATATATAATGCCCAGATCTTTTAACGTTAGCTAACGTGAAATATAATTGTCCGATGAGACACCTTTCTTCTCTTTTAGAACGATGGATGGGATTTATGTATTTTGAGACAATAACGCCCATTCTTTCCGCAGAGTTGCTCACAAGTATTGGAGAGTGATTGGTGGATGCTGACGTGATGCAATCCGTCTCCCTAGTGCATCCCAGACATGGTCTGTTGGGTTAAAATAGGGAGAGCGAGGCGGCTACGCCATGCGTGTAGTATCTTCCGTTTTCAAGAAAACATCAGCCACCCGTGCTCTATGAAGTTGAGCATTATCGTCCACCAGTACGAAATCTGGACCCATAGCAACTTGCAAAAAACGCAGATGAGGTCACAAGATCTCGTCACGATACCTAGCAGCAGTGTCTATTCACCAGTACAATGTCATTAGGAGGTGTTCGAGTGGCCGACATAATCCCTGCCAACACCATTAGGAATTCCCTTCGATATTGGCCCATTTCAACAATGGTTAGGTCCCGAAATTGTTGCCATGTTTCCTCCAGATGCGAATCCGTCGAAAATCACTCTCCGTACCAAATCGGGACTCATTCGTGAAAAGAAAATTGGTCCAATGTTCGACCGTCCAGGCAGCATGTTGATGACTCCGCTCTATATGTTCTCTTCTGTGTAGACGAGTCAGAGGCAATAAAGGCCACTCTGCCCAAGCCTTCTGTACACCGTTTACCTCGATACAACGCGTCCAATGGATGCTGAAAGATCAGATGCCAGTTGCCGTGGAGTGCTTAGGCGGCACCGTCGTGCCCTTACAGCCAAATAATGATTCTGTTTTTCTGATGTACACGTGGTCGGCCCTGCCCTGGTCTTCGGGATACAGTTTCGGTCTCCGAGAAGCAACAGAACGATTCACATTAAGCCATCGGACCATATCAGTTTGCGACTGTCCATCTCCAATTCTTCCTATGGACCTACGCAGCAAAGAGTCTGGTCGACGTCCTCTCTGTGCCATACTGTACCGTCTGTGACTGTATACACAGTGATTGTGGATGTGGGGCTAAACGGCAAACACTGTCGTTTGATAGGTGCCCTGACGTCGTCGTTGGAGTGGTTGTCCGTTGATCGGAATGCCACCTTTCGTGCAGAACACTATCGTAGGGACACATGTAAACAGTGTGTATGATTATATCTAGAATTAGACACAGGACGGACGAATAGTGGTTTGATGCTTTAATTTTAGACACCAGTGTATATGGGACTTCAAGCGAGCACATGTGTCCTACGATACAGATATTGTTCCCCAACAAAGATTAAAACAATAACTATTAAAATAGTTCGATTCACTGTGTAATATAAAAAATATGTGGTTGAACACATGTCCTTGCTCACATAGTCACTCTACCTGAATATTAACGAACAAGTTTCGTCAATTTTAGATCAGAGATTTTGAGATTTCGGTGTATTCGGGAGTTGTACTTATCAGTTTTGAGGCATATCACAAATATACAAGGGGATAATGGTGGATCAATGTTTATTTAGCACGGTCGTTTAGCTGTCTGTCTTATTTTGGTAAGGACATAGGTAGTCTTCACAGATCTATTGATAACGTTGCAGATTAAATGTTCTTCTTGTTATATTAAAATGTTATATTAAAAAAATAAAGGACTCACTAATGTTTGTTATAATTAAACACACAGAGATGTTGGACTCACAGCAGTGGTAAGGACTGTTCATTCTCCTCACAGAAAGAAGAACTGTGTAGTTCATTATACTGATCAACAATTAGAAACTATCACTCTTACGGCAAGTAGTAGGCAAGCAGGCATAGCTATCAGTTTCAACAGCAGAATTCTGTACACATTTGTGGCGATGAATGAAAGAGTGTCTCGGTATGTTATAGCGAGGACGCCAAGCATACAAGTGTCAAAGTACACACATGGTATAATTTAGGACACTTACTTGGTACTTTAGGTCCATTAACGAGCCGTTATAAGCACTTCGCGAAAGATTTCTTCTACAATCTTGACCTAGTCCGACGTTATCCTGCTATTGAAGTGCACTACAACGGGAGTAGTGCAGATTTCATCTTTGGTTGTGGTACATTCCTCTTTTATCGTTCTCTGGTGATATAGAGTTTGCAGCTGTTGAGATCGAAATTCTTAACCCCGCGGCATCTTGAACCATGTCAGTAGGGTTCTACCGATCACTGGATTTTAAATAAACACTCCTGGCTATTGTTTGTCCATGACGTCACCGAATAAAAGATAATAAGCTTAGATTTTAATGTCTCGTCGGCGATTAGGTCGTTAGAGATAGAATGGAAACTCCGATTGCACATGAGTGGCTTTCTAGATTCCAAGGATCTATCCCAAAATATTCGTTAAGTGATTTACGAAAACTACAGGGGGTCTAAGTCTTGATGGTCGAATGAGAGTTGTGAAACATCGGAACATAAAGTGGTACAAAAAAACCGAAAGAACATTCATTTACTCGTGTAAGATCAAGGAATACACAACTGTAATAGAAATATGATGTGAGAGAGGTTCCGCAGTGAGCAAAGTTCTTGTCATTCCCGTATATACTCCGCCCCCTGACCTACCTCCAGAGGGATGACCAGTTAGCTAGTTTCATGTTCTCTGGATCATTTGCACGATAAATCGTAATGATGTGGAACGAGACATTTTACATTCGCATTGCAAATTAATTTGTAAATATAGCTACATGATTAATTTTAAGTTTTTTTTAAACACACAGAAGTGAGTTAGTAATTCCTATCCACCACCCTTTACACTTTAGAATAATAGAAGTTCTTCTGAGGAATAGAAGGAGTTGTCAAGGACAAAATTTTTCCGTTTTTTGTTTTATAATTTTACCGGGCTGCCAGATTCTGGTTCCATCGGCCTGCTGATGATTAACTCTAGCATTAGACCGATGACCTCACTGTCTGGTCTCCTCACCCACAACTCCAACCTTCTAGCATTACCTACGCATTTTCCATTATACAATGTGTAAGTAGCGTCCAGCGCCTGAAAATACCTTTTAGCACACTCTTAGCAGTATCAGCGCATTTTCAGTTATGTATACTACAAAGATGGGAGTACTTTAGGATCACCACAAAAAATTCAAAACATGCAAGTTTTGTAAACTGTTGTTGACTTTTACTCATAAAACACTTTTTAAAGAGATAGTGATGTGTAAGTAAGGTCCTGAACTTGAAAATATTGAATATGACGTTCATTGTGGAAAGTGATCTATAATATTAAGATGTAACTTTTTGAGTTAAGTTTCACAGAAAAATTTAAAACATTAATGGAATCTGGTAGTAGAATAGGAACAACAAATATTGATTTCAAAATTTTAAAATATGAATTAACTGAATGGATTGCAATATTTTCAAAAGTAGTCTGTTTGTAGCTAGAAAAGCTTGAAACAGCCATAAACGCATAGCGTCCAATCACGTGGTATAAACCACTCTTTATAGACATTGACATATATTCAGATATCATGTCATGCCATTCAATATGGCAGTGATATGACATCCCGTGATACAAAATAATATGTGAACTTTTATAATTATTAGTTTATACCACCTCGCGTACAGCTGATTGGATCGTATAAATTTCTGGTTGCTTCGTGCTGTCTTTGTCTTGGCCGAAACCAGGTACTACGATGCTGGTTATTAGCCTGTGAGAGTAAAGGACATATAGACAGCTGCGTGTTACGCATTTCAAAAATAAATATTTAATAACTGTTGGCAATCGACTTCAAAAAACATTTAGGCGTCAGAAGTGAACCTTAATCTTCTGTCCAAAAAGAAAATGTATCTAGGCAATATGGAACAGTAATTAGATTGCCATCAGTAGGAAAGTGTACTGTGTCAGCGCCGAGCCGCTATACTCCTCTTGAGCGATAAGTCTCGAATTGATAGCGGGTTCTATTTGGCAATACGCTCTCAAAGCCGGCGTCGTCCTCTTGCGAACGTCCCAACACATTCCTCATGCACTGTGTGATGGAGTCGATCGTTCACTCACGCCAGCCTCCACACAAAGCTGCCCGCGGCAGTATAAATGTCCATGCAACGCCGTAATTTGCACAGTACTGGAGCACTGCAGTGTGACGAATATGGTCGAAAAGGTCAGTTAGCTCCGCGTTTGCGGCGTGAAAATTGACAGCATTGTCCGAATAGATGGTAGCTGCTAAAACTCTACTGCTCACAAAGCCGTGAGAAATTTGTCGGTCGACACGTCCGTGACGAGTTCAAGATGAACGGCATGTGTTGTTACTCATGCAAAAAGAACCTTGCATGACTTCATAGTGACAGTGGCGCATCAAAAGCAACACATATGGCTGGAATTGCTTATGTGGGTCGGAGTCTATCTGGTGTTAAACGAGTTTCTATTTCAGGATGTGTAAATTTTGCAAGATAATTAAGAATTCAGTACTTCCTTGATTGCTTGTCTGGTGCGCAGAATTCCTGTATCGTTCCCGGATATCGGCACCAATTTTGGTGAAAGAGTAGTACGGTAGAGGACTCAACGAAACATAAGAAACAGTGGTTCATTTCCACAACAGGAAGGAATATACAGCAATAACAGAGATACGATGTCACAGGTAGCGATATCCTTGTCGTTCTGCGACCCCGGTTTCTAGTTTAAAACACTAGGCCGCCTCTCTCGGTTCCAACAAGACGTGTTGGCCACACCGATGTGACATGAGGGAGCAGGATTCGTTTCAGTAGACACTATAGTGGCGCTCCGTACCTCAAGCACATCTGCAGATAGTAACGGTCGTCTCAGCAGTAGATACCATGTGAATGTCACGTGGTTTAATTGCTGTAACTGTAATAACGTCAAAATTTAATGATCAAATTCTGTTCATTTTAGTGAGGAAACTAATCACAACTATAGGGCTCAGCGAGTTCCAGATGTCATGAAAAGGAAAAGAACTGTGCTGCCGTATCTCACGAGTGGTTATTACCAGCTACAGGTGAATCACAACATCGCGACTGAGAAGTACGATAGAAGCAATTAGATGGTTTAAAGCGTCAATTTTATTATTTTTTCTTCTTTAGGACCAGCAGCATAATATACGTCATTAACCACGTAATATGAACGTCACATCATTGGAGCTGTGAGTACAATAGAGTAACTTTGATATACACTGAAATAAAAATTACCAACACCAAAAAATTATGAATTTAAAGTAATGAAATTATGGGAATACATTTGTATAGGTAACATATTTAAGTGTTAACACTGCAAGATCACACTGTAATGTAAGCACGAGATATGGTTCAAATGGCTCTGAGCACTATGGGCTGAACTGCTGTGGTCATCAGTCCCCTAGAACGTAGAACTACTTAAACCTAACTAACCTAAGGACATCACACACATCCATGCCCGAGGCAGGATTCGAACCTGCGACCGTAGCAGCAGCGCGGTTCCGAACTGGAGCGCCTGGAACCGCTCGGCCACAACGGCCGGCGGTGAGCGTTATCCTGCCGGAAAATACCCCCTGGAATGCTGTTAATGAATGGCAGCACAAAATGGTGAATCACCAGTTTGAAGTACAAATTTGTAGTCAGGGTACGTGTGATAAGTACGAGAATGTTCCTGCTGTCATACAAAATCGAGCCTCAGACCATAACTCCAGGTGTATGTCCAGTGTGTGTAGCACGCAGACAGGCTGATTCCCGGCCCTCAACTGATCTCCTTCTAACACACGGCCATCACTGAGGCAGAACCAGCTTCCACCCTGCCCTCCAATGAGCTCTCTTCTGATACAACTGATGTGGCCATCGAGGTCAGCGGAATGCACGCTACAGGGCGTCTTGCTCCGAGCTGTCCTTGACGTAACCGCTTTGTAACAGTTCGTAGTGTGACTGTGGTGCCAACTGCTGCTCAGATTCTTTGTACGGATGTAGTATGATGTGCCAAAACTATACATCGAACACGATGGGCTTCCCTCTTGGACCGAGCGAGGTGGTGCAGTGGTTAGCACATTGGACTTGCATTCGGGAGGACGACTGTTCAGTTCCGCGTCCGGCCATCCTAATTTAGGTTTTCCGTTATTTCCCTAAATCGCTCCAGGCAAATGCCGGGATGGTTCCTTTGAAGGGGCTTGCCCGACTTCCTTCCCTGTCCTTCCTTAATCTAATGAGACCGATGGTCTCCTCCCCAAATCAACCCAACTCAATCCATCTCTTCCATCTCGGTAGTGCCACATGCCCGTCTGAAACCCGGTCCTCTTGCGGCCGTACATCTCCGTGACCAGTACTTCCAGCAATCATGTACAGTGGCTGCGTTCCTTCCAAGTCTTTGTGCAATATCACAGAAGGAACATCCAGCTTCTCGTAGTCCTATGTCGTGTAATAGATTCAGTGAGTCTCCTTAAAGGCATTCTTAAATCACATCAACTCGCCATGTCTAATCTTAAAGGTAATTAACACTCACGACCGTTACAATGTCTATTTAAAGCAAACCTGATTTGCATTTTCATAATGGAGCTATTACCGCCACTGCTATGCGACTGGTGTGAAACTTGAATGGACATCATCTTTCAGATGTAGAAACACGCCTACCAACTATCGTTTATACCGCACAACTCCTTGGTGTTGCGATTTTTGTTCCGTCATAGTAAATGATATTAGCATTTATACATGGTCTCAGCAAAATTGTATTCGCAAGTACTTGACAGTGGCGGTAAATTCCGAAAGAATCTGTCGTCAATAAAGAGTAATTATTAAAAGTAGCTATTCTGAAGCATCTTTCTAGTAATAACATCATTATTATCATCCACGACAACTAGGATCCTATAATCGCACCTGTGTTTCTTTATAAGCAGAAACCTAAATATTATATCCTTTATTTCACCGTGCCTGCCAATGCTTTAAACAAATAAACCACCAAGTCGTCATGTGCATTTTCTGTGAAAAAAAGTTAATTTATGAATGCAACATTCACCTTTCACCGGTTGGCTGGTTCGCTATTTTAGTTTCAGCGTGTAAACGTGGCATGATCGTTATACATTATTCTGATAGTTCGTACACTGCCCGCGAACCGTTGCAAAGGCGTGAGGAATTTTACAGATTGTGACGAAGATCGTTGCATATGAGCACCTTCGTGAATTTCGAAACATAAACATTGAAGTTTGCTAAGAAGAACATGCAGAGTCCGGCCCCTTTTTTTTCACTTTATGACTATGGGTCTGATTTTTGAGGAGTTTGCAGATTTTCTTTTCATTATTTAACCCTGCTGGCGGAGGCCCTTCCTGACGCCACAGTTACCGAGGTAACCTAAGGGAGAGAAGCCGTGTCTGTCATCTGTTTGCGGATCATGCAAAATTTGTTCTCTCTCTTATCGTATTGTAGCTGTTCACGTATCGTATTCTCTGAGACATAATTTGGAGACCAGCCCGGCAGAGTGTGGGAAACAGCCTAAAAACCGTACTCACTCAGGCTGCCCAGTGTACCAACATGCGGTTGTTAAACCGCTGCGCGGATTAGATGCGGGTCTGGCTTTCCTTGCTGTCTCGCAACCCAGCGCGCTGCGCGTTACGCTATACGAGCAAGTCTTTTAACATTGTAAGTAGCTACTACGGTAAGGTTATCATCCGTCCATATTTTTTCGGGACAGTCACGATTTTTGTGGGCGTGTCACGAATTTCTTTCGCCTGTTTGTTCATAATTCAACAATTATGAAACAATTTATCCCGATTTTATTTCTCCTGTGTCGATGTATTTTATTATTAGATGTAGTTATGCTAGGGAATTGTTTGACAAAGAGATTCTGCTCTTACCAAAGTATACCCACTACATTGTAATACACAGTCTCGTTGGTTTTGGTGTCAGGAGTGCAGTGTATGTTGGTGTCTACCGCCGTACGTCATCTGTACGCTCCAGATTATATGAGACTGCATTGTGTGCTATGTAGTGTTACGCTTTGTTACATTAATTAAGTATAGTTCCTTTTCTTCGTCAGTAACCATATTTCTTGGCGAGAATGAGTACAAAGAAGTGGCAGTGCCTCTTTAATTAACAACTGCAGAAATAATTTCCGTTCATCAGTGATATTAATTTTTCAAACTGAAAAGGAAATGTGAGGTGCAGCATATGTGCTTCTAATTTTTCAATAAGTCACGATGAACGCAGTGATGTACAACTCTACTTAAAAATTGACGAACATGAAAGGACAGTATGTGCAGCAGCGTCTAGCGCAAACTCATTCTTTAAATCTGAGAAACTTTATGGTCAAGATAAGAGGTTAGTGGCAACTGAGGGAGTCTTCGCATATCACACAATCCAGCACAATTATAATTTCAGATCTATGGATTGTATGTTGAAACTTCTTCAAGCAACGTTAAAGCCTAAATTTGCATTTGTACGTCTAAAACAGAGGCCATAATCGTGAATGTGCTAGCTCCTCACAGATTAGTTATGTTATGACGTGGTTTAGAAAAGGTGTCATTTATTTCACCTCTGACTGATGCATCTAACCACAAAGAGATTAAGGTCTTCCCTCTCTTCGTTAGATATTTTGATAACAAAACAGGTGTAAACGTAAGATTATTACAATTAAAATTATTGCCTGGAGAAACATCTATTACTGTGAGTGGCTATTTAAGAGACTGCCTCAGAGAAAATGCTCTAGCAGAAAAAGTTATTGGACCGTCTGCTGATAATATAACTGCAAATTTTGAGGTGCCGAAAGAAAAAGTCAGAATAATGTCTTTACCAAATTACAAGTGTAACTCGGCCATGGACTGAGGGGGGCTGGTTGTACTGCCCATATATTGCATAATACTGTTAAAGCAGCTGCTGACATTTTGCCTGTAGATATAGAAATGATAGTTTTCAAAACATTTTTTTACTACAGATCATCATCTACATCTACATCTACATCTACATACATACTCCGCAATCAACCATACGGTGCGTGGCGGAGAGTACCTCGTACCACAACTAGCATCTTCTCTCCCTGTTCCACTCCCAAACAGAACGAGGGAAAAATGAGTGCCTATATGCCTCTGTACGATCCCTGAAGCATTTCCGTAGCACTCGCGTGATGGTCAAACCTACCAGTAACAAATTTAACAGCCCGCCTCTGAATTGCTTCTATGTCCTTCCTCAATCCGACCTGATAGGGATCCCAAACGCTCGAGCAGTACTCAAGAATAGGTCGTATTAGAGTTTTATAAGCGGTCTCCTCTACAGATGAATCCCATCTTCCCAAAATTCTACCAATGAACCGAAGACGACTATTCGCCTTCCGCACAACTGCCATTACATGCTTGTCCCACTTCATATCGCTCTGCTATGTTACGCCCAAATATTTAATCGACGTGACTGTGTCAAGCGCTACACTACTAATGGAGTATTCAAACATTACGGGATTCTTTTTCCTATTTATCTGCATTAATTTACATTTGTCTATATTTAGAGTTAGCTGCCATTCTTTACACCAATCACAAATCCTGTCCAAGTCATCTTGTATCCTCCTGCAGTCACTCAACGACGACACCTTCCCGTACACCACAGCATCATCAGCAAACAGCCGCACATTGCTATTCACCCTATCCAAAATATAATTTATGTACATAGAAAACAACAGCGGACCTACCACACTTCCCTGCGGCACTCCAGATGATACCCTCACCTCCGATGAACATTCACCATCGAGGACAACGTACTGGGTTCTATTACTTAAGAAGTCTTCGAGCCACTCATATATTTGGGAACCAATCCCATATGCTCGTACCTTAGTTGGGAGTCTGCAGTGGGGCACTGAGTCAAACGCGTTCCGGAAGTCAAGGAATATGGCATCCGTCTGATACCCTTCATCCATCGTTTGCAAAATATCATGTGAAAAAAGGGCGAGTTGCGTTTCGCAGGAGCGATGCTTTCTAAAGCCGTGCTGATGCATGGACAGCAACTTCTCTGTACCAAGGAAATTCATTATATTCGAACTGAGAATATGTTCGAGAATCCTGCAGCAAACCGATGTTAAGGGTATTGGTCTGTAATTTTGAGGATCCGTCCTTGTACCCTTGTTATATACAGGCGTCACCTGCGCTTTTTTACAGTCGCTCGGGACTTTACGTTGGGCAAGAGATTCGCGATAAATGCAAGCTAAGTAAGGAGCCAATGCAGTAGAGTATTCTCTGTAAAACCGAATTGGAATCCCATCAGGACCTGGCGATTTATTTATTTTCAACCCGTTCAGCTGCTTCACAACCCCAGGGATGTCTATCACTATGTTCTCCATACGGGAATCTGTACGAGACTCAAACAACGGTATGTTTGTACGATCCTCCTGCGCGAAAGATTTCTCAAATTTAAAATTCCAGCTTTCGTTTTGCTGTCTTCCGTTGCCAGGCCAGACTGATCAGTGAGTGACTGGATGGAAGCCTTCGACCCGCTTACCGATTTTACGTATGACCAGAATTTCCTTGAGTTTTCAGAAAGACATTTTGCTAAGGTATGACGGTGGTAGAGGTTGAATGCTTCGAGTATCGCTCTTTTAGCAGCAGCACGAATCTCTACTAACTTTCGCCTGTCCTAATTCTCCCGATCTTTCTTGTACCGAGAGTGCAACTGTCTTTGCCTCCTGAGCATTCTCCGAATTGCGCTGTTAAACCAAGGTGGGTCTTTTCCGTCCGTAACCCACTTTTCCGGCACATACTTGTCCAATGCGTGATTTAAAATGTGTTTAAAATTTGCCCATAATTCTTCCACGTCCATCGTACCGGAAGTAAATGAAGTCGATTCATTTACCAAGTGGGATGCTAACAACTGCTTCTCTGCTCTTTCTAGCAAGAATGCTCTCCTAGCCTTCTTCACCGACTTTTTGATTTCGCAACCATAGTCGTAATGACAACGTCATTATCACTAATCCCTGTCTCAACATTGACACCGTCGATGAGGTCTGGTCTGTTCGTGGCTACCAGATCTAGAATATTTCCATTACGCGTTGGCTGTCGATTTAGCTGCTCAAGACAGTTTTGGGATAATGTGTTCAACTGTTAGAGTTGAAACTCTGAAAGACTTTAGCAGCTTTGTTGAAACAGATTCTGAAATGATGTTGGGTTGCGTTCAAACAAGGTGGTTCACTATTTCCTGCTGTTGAATGAATCATCAAAATGTTTGAACCACACAAAATCGTACTTCCAATCTGAAAAACGTCCACTGTGGCCTCGAAACTTCTTTCAAAACCATTCTTCTGAGGTGTGGTTATACTTTTTTCATAGCCAGGCATCATTTCATGAAGCAGTTACAAAAGTTGAGGGATAGACAATTACTCTATTTGAACTGATTAATTGTATCAGTATGTTGGAAACTACTCTGCAGTCCAAAATTGAAGACCAATTTCTTTCTTCAAGTGTTGAAACAATTGTAGAAACCCTTGAAACAGAAATGAGTCTGCTTCCAGCGAAGATAAACATTTCTCATGGTGCTATATTAACCTTTTATGAAACTGCTCTATCCCGCTTTAAAAAAAGGACTGAAAAATGTCTCCAGAACTTGGAATCCTACAGATGGGTTACAGTAAATCAAATAGCTTTATAGGACTACATTGAAAGAACTTCTTCTCTGGCTATTAAAACCGTGCCATGTGTTCAGTTTGCAGAAAATGAAATGTATGATGAGTGTGTCAATGTCAAACAATTTGTAACCAGTAAGAAATTCAGTGACTGGACTACTAACAACGCTTTGCAGATCAAAGATGACTTGAAACTATTTCCCATTTCAGGCAGGATCATGTGACATTCACAGATTTACACAAGTATCGTGGAGTTTCTCTTCTGCCTTCCTGGTACTAATACTGCTACTGAGAGAATATTTTCCCACGGGAATAATATAAAGACAAGTGACAAAACGTAGCTTGCTGTAGAAACTATGAAAGAAATTTTAGTAAACAGAGTGAATTATGATGAAACTTGTGTTGAATTTTTCCACATGTTATTGAAGAATACAGGCCTACTAAAGAAAATTCACATTACTGCTAAATAGAGTTGTTCTGATCGCACTCTTTCATCTTATAAGGTAATAGTGTGTAAATTACTGCACTTTTTGTAAAAAATTAAAGTGATATTTTGTATATACCTCATATATATTGCAAACTTAGTGACATGTCGCAAATTTGTGATTTGGGTCTATAAAATTTGGTCATGTCCGGATTTTGGGTCCAGAAAATGTGGTCACGTTATATTACGGTAATGCAACTATTCTCTTACAGATTTTTGTGTGCCGGGCGAACCAATTGCGTACATTATTTTACATTTTCATTTTTATTATTACTGCTAAGATTGCCACGTTGCCCTCTTGAAATCGATATTTTGTGAATTTTTTACCGTGCTCTAACCTCTATAACGATAATTCATTAACAACGGACCGAGCACTTAAGATACTCTTTTGTTTCGGAGGGCGGGGAGGAGGCGGAGTTGCTCAGATACACATCCTCGTACTCGCGTTATGACATTCGCGACAATGTCTCAGGACCCCACTTCAACTCCGAAGTCTCTTCTTCACGTTTACAGCAAACAGAACACGTAGATCTGTCACGTTTCCGTGCATGTAAAGATCGGTCGCGTCCAGACGGCCTAAATGTCCGATGTAACATACAAATGTCAAGTGTCCCATCATGGCTTTTGCAGACCAGTGGTACATGAACAGGGAGCAGAGGTTCACAACAAGCCGTTACTAGACTTCTTATCCGATAAGGCATACGCTGGATACAATAAATTTCTTTTATTTTCGTCTACGGTCACAAAATTGTTATGTCATTAGACTACTGGTTTCGGCAGGCGATGATCATCTTTAAAGGTGCAGCAACATATGGGAAGAAAACAGATACAACTAGTGGACTATCTACATCTAAAAACAATAACATGCCGGCCGGGGTGGCTGAGCGGTTCTAGGCGCTACAGTCTGGAACCGCGCTACCGCTACGGTCGCAGGTTCGAATCCTGCTTCCGGCATGGATGTGTGTGATGTCCTTAGGTTAGTTAGGTTTAAGTAGTTCTAAGTTCTAGGGGACTGATGACTTAGAAGTTAAGTCCTATAGTGCTCAGAGCCATTTTTTAAACAATAAAATAGGCCATAATGAAAAGTATTAGTGACATGGGGACTGATGACCTCAGAAGTTAAGTCCCATGGTTCTCAGAGCCAGCCATTAGTGACATACACGTGGAAGAAATGCGCTTAAAATATGACGAGGCATACCTGTTTTAAAATATGTCGTAATATAATGAAGCCATAGTGACATCGTCAAAAGATACGAACAAAATCAACCTAGCATAGTCCCACATATTTAAAATGTGGTATATAATACACCACAGGGAGAACCCGCTGAAAATTCCACATAAGCGCAATCCAAGAGCACTATTCTTCATCCTCTGTACACGGTACCAACAGCTGCGGCACACACTGTCACGGCAGGATGCGGCGTTACTCTGCAAATGTGGGTGGATATTCAGATAGCTATCCACCACTATCCTCAGATTTCAAGAAAGAACTACGGTGATGATGCAGATAGCGTCAGGAACTCAAAATGTTCCAGTGTGTGTGAAATCTAATGGAATTAAACTGTGAAACGTCCCCTTAGAAAAATTATAAATGTCTGTGCTTAAACTGACACACAATATTTTTTCAGCGCAACACAATCTGACTTTCAAAAATCCCTACAAAAGGATGGCCCTGACTAACAATAATCTATACCTTTCATGAATCACTTACCTCACAAAAATCTTCGTTACTCGATCTACAGCGAGCGCCATTACTGCCAGCTAAATAAAAGACTCTAACTACTGAAGGCACTAACTACTGATAGGTATAGTTAGCAAATAAAAGATTTTGATAGAGAACAAACAATGTATTTACCTTAATAGTGTTCAAAAGTCATAATATATATATATATCAGTTCATGACATCCAGTCTTACAAATTTACTGTCTCTCATGGACACACGTCCAGGTCATCCGGTCTCAAAACTCCGCCATTTCTCTCCCCACATCCACCACTGCTAGCGGCTCACCTCCAACTGCGCAACCCTACACGCTGTTAACAGCCAACTGCCCAACACTACAATAGCATATACTCCAACAATACAAACCAACCACAGCCTTCACACAGCACAGTCAGTGATTTTCATATAGAGTGCTACGTGGCGTTACCAACATGAAAACCAAAACAGCCTACTTACAACTGCAAAGGCCATCAGTCCCGAAGCTTACACACTACTTAACCTAAATTATCCTACGGACAAACACACACACCCATGCCCGAGGGAGGACTCGAAGCTCCGCCGCGACCAGCCCGTCAGGAACTGCACAGTGCCATGCAAACCAGCTGTGGTTTCACGGGTTCTTCCCCGGCGATGTGTCAGTATTTAAGCTGGAAGCCAAATTGGAAGACTTGGAGCCCAACATCAACATATACTCATGATCTGGTGGATATGTCTCATGCCCAGAGGTACAGCTGCTACCCACAGATGCGTCGCCACAACATCTTTCCGATGTTCCATCATTAGTTCTACCCTCCGCTGCTGTGCCACTATCATCGGTCGTCACAATCGTACCTGCATCATCATCACATTTCAGTTACCGAAGCGTTCCATATATCGCTAGGCGATTTCCGCTAATCATAATGAGGACTGAGCGTCTAGTATCGTCTTCCTTCATGAATTTCAGTACATCTCTCGCCGATGAAGTTGAGAACTTAGATTTCCGGCATTTACTCTTTCCTCAGCACAAACACGAAACTGTATTTGTCGATCCAGAAACAGTTCGCACCAGGCGATAGTACTAGCCCTTCAGCTGGAGCACTGCACCCCTCCGATAGATAACGTCCGTGGCAGATTCCGCCAATGTTGGCAGCCGTCCTTGGACTTTGTCCGGTGCATCCACTTAGCGAGGTCAGCTTCCCGTAAGTGGGACTGAACTGCGTAGCTGTTGCTGACGCTATTTTTGCATTTCATAATTTGTTCATTTTAGGCTTTATCCTTTAAATTAAATACCTTCTGGAAAACTTTATCTGAATTGCTACCTTCATTTAACTTATCTACTTCTAGATCTGTACACATACGCGCGACCGCTACGGTCGGAGGTTCGAGTCCTGCCTCGAGCATGGATGTGATTGATGTCCTTAGGTTAGTTAGGTTTAAGTAGTTCTAAGTTGTAGGTGATTGGTGACCTCAGATGTTAAGTTCCATAGTGCTCAGAGCCATTTGAACCATTTTACACTCGCAAATGGAGCGAGGGAAAAGCGACTATCTCTATGCTTCTGTGCGAGCCTTACTTTCTGTTGTACTGTCTTCGCGGGCCTTATTTGAGACGTTTGATGGTGACATTAGGATCATTCGAGAGTCTGTCGTAAATTCCGGTACTCTAACTTTGTCAAAACTGTCTCGTGGAAAGAACGTATTCTTTTCTCCAGGGATTCCCATTTGAATTCACCAAGCATTTCCGTAATACTGGCGTGTTGACCGAACCTACAGGTAACAAATGTAGCAGCTTGCCTCTGAATTACTTCGATGTCTCTTTTTAATTAGATATGGTGGGGATCCCAAACACTCGAACAGTGGTCAGCACTGGGTCCTACAGACGTTCTCCTTTATTTATGGGCTGCGCCTTGATAGAATTCTCCCAGTAAACCGAAGTCGACCATTCACCTTCCCTACAACCGACCTTACTTTCACGCTTTGTAGCGTTACGCACTGATGTTTAACCCCTGTCAACGTGTGAAGCAACACAGGACTAATCCCACATTCTAACATTACAGGATTGTTTTCCTATTCATCTCCATTAACTTACATTTTCACACATTTAGAGCAATCTGCCATTCATCGCACCAAATAGAAATTCTGTATCCATCAACCGTCGCTCAAAAACTACTCTTTCCGCTTACCCTCTCTGTCAGGTCCTTTACGTATAAATCTGTCCTATCACACTTCCCTGGGGCACACATGGTGATACCTTTGTCTCCGATGTACACGTGGCGTCCAGGACAAGGCAATGAATTCTATTATTTAAGAAGCCTTCGAGCACATCAGATATCTGGTAACGTATTCCGCGTGTTCGGACCTTCGTTAACAATCTGCAGTGGGGGCACAGTGTCAAACGCTTTCAGGAAATGCAGGAATAATTATTTCAAAACAATTCGAAGTTCACCTGGGACCGCTGGTGGAAACTGATATACTAATTCTTTATTCAAAACAGTTATGTTCATTTTTTGAGGCCGAAACACTAAGTCATTAATATTGAAACATATTTCTTTCCTAATTTTATGAATATAATGTGGATTTTGCGCCAGTTTCGGTAATTATTTTTCTGTCTCCATACTCTAACAGTATCTTGAAACTTTTATGTGTTATAAATGCTTACATTCGATGTAATATGTTTTCAAAACAAATTTGCGTTTCAGTAAACGTTATAAATATAAAAATGTCCTAATTTCGGATGGTTTAACATGGACACTAAATTATTCTTCCGTGCGGACACCGACAGAGCATAGATTAGTACAACAATAGTGACGAAGCATTCTTTTTTATTTTCATCAAATGGATTACGATTTTGTTTTAGAGTTTGGTAGAAATCTTTCGATTTTGATCATACATCATATGGAATCTTAAGTCATTTATGCGACACACTTTGAACTCTGCAAAAATTACAGAAATGAAAGTGTACAGCTAAGGATCTAACAGACTCTTTTAGTACTGTAATATCTTGTTCCTGCTTTCTATTGTAACTATTGAGAAATGATTCGCGCCTCAGTTGCATTCTGATCTTTGTGTAGTTACCTATATTTACTCATTTGTTTTTTGGCTTTCGTATTACATACCCACTGCAGCCAGCTCTAATTGGCTTCTGGCTTCTGAACTAATACAATCAGTTTTGATTGAAGTCATTCCGATTTAAGCTGTTAAAATATTAGTCATTGCGACTGCAATCGCGACACAATATTTTAACAGCACAAAGTGGAATTATGTCATTTAAAAAAAGGTTGTCAACTCAGTTCTCATCAAAATTCTTCATACAGTCATTACGCTGGCGAAACTGAGGATTTTTAAAACAATATTGTAAGATTCTAGAAAGTATACAACCAGTGGGTCTTAGACTAGCTTATACCGTATCTACAGGTATGCACCTTAGCAAAGCCGCAGTGCTTGACAGATGCAACCGATCGGCATGCTCGTCGCTGTAGAGCTGTGCCGAGAAAACGAAAACATGATATCCGTGTGCGCGTGTTTTGTGGCGGCGTCCGATAGTCTGATTTATGGGTGCCCGCTATCGTGCGAAGAGCATGCGGGACCGAAACGTTAAGCCGGCTCTGGCTTCTAGCTGCGCTCGGTTCTCTCCGACAGTGTCCAGCAAAGCGACCTTATAACCGAGCTGATTGCTGCCAGCCCGCGGTAACACTGTTTGCTATTTCGATCCCGCGACATTGTTATAATTCACAATTGAGAACCTCTTCCATTATTTCCTCACTTCCCGCCACGCCACATCATTAAAACAGTCACATCAGATCTGATGGTTTAAAAAGAGGGGACCACGAATAGAATCTGACTCTGGCTCTCTGATTTAAGTACAGAACACGGAACATAGCTTATTACTGATATTTGTAATACGAAATATCAACGTAGGTACGCTGCCTGACAAGAAACGTGAAGCGCCCAGAAGTGGAGGAGGAAAATAAATGAAACTTCATGGGTTGAGAAGGTATGTGAAGGCATTTTAGTGATTGCGGTATTGATTAAAACTTACAAAGAACTTGGTAGTAGCAGCACACTTATCAGTATGACGTCGCACCTCCTCTGGGATAGATGCATGCGCCAATTCGGTTGGGAAGGATGTCACAAAGCCGTTGTATTCTCTCCTGAGGAAAGATGGCCCACAATTGGTCTTTGATATCCTGGATATTGTACTGGGACGAAGATGAGCCAGCCCCACATATATTCTATCGAGTTCCCTCAATCACTATCAGCTGTGACCTGACGTTATACACGATGGCTTCCCATACCTTGACACCAGGATGTTCCCCTCGAGAACATTGGAAGAATAGTACGTCTTCCCAGGTCACCACCGTACTCGACGATGATGGTTGGCTGGGGTCGAGCAGAATCGTGATACATCACAGAATGCACTGTGACGCCATTGATTAGCAGTCTATACGTCTTGATTACGGCACTACTCCAAACGCAGCCGTTTGTGGTGTGGAGTTAATGGCAGTCTACGCAATCCCCTAGCCCGGCTGCTGCTAGTCTGCGACCAATGGTTTATAAAACACCGACTATTGCAGGGTGTACGTTATGTTTTCTAGGATGGTAAGCGCAGATTTGAAGGGGCTACGATGAGCTTTATGCACCATACATCGCTTCTCCCTTGTGGTGGCTAGATATGCTCGACATTACTCTAGACGACCGTGCTTGCTACCATGTTCCCACGCAGTGCTGCATCGGACCACTGTCACATCCGAATGCCCCACAAATCTGGATATTGCACAACTCGACCAGTCAGCCAAATGTAGACGGACAATGAGGCCTGTTTCGAACTATCATGTGATAATGACGCTGTGTCGTACGAGTACGTGGCATCTCCACGTCCTTCACAGCGATCACGCAACAAGTGACGCTGATCCCGGCCATACCCTCAAACGCGAACAAACCAGATGCTCTCTGGTGGCCCCTGTACATATCACAGCAAATTGCAAAGCTAATCATTTGTATACCTGCCGTTGGTGTCTACGTGTACAAAGTTACACAGACATCTGGCCACGTCTTGTGCATGCTTCAATGTTTTGTCAGGCTGTAGATATTCAAAAGTTCGCGTGCGTAGCTGTGTGGTCAGCGTACAAGGCTGATACGCGAAAGAAAACCCGGCTGTGTTCCCGATACTGCCAAGGATTTTCCTAGGTGGGAAGTCTCGAAAGGAGTGCACTCAGCATCGCGATGGCACTTGAGGAGCTACTTGAATGACAAGTAGCGGCTCCAGGGTCTTGAAACTCGGCAAAACGTCCTGGAGAGTGGTGTGCTCACCACATGCCCCACCATACCACACCCACATAAAGCCACATGGCAGAGGATGACACAGCGCCCGGTCGACATCTCTTGGGCCTTCAGGGCCTGGACGCGGCACTCGTTATACGTTACAATGAATGCTAAAAGTAACCTTAGTGCATCATTAAGAAACAGATATAATAACAAGTAACCTTTAGTGTCATATAGGCTGCGAACCGACTGCATTCAAGGGGATCAGGTAATGTAGGAAAAAAAGAAACAAAATAAAACGAACACCATCCGAACAGGCCTTGAAGGCCCAACGGCATCGACCGGCCGCCGTGTCATCCTCCATCCTTAGGCGTCACTGCATGCGGATATGGAGGGGCATGTGATCTGCACACTATTCTTCCGGCTGTTGTCAGTTACAGGTGCCGCTAATTCTCAGTCTAGTAGCTCCTCAATTAGCCTCGCAAGGGCTGAGTGCACCCCGCTTCCTAAAAGCACTTGGCACACCCGGACGGTGACCCATCCAAGTGGTAGCCAAGCCCGACACCGCTTAACTTCAATGATCTGACGGGAACCGGTGTGACCACTGCGACAAGGACATTGGCGGAATAAAAGAACAAGCAAAGTGAAAGTAAAAGACCTCTTTATTATGAAATAAAAGTGTTAGCCGCTTTTATGTCGTCTAATTGTCTCTGTAGACCTGTACCATGGGAAGCAAGGAGAGGATATTGGTTGGTGGCCGGTATCCTCGTTGTGTGACACAAACTGCGCGCAATTAATAACTGGTTTCTTTATCCATTAACAAAGAGCTACTTCTGTTTGCATGCGCTGTAGTACAAGCTTTCTTCTGTATAGTCCGTAGCTTCAATGCTGTTAAAGTAGAAGTCCGCTATGTTCACTATAAGGCTGCTATGTGCCGCCTGTCTCTGTACTAGAAGCTAAGTCTGTGGCTCTGTCCCGGTGACAGGCTGGAACTCCACAGTATACAGACTCGAACTAAATGACGTAACGGGCTCGAACTAACTGGCTAAACTAACTGGAACGAACTAACTGACTGCCCCACCGGTCCGCGGTGGCGATCATAAATACTGGCGGTGGAGAGGGCGTTGGCGGCGCGTTTCCAGTGAGTCTTGTCGTTGGCCCCTACCGATACTCACGTAACCTCTATGCCGCACGGTGTGCTGGCGCCAACGCACGCCAGCGCAAAAAGCAAAACAATAACAAAAATAAAGTCAATCCGTTCGAAAGAGAACATCTTTGCCCATCTGTGAAACTATAAACTCCTTCTGGGTAATATTTCGTATTGCTCCACCGAGTTCCTTGTAACGTACTTGCATCCTTCTTGGTACTCCGTCCACAACGTTATGGAGACGTTGTAGCTGAAACCTATCCCATTATTCGGCAATGGCCCTCCTGAGCTCATTCAGCGAACGATGCACTGCAACTTTCTAGTCGTCCCTAGTACGCTCAGTCGGGTTCATGTTAGGTGATATCGCACATCATTATATTCGGTTGATATTCAACTCCTGGTGGAAGATGTGCACAAGGCGAGCACAATGTTGTTGAAGAGAACACGACGCCACTGCTCCCGGTTCCATTTTATGTGTTCTCTTGCTCACCCTCTTGGGCACCACTGTCCTGGTGGTTTACTTTGTTGTTGGCAATGGGCGGCTAGAGGACAGCTCCATCGTGTGGAGACGGTAGCACACTGCGTGTGTTGACATTGTCTTCCCGTTGACTCCAAAATGATAGCGCGAAATGCGATTGCCTTCTTCTCGGAGAACCTACGTTCTTCGAATGATGTCACCTTTTCGGCGGATAATTTGCCTTCCTGCTGCAAAGCCACAACGCGTGCGCGGTCTAGTATTAAAATGGCCCTTCAAGTCGTCTTTATAAAGTGAACAGTGTCCACAGGCTGCATAGACCAGCTCACGATTCCAGACACAGTGCACTCTATTGAATTGCACTGAGAATACAAGTGAACTTTTACTGTCGTTAGACAGGTAGGTAGGTACACAGTGATTTCCTGTGGTCAGAAGAAGACTCAGAAAGAGTTTTCTGATCATAAAATATCCAAACTACGCAATTCATGAGGGTGGTGAAAAACTTTTTTTGAGCAATGTATTTTCGGCTTTGTTTATCTCCGTAGCTGAGTGATCAGTGCGGCTGACTGCCATGCGGGAGATCCTGCTTCGATACATGGCACTGCCACGGATTTTTTCTTGATGGGAGGTCTGAGACGAGGTGCACTCAGCCTCGTGAGGCCAACTTAGGAGCTACTGATTAGTAGCGCTTCTAAGGCCAAGAAAACCGACAACGATCAGGAGAGCGGTGTGCTGACCACATGCGCCTCCATTCCGTATCGGGTAACGCCATTGGCAGTGGATGACACGGTATTTGGTGGGGAACAATTGGTCCGTCTACGAGCAGAATACGAAACTTAACCATTTTTCCTTAAGTATGGCTTTAGAGCTCTGGGGCTTTGTAACTTATCATTAGACGATTCGTGTTATCGTGTTAAATTTCGTGTTGTACGACGTGATTATTTTGTCTAAGACCACAGGCAGTATTGTTGTGAACTTCGACGCAGTTTATGTTATGGGAAGTTTAAATCACATTGAAAAAATCGTTAACGTCCATAGCTTTGGCCGATGTTTTAGTGCACACTGTTGCTACAATGGAGGAAATATAAATAACCATATATTTTCATAAAACAATGTCCAACCTTATATTATCATTAAACAACCCGAAATAGTAGACAAAATTCATAATACAAGTTTTGAAAAAGTGCTGTCAGACCACAGCATCATTAAGCGATTGTAAAAATGGCAGCCTTAGAAAACAGGATAATTATCGCAGCAAGTGAATGTAACAATGTCTTCTTTCCTCTTACAAGTGAGGTGCCAAAAAATTTTAACAGAATTTATTACAAACACAGTCTCAACGTCTCTTAAACGTGGAGCTTCAGTCAACATCGCCGGCCGGAGTGGCCGAGCGGTTCTAGGCGCTACAGTCTGGAACCGCCCGACTGCTACGGTCGCAGGTTCGAATCCTGCCTTGGGCATGGATGTGTGTGATGTCCTTAGGTTAGTTAGGTTTAAGTAGTTCTAAGTTCTAAGGGACTGATGACCTCAGTAGTTAAGTCCCATAATGCTCAGAGCCATTTGAACCATTTTTTTCAGTCAACATCTATCTAGGCGGAACCGAAAGATACAAAATATTTTTATATTATCAGAAAACTGCATTCGGTTTGGTGCTGTATTATCCTTATGACATCCAATAACACCACAAACGTACCCTATATTAGAATATTCTATAAATGACTCATTTCATTTAAATAAACTTCGGCAAATGAAAATCGTTTACAGCAGTTGTGGCAGAACTGACATATAAATTTTGTTGTGCGATCTTTATACCTACAATGGAAAAAATTATTTGCCGATTTTCTTTGTACATGCATTGAAAATTAGCGAATCTGGGTACTTAGGCGCTCCGCAATACTCATTACAGTATATTTCACTCATTTATATTTATTGTTCCCTCTCTGTTACACATTTTAGTTAAACAAAAGCTCATTAATTGACACTGCTCATGGTGGATAAAAATCAAGCGCTCAGTGTGAACTGATAAGTTATTATTTTGAATATGAATCTTTCTGGGTGTATAATATCTATGTAAAGCATAATTTGAAGATCTTTTAATTATTACAGAGCGTATTTTGGTATCAGTCTGAGGCTTGAATAGTGTTTAGCGTCAAAAAATGGATGAGAAAGATTCGTTGTACTGTAAAATGTTAAAACACGGATCCATAGTGTGGTAGAATGTTTCTCTTATTGAAATACGCAACCTGTTTTAAAACAGAGATGCTTTTCGTAAAGCGCAAGCCAAGTAACGAAATTGAGAGAAGCGGTTATTAGGAGAAATGAAGAAAGAAAAATACAAAACAGCAATGATTCGAACAACTGATGACAAATATTGTTACTGGGTGCGGTAACACTCTTAAACTTTTACGTTGCTGTGGCAATTACTAATATTTGTACTAACAACAACAGACAGAATAAGGCTGGAACGCTGTAATGTAATTTGATACATGATTAAAATTGTATTTAAGTCATGACTGATTTTCCGTAGGTCAACCCATTTCTCATAAAATTAATAATCTAAAGGTAGGTAGTAACAAAGTCTCCATAAATTATGTTGGAAGATAATATGACAAAAAATGGTTCAAATGGCTCTGAGCACTATGGGACTTAACATCTGAGGTCATCAGTCCCCTAGAACTTAGAACTACTTAAACCTAACTATCCTAAGGACATCACACACATCCATGACCGAGGCAGGATTCGAACCTGCGACCGCAGCGGTCGGGCGGTTCCAGACTGTGGGGCCTAGAACACCTCGGCCACTCCCGCCGGCGATAATATGACGGTTTAATAAAATAAAGTCAGCAATACAGATAGTGACTGCTGCATATCGTTTTCAGCAAACTACGTCACAAACATGGTGTTCCATGCATGACTACGGAGAATGCCACAGCGCTCTTTGTCAAGCTACTAATAAAAAATGGCTCTGAGCACTATGGGACTCAACTGCTGTGGCCATCAGTCCCCTGGAACTTAGAACTACTTAAACCTAACTAACCTAAGGACATCACACACATCCATGCCCGAGGCAGGACTCGAACCTGCGACCGTAGCAGAGCTACTAATAGTGTAAAAGGAAGCAGTTGCACACTTTCAGTACGATCATGCCTGGCAAACCGCTGTGGTGTTCACATCGTTCTGTGGGCTAATGAGTCCTCTATTTTATTAGTGCGAACGAAATGGTAAAAGAGTGACGCTCATTGCTTCTCGTGTTCAATATTTCTCCGTTTGTCTCCTCTCTCCTCCCCTTTTCTATTACCATCGTTATCATCTTCTTCTTCCTCTACTTCCTTCATCTCTTCTGCCTATTCTTTATTCGTTTTTTTCTAGTGCGTAACACGTAAAAGTGGATATCCTCAGTGATAACGCTCCTTGTGTCGAGCTTCGTCACTTGTCTCCAGACAAGCACTACGCTGACACGTTTTTCCTGTATCTCCACAGGGGCAGGCTCTTTCATCAGGTACATTATACATTTTTGTAATCCGATCGCAAGGAGAATAATAAGAAGGAGGTTTGTACAGAAAGTGTTGGAACACGTTGCTAAGCACGGTCTGCAGGTCGTGACAGTGTGTAGCAGCCATTGAGACGCGAGCGCTGTCACTGGGCAGGGAGTTGGTGTGGGAGCGATTTAGGCCCCGGCGATGGTTCACACATGCGGTACGTACAAGCGAGCCACAAAAGTGGAATGCTCATCCTGGGCGGTTGCTTCTTATAGTGAGCTGAGCACGTTCGTTCGCTTCCTTTGTAACCCAAGCCCCGCCGTCCGCTCACCCCTCGACAAAACCAGAATAATCCCATCCAGAGTCTCATTGAAATTAATCGGACCCTTTAGTGGCGAGAGCTTTTGCGCCGGATTAGGGGGGGAAGGATACTTCCTGTCGGTTCCTTGACATCCGAGCAGCGGCGGCCGTTCTTTGCGAGCGGAACACTTTGAGGCTGGCTTTCTGCCCCTCCCACGGCCTTTGTCGTTTGCAGCCTCCGCCACCGCCACAGCAGCCGGCACGATTCTATGCTCCGAGGAGCCGTACGCGGCCAGGACGCGAAATCGTTTCGTCTCTGCGGAATGAAGATCTCTACAGGAAGAGGGAAGACGTGCGTGCACAAGAGGTACACGTCCTCTGTACAAACACAAGGCCCAGACTGTGGCCACTTGCCTCTGTCGTAATGCTTGTATGTTTTCGTTCTATCTTAATGGTGATAGTTCAAGCTCATAACAGCTGATCATACGCATTAACACCTTAAATAAGTACGTTAAGAAAATGTGGCTCGTAAGGCGATATGTACTACAAATCTGCATGTGTGTTGTGATGTTATAAGAAAACCACTACTGCCTATTGTTTCGTAATAAAACAGCTACTATTCATTTTATATTAATGTCTTACCAGTATATGACGCCTTAGATTTTATATCTTAGCCGATGGTGGGAACGCAGAGGTATATAGGTGTCTGTTTGCAAGGACGGTTTACAATTTCTTTAATGCGTAGTCCTCAAATGCACCTATGCAAATAGCAAAGCTTTCCAAAAATTACAGTACATCAGTGCATGTAAAACATAACAGCGTTTCGTATTTCTCGTGCAGTATATTTTACAAGTTGTCCAATACTGCTCATAATGCCTAAGGGAGTTATAAATAAAACAGTCTCTGACAGCGAGGATGGTTTATGACGTTGTTAAAGCATAATCGATTTCGGAGTGGCAGCCGCATCGTCAGATGCACCTGTGTATATAGCAAAATTTCCAGAAATTACATTACATCGTCGCACATACAACATGACATATTTATCGTATAGTATATGCTACAAGTTGTCGCGACAAACGGTCATAAGGTCAGGTTAAAGTTCTTGTGCTTTAGTTAGACCATGTATGAAGTTAGAATTGCTTATAGTCAATACTAAATATTAAACGAATAATATTTTTTATCATTGTAATGTTACTGTCGTTACATTATTTTGGTCGCCAACTGACACTTCAATTTTACTGTCGGACTATGTAGCACATTGGGCTTATATCTCTGTGTCCTTTCAGTCTTTCTTTTGTATAGGGGTCTGTTTGAACGTCATAAACGCTTGTTTCTTGTTATGGGTGGTATACACACTTCCACTGTATATTGTTAGTAACGTTATGTAATGACATTAATACTTCAAAGATAGTGTTATGAATAATTGTAATTTCTTGTATATTCTGACTTAAGCATAAGTTTCACGTGACCTTATTAACAGTAGGTTTGGCAACTTGTAACATATACTACACGAGAAACAGTGTCGTGTTGTATATGAAGTGACGTAATGTAAAGTTTGGAAAAGTTTGCCATGTGCAAAGGTGCATCTGAACATGGGACTCGCAGCTCCGAAATCGATTATGCCGAATCAAATTATAAACTATCCTCGCATTCACAAGCAGTTTAATTTATAAATGCCTTAGGATTTAGCTTCCGATGACGATTTTCTGCCAGTTTTATATGTCTAGAGAAGATGACCTTACGTGCGAGCTTCCTGTAATGAAAACGCAAATGTCTGATTTCCAGAGTGTTGAATCACCATTTTGAAATCACTAAGTTCACTAACACGTTTAAAGAAACACACTAACCAATTGTGAATCTACAGAAATAATTCGGATACATGAGCCGTGGTTACCGTCGATTATGCGCAAAGCCACAGAACTGATGCACGTCGCATGTATAACACATCCATAAAAAGAATTAAATGCACTGAAATGTAATCATGAGGATGAAATCGACGGAGGTGCAGTGACATGAAATAATGAGAGTTCAAGCGGTCCATACACGCAGAACATGCCACGTCATGGACCTGTACTGACAACTGAAAACTTTTGCGATACTGATACTCACCAATTTTCAGTTGTCACAATATTTTCATATAATATACCATTTACGAAAAAATGTTGGAATACTGGGACAAACAGCGCCAATGTCGCATGCCTTGTGCGTGTATCTTTATTTACATTTTTTCAATCTCAATCTCTCCTATTACTTATTTAGAAATATGTAACGGAGCAGCACACTCTGTTATATAGTCGGCACTTACAGAGTCGAAGTGAATCTACT